>NW_008336901.1:218839-252663 GCF_000622305.1 Nannospalax galili
TTGCTTTTGAATTTGTTTTCTTAAATCAGAATTTTTGTGTTTAATTAAGGACAATTTTAAAAGAAATTACAAAGGAAAATCTAAAAAGTCAAAATGCATTATTGTCAACTCTATGTAAACTACCTTGAGTTTAGCAGATATTTTGTTTGTCTCATGTTTCCTAAGTATAAATGTCTTTATAGCAAACATCCAGTTATTTGTGAAGACTAGGAGGTGTCTTGTATATTGAATTAATTTCTTTGTGTTATTTTGATATTTAAAATAAATAGAAAGTTCTTTGGTCCTAAGAAACCATATCTAGGGTTTTTTTTAAATTACATTTTCAGAATGTGAGAACAGTATTCTGCATGCCTCTATAAAAACTGAATGTGAAAACCATGAACAAATGAAAAACCAAATATCTTGCGGCCATTTGAATTTTTTTTATTTCTAATAAGTTCCATATTTAAAATATATTTAATGTGTAAACTGTTAAGACTGTAATTTTGATTCAAGTATCAGTGATAACTTTTGTTTGAAGCATTTACGCTGTTTTTGATGAAGTCTAAAGTGTAGCGAAATTCCATTAATGAAATAAGATAGCCTATATAATACTAAAACTGGGCACTCATCTCTCTCATCATTCCTGCAACCATCCATTGTGGTTTGGTGAGAGATGCTTGCTGTAAGGCTTTAATGGGCGGCATCCCAACCTTTCAAAGTCAGTTCCAGCCCTTCATGAGCCATTATTTTATCATGACAGCTGCTTCTGAGTATTAAAGGAGCATTAAATTCCCTGGCCAGGAGCTCATTTCTGCACAATGAGTCCTCTGATGATAGGTAATGTGTATAGTATTTAGTTGTCTATTAGTGTCTAATAAATTGTGTCAAATGTAATGGCTTCAAACAACAGGCATTTTGTACTTCACAATTTGAGGATCTTCATTTCAGTCTAGGAACAGTTTAGCTGAGTAGTTTCCACTAAGTCTTTCATAAGCTAAAAATCAGTTAATCAGGGTTACAGGCTCTTGCCTGGGGAAAACTATTTCCAAGTTGTGGTCATTGGTCACAGCTCTGTACCACATGCTCTCTCCACAGGGCTGTCTTATGTGGCTAGTGATAGAATAGCTGGCTCCCCCACCCTACATCCCTAGATCCTAGACAGCAAGCCAAAAGAGCACATAGCCAAGATCTAAGCTTTTTTCCATAACCTAATCTTGGAATGGTGTATCATTTCTGCCTTGCTAATACTGTGAATCACTAATTCCAGCCTGCATGCAGGGGACATAAACTTCTCCCTATATTTAAATTCATGGTCTTTAATTTTGTTTTTCCACTCAGATTTTTCTACCCATTTTTTGTAGACATACATCAATGCATTATTTTTTCAAAGCTCTTGCTGCCTTTAGAAGGCAATGTAATAAAGCCAAATCCTGGGTACATGCCTTTGTCACTTGCTACTTAGCTGTGTGCCCTGTATTATTCATCATCTGTAAAATACAGTTGTACTTATGAACTACCTCTCAGGGTTCAAGGTTTAGATAAGCATGTAAAGGGCTTAAAACAGTTCCTAACATAGAGTAGTACCACGTAACCTATAATCATTTTTAGATACCTATAGAAACATTATTTACGAATGGTATTATTTGTCAAACTCATCACTTAGGAAGCAGGTGTGTTAAAGTAATAAGGAGAACTGTTCCTCAGATGCTATCTTGACAGTTTTCTTGGGTTTTTCGTTGGTTCAAAACTAGTGCTGTTTGTACATTCCGAATGATTTACCTAATGGTCAGAAAGCTTAGGTCAGTTACAGAGGAGGGCAATAAATGGCTATTAAGAGTGCTAAAGATTCCGGGGCATGGTGGCACACCCCTTTAATCCCAGCACTTGTGAGGCAGAGGCAGGTGGATCTCAGTGCGTTCAAAGACAGACACTGCTACATAGTAAGACTGAGTCTCAGCTAATTAATTAATTAATAATATTAATAGAGGGCTTAAAGATGGCCCAAAATAGTGTGAAATTTTGCCCTTAACCTGCAGCGTTCCAACTTCTCCACAATCATTGAAGTTATTTAGTTTTTTATCAACCTTGCAGAAGATATTTTTCTGGGAACTTTTCGTTCAGAAGTCTCACTCATAGCTCTCATGGGTCGTTTGCAGCTGCTGGCCGCGGTTCACACTATGCTGCTACTCCTCTTCACCATCCCGTTTTAAAAGATCTAAAGGCAATTGAATCCTAAACCCGGCTAGGGGCAACCCTGATTAGCTGCTGTTTCATTTCCTCCACATACCGCAGCTGGCAGCCTCGCCATCATTTAAACAAGGCGCTGCTGTCTCATTGGCCAGGAGCGCTTTCTCTCTCATTGGTCCTTGAAGGATGTAGGCGGGTGCCTCTCATTGATTGGTCCTCTAGTGAGGTGGGCGGTTCCCGGAGGTGGCCATTGGTGGAAGCAAGAAATTTGAACCGAAGCTCGGAAGGCTGGAGTAGTGTTGTCTGCCGGTTGGTCCCGCGTCCCTTGTCTACGGCTAGGCGTGTGGAAGGAGGCGAGGAGCGGGCGGCGAGGAGCCGCGGCCCCCAGGAGTGCGGAGCGGGCGGCCAGCGCGGCGGGCGGCTGCCATGGCGACTTGGCCGGCCGACTGGAGCCCCGCGCCCGCCGGTGCTGCCGCTCAGCCACTTCTGCGCGCCGCCGTTCCTCTGCTTCGGGGACGTCCGCGTGGGCGGGTCGCGGACGCGGCCTCTGGTCCTGTACAACCCGCACGAGGAGGCGCTGCGGGTGGAGCTGTTGCTGATGCGCGCCGCGGACCGGGGCTTCAGCGGGTCGCCCAGTTGCTGCGAATTGCAGGTGGGTGCGAGGGGCGTGTCCCTGCGGGGCGGCGGCGGGACTGGAACCACAGTTCCCCAGCACCGAGACAGCGCCCTGCCGGGCCCTCTGCAGAGATGGGTCTAGAACAGGACCCGGGCGGGCCTGGACACTGATGGTTTCCGTGATGCCTGGCAGGAATGGGCAGTAACCTGCGCCGGGTGAACCCCCATTCAAAGCGCGTGCAGCTGCCGTCCTTAAAAGCATTTCGGGAAGTTTCTGTTAAACAGACAAACGTTTTTAATAGACTTTAGGCGTTGCAAGATACGGTTGCAGTTCTCAAAGCATAGATGGTACTCTGTCACAAACGATTTTTTGAGATTGTCAGTGCTTTGATGAAAGCTTTCTTTTCTAATTACTTCCTAAAAACCATGTTAACATGCACTATATATGTTCAGTCATCCTATCTATATGTCTGGTGAAATAATGAACTTTTATCCATAGTCAAAACCCAAAAAGAGTTCCTCAAGATTGTATTCAATATGCATATGTAATGTGTGCTTTTGTGTTTGAATCTTGTTTTTTCATTGCTGCTCATGTAGCGGTAGTGGTGCATCAGATTTCATTTTATAAATCTTTCAAAAACCTTAGCTCTTTGCACATTGCATTGACCAGAGTCATGTTCTCGATTCTCATCTGCAAAGCCCAGAAATTTTGCTTATTGTGATTACTCTATGCTTTTCATTGAGTGGAGACTGCCAAACAACAGTCTTTTAGCTGAGGAGGCCTACAGTAGCTGGCAACTAACTTGTGAGGAAGGCCTGCAAAAGAGACTAATCTGAGGCAGACTGGCCTCTGTCATCAGTAGTTCTTCATACTCAGAACCCACCTGCCTCTTCCTTCTGATTTATGAACTGCCCACATTTCTTTCTATGGAAAGATTTCCTTCCTGTTTATGCAATTCTTTTAATGATTTCATTTTATTATAATGTAGGAGTTGTTTTTAGAAGAAAAATTCAGTTTTATTCATAATTAGTTGATTTTGATATTACATGATTTCTGCTTTTCAAGAAAAGCTTAACTTTATTACCAAAAGAACAAGATTGTTTTTGTCTGTCAGGGTTTTACATTGGGTGTGGTTGTTAAGTCTGAACTCTGGAATCACAGTGCCTGGGTTCTCGTTCCAAGCTACCTGACTTTGGCAAAGCTTTCTGTACATTGATGACTTCATCTGTAAAATGGGCATAATTATAAGCCCTGCTTCCGGGGGATGTGAGCACCAAATCTAAATGACTTAACTGCACAGTGTTTGGAGCATAAATTATTGCTTAACCAAGGTCAATATTATGACATAGATAGTAGAGGAGTGATCATCTTAACGTTTCTTTTTGCATAAGGTATATTTGAGGTAGCAATAAAGAATGCTTAAAGAATAAAGAAGTAAACATAAACAATAGACACATGATTTTTAAATGAGCTGGAGGTTGAACTCCGTGTCTTATGCATCATAACCACTGTACTAGTTAGTTTTTTTGACAACTTGTCACAAGCTGGAACACTTAGGAAGAGGGAACCTCAGTTAAGGCATTTCCTCCATCAGATTGGCCTCTGTCCATGTCTGTGGGGCATTTTTCTTGATTGGTAATTGATGTAGGTGGGCCCAGCCTACTGTGGGCAGTGCCATCCGTGAGCAGGTGGGCCCAGACTGTCTAGAGAAAGTAGCAGAGTAAGCCAGGAGAGCAAGCCAGTAAGCAACATTCTTCCATGGTCTCTGCTGTAGCTCCTGCATCCAGCTTCCTGGCTTTGAGTTCCTGCCCTGGCTTTCTTCAGTGATGGATTGTGAGCTATAAACCACGTAAACCCTTTTCCTTCCCAAGTTACTGCTGGTCGTGGTGTTTATCACAGCAAGTGTCCAAACTAAGAAAGCACATAACCACTAAACTATATCGCCAGCTGTATAAATACATTCTTAAGCCATTAAATTAAAATGACTTGGAGACTATCAGTTCTATTGCTTTTGTGCAATTAGATTTTATTAAATTTTAAAAAATGTTTTAGTTATTTTTATTTTACATGTATGACGGTATTGCGTGCATGTAGGTAGGTGGACTCATGTAGTGCAGTGCCGGAGGAGGTTAGAAGAGGGTATCAGATCCCCTAGAACTGGAGTTATGGATGGTTGTTAACTGCTTTGTGGATGCTGGGAGTCAATCCTGGGTCTTCTGCAAGAACAGTCAGTGCTTTTAACCACTGAGCCATCTTTCCAGCCCCAAGATTTTATTAAATTTTTATTCATCGTTTTGTCTTTATAATTTTATTTTGTTTTGGACTATTGCTAGTGGCCTTTTATCTTACAAGTAGGGTAGGTAAGTAGAGTAAGAGAAAGGTGCTGCTTATTGAATCCTATTAGAGTGTGGTAACTAACAATCATTAATCCATAGTTTAAGTTGTATATAACACATTTTGATCATTGTAATTATACTGTCATAATCATCTAAAATGTATCGTTTTGATTACAGCCGAAAGAAAAACTTACCATTTCAATTAACTGGACACCATTGAAAGAAGGGCGAGTAAGAGAGATTGTGACATTTCTTGTAAATGATATTCTGAAACATCAAGCTATATTACTAGGAAATGCAGAACATAAGAAGAAAAAGGTAATATTTTAATCATTCTGTGATTTACTGAAAGTGTTTAATAATATAGAACAATTATTTTGGTAAGAGGCTTGAAGTAACATGCATAATATTGCTTATTAAAAGTAATAGGGAATAAAGCTCGGTGTGGGGTCCACACCTTTAGTCCTAGCTCTTGGGAGGTAGAGGCAGGCAGATCTCTTTGAGATGAAGGCCAGCCTGATCTCCCTAAGGAGTTCCAGGCTCCTGGGGCTACAGGGAGACCTTGTCTCAAAAAGACAACAACAACAACAATAATGATAATAACAATAGGGAGGGAATGGCTGGCAACTTCTTTAGTGTATTGTACTTATTTTTGCAGAGAAGTCTTTGGAATTCTGTTCATAAGAAGAAAGCCCCAGCCTCGTCACATCATAAAAGGACTTCAAAAATTCAAAGTATTAATGAAACATTTAGTATTTCACAAAAAATTGATAGAGTTAGGAGTCCACTGCAGGCTTGTGAAAATATGGCTATGAATGAATGCTGTTCTCCAACAGAAAACAACTTTTTACACATTGAAGATAACAAAATACCCACCTCACCAATTAGCCCTGCTTTCAAAGAATACCCGAGTGATACTTGCTTGCCACTTTTTTTACGACGGTCTACTGCCTACTCATCTCTTCATGTGTCTGAAAATGTGGAACAACTAAAAGTACAAGATGTCAACATTTCAAAAGATTTTAATTGTAATGAGGAAGTCATAACTGAAACTCTTTTAAATTCCATTAATATTAGTGGCCAAAGTGAAGAGAATAATAAGCTTATTCTTACCCCAAGCTGTTCTTCTCCTTTGAATATACAAAGCCAAAGACATTTTCTAAGTCCAGATTCTTTTGTAAATAACAGTCATGCAGCTAATAATGGATTAGAATTAGTGACAAGTCTTTCATCAGATACCTGTTGGAAAGATAATTCAAAGTCTCTGCGTTTGGAATCTCAAACTGTGCATGAAGTTTATCAAAGAATTTTAAGTCCAGATTCTTTCTTAAATGACAATTATGGGCTAAATAAAGGTCTGATATCAGAGTCAGTGGATCCTACTTTATCTCCAACACAGTTTGCAAAGGATGACCTGCTGCATATAGCTCAGCAAACATGTATAGCATCACCTTTATCAGATAAAAATTCTCATGGTCCACAGTCTTCTCAGCATTGGAGAAGAAATGAAATTGTAGCATATATTCCTGAATGTTCAGAAACTCCCGAAGTTATTTTTGAAGAACAAAAACCTGTAGAAATGAAGTCAAATAACTACGCTTTTAGAAAACACAATCATTGTAAATTTTCTGAGGTTCGAGATGGTTCTCTTTCTAGCCATAATAAACAACCTAAGAGACGCCCAATACTTTCTGCTACTGTTACTAAAAGAAAACCCACATATGCCAGAGAAAACCAGCCTGATATCAATAACCCTAAAGCTAAAAGGTGCCTCAAGAGTGCAGTAGCTGAATGTGAAAAAGCAGTAGGTAGCCAAAAAGAGAAAGAAGGTTTGCATTCTTGTCTTCCAGTTATAAAGCCCATTTCAAGTAAACCTCAGAGTTATAAATATGAAATAGCTTCTTCAACTGCAGCTTCGGTTGCTCGTAAAAGGAAGAGCGATGGAAAAATGGACGATGCAAATGGGCAGGTTACTGTTGCAGAACACACGGAAGTGTGTGAAATCAAAAGAATCCATTTTTCTACTTTATCTACTCTAAAAAAACCCAAAAGGAGAGGAACACCCATCTCAAAATGTAGTCAGGAGAAACTAAGCCTCAAGAAAAATGGTAAGTCCTGTCTATAAAATCTCTAGTGAAAGTATACTTGAAGAACATATTTTGTGCTTGGGTTTAATGAAATCTCCTTCTGACTCAGGTAATATGCTGTTGATAAGCTTGTATTAACTTTAGCAGTTTTCTGATTCAAAGACAGGACACATGTCATGCTACTTTGAAATAATTGTGATTCTGCCCAAATTTAAACTTGATATTTTTTCCATGAATTTTCTGTTTAAATTTTGACTTCATAGCAGTGGTAACAGCATTTACAAGTCCCATGTAAACTCAAGCCACACAAAATCCCAGCAAAATTGTGGGGAAGTGGGTAAGAAACACCAGCCATACCTAAGGGTCTGTTGGCTGCTGGTAGGTGGAGAGTCAGTCTTTTTTCAGGGTATGACTCTGAGTAGGTTAACCAAGGTCTAGATGGACCCACACCAAGAGGCCTTTAGGGACACAAATTTGACTCAATAGGCCTTAAAATAATGAAATACATTCCAGGCCAGCCAGGGCTACATAGTGAGACCCTGTTTTTTTTTTTTTTTAGAAGGTTCAAAATTTAAGTATATTCAAATATATTTGGTCTCTTGGTGATACTTTTCTCATCTGCTTTTCATTCTTCATATCTATTTCCAAACTATTGTTTCTTTTCTTTAAAATAAACAACAACGAAATAGCTTGAAGTTCATTTCAGGGTGTTTCACTCACCACTCCTTTCTTTCCTGAGTGCTGTGAATAGTTATTCTCAAAATTTTGAACTTGACTTCTGATGCTTTCTCCAAAACTACTACTCTCAAGAGTTCAAATTCCTTATAGTCGATCTTCTAATAGCCTGACCTTTAGTTCTGGCATTCCTGGGCTGTGCTCTCCTAAGAGCAGCTCAAGCTCCAGTTGCTGTCTCTGTGACCCCAGTGTTTCCTTCTCGACTGAACTCCAGAAGTTTTTGCACTTTTTCAGCACAGTTCCCTAGTCCACCATTGTTTCCAGGGCCCCCACCTCAAGTGGCTGTCTTTTCTTACTCTACTTGAATTCTGTAATACTTCATAATCACTTCACTCACCTGCCTGCCCTTCCTTGTCCTTACCCAGCAGATTGCAACCCCTGTCTAATCTTTGTCTGCTCTATGCCCATTGGTCTTTATGACTTCTAAATACTGCTACACCCTTAACTATTTTTGCCTGTGTTTTCCTTGCTTATTGGTATTTAACTTTTTTGTAAGTTAATGTCATCCCTTTTTCCCCAGAAAATAAAAAAAGTTAAAGTCCCCTTTTCCTCCTATCATGTCAGATTATAGTAGCTAACATTTACTGAGCACTTAGTGTCAAACCCAGTTGGAAGTGCTTTACTATGACCTGTTTAGTGTTACAACATTCATGTGAAGTGTGTTGTCTTTACCTGTGAAACAGTTCTACAAATGAGAAAGTAAATGTGTTGAGAAGTTGTGCAGTATTCACAGAGTTCGCAATTAGTAGTGATGGCTTTCAGGGTCTATCCCAGGCAGTGTCTTGAGTTAATGTTCTGAACCTCATCCAAGCTGATCATCTATTTCATTAAGGAAATAGAAGTATTAGATGTTACTCTATTTCTGGTGGGATTGACCCTGTAAACCCATGGTCATTGACCTTGATGTGGAAAGTGTTAGTAGAATAGTCAAAACTGAAGTGCATGCAGTGCGCAGGAGAGGAATTAGGAACAACTAATATAAGTCCCTTTCAAAACATGACTTTTGTTGTTTGTTTTTGAAACAGGGTCTCCTGTAATCCAGCTGGCTGGAGCTTGCTATGTAAACCAGGCTGGCCTCTATCTCACAGAGATCTGCTTGCCTCTGCCTCCTGAGGTCTAGTATTAAGGGTATATACTGCCACACCTGGCTCCAAAACACTTTAAAAATATTTTATTATTTTTATTTTATGTGTATGAGTATATTGTCTGAGTGTCTATAAGTGCACCTGTGTCATGCAGTGCCCTCGGAGGTCAGAAGGTGGTGTTGGATCTCCTGGAACTGGAGTTACGGACAGTTTTTGTATGTGAGTGCTGGGAATTGAACCTGGGTCATCTGCTAGAACAATCAGCTCTCTTAACCACTGAACCATATCTCCAGCCCCCCAAAACGCTTTTAATCCAAGTAAAATCTGTACACAGAAAAATATACAAGTACTAATTCAAAGATTCTTCTAGGTTTTACTTAAAAAACCAAACAAAAAAACCAGGTGATTAAAACAGCGTGGAGAATTAAATGGTCAGTGATGTCCATGTTGTTAATCTAGTGATTATTCCTTAAATCATCTTGAACTCCATTAGCAGATTGTTTTAACTTTGAACCACTCCCTTACTGGAACATTTTATTTTACTGTCACGCTCCTGCTTCCCTTCCTGCTCTACTGGCTGTTCCCTCCTGTCTTTCTTTGGTAAAAGCATGTTATTGCCCCTAAACCTTGAACTATAGAAATATTTTTTCATCTTTTTACTAATTTGTTTCATGTCTTCATCATATGTCATGGCTTTCAGTACTGTCTAAGCATTCTTGTATACCATACATATTTTTCAGGATGAACCCCTATTTCGATACTAACTCAGTCTTATGTTTCTGCTTGACTCTCAAGTGGTCTCCTTTACTTATTTCACATGATTTCTGTCTTTCTGCCAAATATTTTCAGACTCTGATCATGTCTCACCACTGTTGAAGTTTCTGTTTGAACTTAGTCTTTGTTATGCAAGGTTTGTAGACAGATATTACACCCTTGCCTTCTCAAAAGATTTTCTGCAGTGTTACTGTTAAAATACTGGGGCCTTGGATTCTTCAGTTCCATCTCGTAGATCAGCTTCCTGGCACACTGACAGCCAGAATTCAGTGATTGACAAGCCCTGTAAGATCTGTCACCACTCATCTGTCTTCTGACCTCACCTTTACTTTCCTCTCTCCCCTGCTCTCTCCACTCTTCCCCCTTGGCGTCCTTGTGATCTTTGAAACCTCAACTATTCTTTGTTTTCAGGTAATTGTTTCTTCCATCTAGAAGGATTTCTGACTCCAATTTCTTCATAATATCATGTTTACAAAGAGTAACTTTCCAGAGGTCGCAGAAGGTATGAAATATTTAGAGCTACAATTTAAACTTAGATTTACCTAGCTAAAAAATAAATGTTCTTTTCACCATATTCTGAAATGTTATGGGAGGAAAGCTAAATGAAAGGGATCTCTTTGGGGCAATGACCAAAGATTATACTGATGAAGGTACAGATCTAGCCTCAAAGTTCTGATTTGTCGATTCAAATAGAGGACCAACTAGTCAGTGTCTAGTAGGGTATTCTCTGTTCACTGATCAGGAAACTCACATGACTTCCTGCTGTTCCTTGTGTCTTAAAAATTTTTTCATCATTAAAGATGTCCATTGTCTGAGCTCTAGAAACTTGTTCATCATTTAAGGTATCCATTGTCTGATTTCTTTTCATCCAGTCTGATGTCCTTTCATCTTCTGTAGACTAACCATAGACTCTCCTTGTCATTCTATGCATCGTATAACATTCATGTCTATTATTCTCTTTTTCATTCATGTTTTTGACATGAATGAATAATGAATGAGTTACAATCTCAACTTTTATTGATTCTGTTTCCTAATGAATTTCCCTCTATATATTCAAGTATAAATAAATTGCATCTACCTGTTAGTGCTATTTCACTGCTTTGCTCTTCTGTATGGATATGTTCTGAACAAATGCATTCTTTGATTTTAAGGAAGTACATATTTTGACCTTCTACAAAGCATACAGTAAATGACGAAGAAATGAATGAATTCATGAATAAACAAATGTCTACTGTTTTGTCCCTCAAACCTACTATATAGTTGAAGCAGCAACCTAGTTGAGCCTCCTTGTTAGATTTGGAGAGAACTTTATGCATTTAACTTTTGACAGCTAGATCACTCATGAAGAATTGTTCTAGCTTTCTTCTAACAAATCAAAGAAAACAAAGAAATAAAGAAGGCTGTTTTCTAGATGCATTTATTCAGCATTGATAAGGCACCTGTTAAATGTTATGTATTATTCTAGACTTGTGGCCTTGGCAGAAAAAGATACGATTTCTAGCCTTAAGTTTTTCTCAGTGTTAAGCTTAAGCCCTGCCCTGGGAAGCGCCACAGAGCAAAAGCTAAGCCTTTGTACGAATGGCAGTGAGCTGTGATGAGATGCCAGGAAAGGTTCCTAAAACAAACTGGCTCAAGGCAGATGGCCAACTTCTTCAAGTTTTCACTTTCCCCAGAAAAGTGGTTTTAAATGTTCAAGTAGAATATTATAATAGGATATATTGTGTTATGATTTCACCATACTCTTTTTTTTAATTAAAAAAAACTTTACTGAGAATTTCATACATGCATATAAGGTGTTTTGATCAAATCCATGCCCACTCCCTCCCTTCTAACACCTCCCATATCTCCCCATCACTTTCTGGACAACTTCGTCTCTCTTTTTTTCTTTCTTTCCTTCCTTCCTTTTCTTTCTTTCTTTCTTTCATGGGGCTTTTTGCTACTCTAACATTCCCCACCTCTGAAGAGGTAACCCTATAATCCTTTTAGGGATTGGGTAAGAGCTCCCAAATACTTTTGACATTTTGGGCCTTTGGAACATAGTATGTTGCTAAGAGGCCCAAAGACATTTTGACTTTTAGCCAAGAAACTGGCTGCTTTTCTTTAGGGTCGCTTTTACTCTAACTGCCTAGCCAATTCCTATCTCCTGTTATCACACCATCCTCTGAAGAGGTTACCCAAATTGCCAATAGGGAATTGGGTCACAGACTGGGTCACAGGCTTCTTCCATGCTGAACAGGGATGCAGAGTGAGGCAATTGCGGTACCCCTTAAGTGGGTCTATCTAAAAGACTCCCAAATATATAACTCTTATCTGTAGGGAGAAAAAAAAGTCCTTGACTGGTGACTAGGGGATGTGAAGGAGAAGTAAAGATGAGTAATTAGCATTACAAGTTCTAGACAGGGAACCAGAAAAAAGTCAGAAAAGGGCAAATTTCAAATGTTCCTATCAGAGTACATTGGGATTTCTTGACGAGAGCTTCTAAAACCATCCCTCTATTGGGTTCCTCCTTATTTTTCTTTTGTCTGCCAAAGCTGAACTTGAGAGTGATGGACTCAGGATTTGTTTTCGGGCACTTTGATAGCTGTTGGAGTGGTTAGAATCAGTGTCAGTTCCCTCTCAAAGGCTTCTAGATAGGGGGAGAAAATAAATTTAGCCGTCATTTTTAGAACAGTAATGGGTTATTTCCCTTAGCTACAGATGGGCACTACAGTATTGCAGACCCAAGATTTGAAGTCTTACATTTGAGCAGCACTTTCTGCTTAGAAACAAAATCATCAATGAGAAATAATCATCTAAATAATATTTTATATGGACTTAAGCCTAATGTCTGGAAAGTGTAATTTTTTAATTGAATTTTTATGAATTTCATCCAATATATATTTTGGATGAATATATGTATGTATATATTCATATTCTTGAGATAGGGTCTTTTTGTAGCCCAGCTGTCCTGGAACTCACAAGGTAGACCAGGCTGGCTTTGAACTCACGGAGATCCGCCTGCCTCTGCCTCCCAGGTACTGGGATTAAAGACATATTCTACTATGTCCAGCTGATCCATCTGATATATTTTGCTCATATGTAGACCCCCTTCCCCTATCTGCATCTCTTTCACAACCCCCCTGCTGGATTTCATGTACTTTGTCATATATAATAAGGCCTGTCTAGCCAGGTTTGTGTACCTAAATGCTCTAAAGTGTGCATCCATCCACTGGGGCCTGGTTATCCTATGTAGCATTACACCCTTAGGATACCACCTCTCTCCCTGTAGTTATCTGTTACCAATACCTCAGCTAAGGTTGGAACTTCTTCCCCACTTCCCCACTTCTGTGCTGCGATTTTGTCTGACTTGAACTTGCATGTGTATTGTGCATAGTGTTTCCATTGCTGGAAGTTTATCTGAGTAACTTCCCTGCTGTCTGGAAAATTCTTTCCTTGTGGTCATCAGCCACCTCTAGCACTTAAAATCTTAATTCCCCCTTTTCCTCGATGGTTCCTGAGCCTTAGGTGGCAGAGGTTTGATTTACGTGTCCTGTTCAGGGATTTGGGGCTCTTCTGGCTTTTATAGTTTGCATTGAAAAGTGAACTGTACTTCTGATGGGCTTCTCTTTATTTTTTCTCTTGCAGCTTTCTGTACCCTCTGTTTGTTCTGTACATGTAGTATTTTTACTCTACTATGCCATGGGGAGTTTCTGTTCTGGTCTTATTTAATGTTCTTTGTGCTTCTTGTATCTGTATGTCTTTCCTTAACTTAGGGAAGTTTTCTTCTGTGGTCCTGTTGAAGATGTCAGTGACATACACCTGAGCTTCTCCTTCCTCTATGCCTATAATGCATAGATTTGATCTTTTCATAGTCCCACATTTCCTGCATATTCCAACCCTGTGGGTTGGTTTTTTTTTATTGTTCATATTCTTTGCTTGAGCAGTCCAGTTCTTCAGCTGTATCATCCAGACTTGGTACTCTGCTGTCCATTTGATTCATTCTGCTTGTGAGGTTTTCTCCTGTCATTTCTAATTGGATTATTAAGCTTTTCAATTCCATCTTTATTAAACTTGCGTTTACTTCAGTATTTCTGTGTCCTCCGTGAATTCACTTTCTGCATCCTGAATTGTCCTTGTCATTTCCTTCAGCTGTGTATTCTCATTTCTTGAGTCAGGAGTTTATTCCTATCCTCTTTGAGTTCTTTGTAATTGTGTTCTTAAAGTCCTTGAAATCTTTGATCATAGTTATGATTGTTCTTTTGAGTTCTGTGTCCTCCAGTTCCTCTGGGTATTTCTCATTCTACAACATTTATATAAGACTGGTGGAATTCAGCAGGAACATTATTGGTTTTTCATATTATTTGTGTTTCGCATTGTGACTTGGGAATATGGGCTTGTTTTGTTGATTGTGTGCCTGATTTGAAATTCTAGCTTGCTCTTGTTGAATTGGAAGTTGGGTTCTGTTTATACTGTTGATGTAGGTTGATTGCTTTCTGATCAGGTATGAATAGTTGGTCTGTGCTTCAGGTTCTCACTTTTGATGTTTTTATTGGAGGATAGTATGGTTCCAGTCAGGCTTGTGGATAGTTTTCCAACAGTATGAGTGGTTTTAGTACTGAAGCAGGAAGATGGTAACCAAGTGGGCAGGTTCTGACTCGCTAAGCCTGCAGGGTAGATGTGAGCCCTGGAGCAGTACAGACAGGACTGATCCTACAAGGGAATGGCGACCCAGTGGGGCTTAGTCTCATTCTTTTAATTTTAAATAGGTGTAGATGTGAGAGCCATCTAAAACAAGGATAAGCATGTTTTCTCTAGTGGTTCACATAACACTTCAGGCTTTGCAGACTACTTACAACAAAATTTTTATGGTCATTAAAATGTGAATTTTACACTGTTTTGTGTCTTTTGATGAGGGACTTGAAACTTAGGAAGATTCCCCAGTCTAATAGATTGAGGCACATCTGACCAGTGCTAATTTCAGATACTGAGTGAGTCAGGTGTTACAAATATACCAAGTCCGGCTTTCATGGAAACCATCGATAGAGCACAGAGCAGTCTGTGTGTGTCATTGTCAAGGGCTCTGAACAAAGCTAGAGAGGCAGCATCTCTACCACTGCATTAAGAATATAGATGTTGACTTTTTAAGTTAAAGATCCTACATTTTGTATTAATTCTTTGAGAATGTCATGTGATTTGTTTTGCTCATTTCTCCCCTTCCCCAGCACCTCACCTCCCTACCCACCAAACTTTGTTTTCCTCCCCACCCTCTATCTAGTACAATATGTTTTCCCCAAGTGCTCTTCTGTGTGGAACCTGCCTGGATTGTGGTTGGCCTACCAGGGGCCGCAGCCTTAAAGAAAACTGACTCTTCCTTTCCTAGCAGCTATCAAAAGCCTGTAGCTCCTCAGCTAGGTGTGGGAGTGGGGAGGGGGCCTGTATCCCCCACCCTCATTTAACTTTTGATCCTAGTATGTTATCCCTATAATTTTAATGTTGTGTTCTCTAATTTATTAGATTCATTAGTATTTAAAACACCTATTTCTAAAACAAGGAAAAGGACAAGACCCATTGTTGCTGTAGCACAGTCTAATTTGACCTTCATAAAACCATTGAAAACAGGTAAGTGTTCATTATATTTAACAAATTGAGAATGTGATAACTGGAAAATAATGCTTTATTTTATTTTATTTTATTTTATTTTTTTGGTCTTTTTGAGACAGGATCTCCCTGTAGCCCCAGCTGTCCTGGAACTCACTATGTAGACCAAGCTGGCCTTGAACTCACAGACATCTGCCTGCCTCTGCCTCCCAAGTGCTGGGATTAAGGGCATGTGCCACCACGCCCTGCATAAATGCCTTGCTTTGCTGATATTCCAGCAAACATTGTTCAGTGTTTTAAAAATATTTTGCTAGTTTAAATGAACTTCGGAGGGGCTAGAGTGATAGAGCAAGAACACTTGCTGCTCCTGCAGAGAATCCAGGTTCAGTTTCGAGCACCCACATGGTGCGTCATCAATACCTCCAATTCTAGGGGACTCTGACGCCCTCTCCTGGCCTCCGTGGGTATTGCACGCATGTGGTGTGCTTATGTACATGCAGGCAAAGTGCTAATACACCAAAAATAAATGAATAAATAAATGCTTTTTTACCATACTGTATGATACTTTAAAGGGAAATTGTTTTATGCAATAATCTAATTGCATTCTTAGATATTCCTAGGCATCCAATGCCATTTGCTGCAAAGAACATGTTCTATGATGAGCGCTGGAAGGAGAAGCAAGAACAAGGCTTCACTTGGTGGCTAAATTATATGTTAACTCCTGATGACTTCACTGTCAAAACAAATGTTTCTGAAGGTAAATTTCTTCTGTGTACACTATTATACTGTACTTAATGAGGCTTTACTGATTTTCTAAATGCTAAAGAGTGTGTAGATAATTTTTCCTATGTAGATTTGCATGTACATATTTTCTGTGCTGAGAGTTCTGATTTTTTTTTTTTTCTTTCTCTTCATTTTCTTGTCAGCTGATGCAGTCTGTTGTCTGTGGCCTCTTTGGGTATATTGACTTCACTTCAAATAGTTTAAGGAGTATGTAGGAAAGTTACATGATTATGAAAAAACCTGAAAGCCAAGTCATATGAGGGATTTAAAAATATTTCAGTGTTTATTCTGCAAGCAAAGAATTAGGTGTGGGATGGAGTGGAACCATTGGAAGGATTTTCTTCTCATAAAGGAGGAAACTAAACCTTAGTTTACATCTTGTATAGAAATTATAACAGATCAATTTCTTTTCTAAAAAATATTATTTTTTAGCAAGCTTCCAGCGTGCTTGGGTCTGCAGTGACTCTGTGCATTCCACAGTGCTTGCTAGAACAGTTCTGGAATGGTTTGAGGCCTTGCCCTGATCTCTCCAGAGCAAGGTTATAGAAATTTCAGACAATTGCTGAAAAAAAAATGTTGTTATTTTATGTAAAGGAGTGTATTGCTTGCATGTATGCATGTGCACTTGTGTCGTGCAATGCCCATAGAGGTCAGAGCTCCCGGAACTGGAGTTAGTGACTGTTGCTAGCTGTTATGTGGGTGCTGGGATTCAAACCCGGGTCTTCTGCAAGAAGATTCAGTGCTCTTGACCGCTGAGCCATCTCTCCAGCCCCAGAAATAATAACGGATCAATTTCAATTTTAAAATGCTGATTTCCTCACTATTTGCATTTTCCAAAGACACTGATTTATAATATGGTTTATATTTTTCAGAGAAATTTGCACAGGATTTCTTCATTAAAGGAGCCTGTGAACTATATGATTTCTGCCATTAATTTTTTTTCCAAAGGAAATAAAACCCAATTTTTAGTCTTTTTTTTTTTTTTTCTCAAGATAAAATATATTATGAAAATTCCAGTCATAAGGCTAGGGAGAAAGCTCAGTCTACAGAGTGCTAGAATGGGGTCTGAATTCAGTCCCTAGGACCTAAGAAGAGCAGCCAGGATTGTGCTGGGGAGACAGAGACAAGCAGATCCTGGGTCTCAAAGCCAGCCTACATGGTCATGACCATCTCAAAAAATTGAAAAGAATTCATGACAACTGAGGAGCAACACCCTAGATTGTTGTCTGACCGCCACATGCCTATGCACATATGTGTACCCCCCACATGCAAACACATACACATACCCACACACACAAATCAAATTATGTATCAATTCAATTGAATCATATTCCTTAGAAGCTTTGCTTTTTATTAATTCATAAAGAGAATGGAAACAGGAACTAGTTAGAAGCCATTTCACTAGTCTGAGTTAAAGATGCTAATGTTTGGCACTGAGTGGTGGTAGAGGCTGTAGGAGTAGTTGGACTTGGTATGTATTCTGTAGGTAGAGTTTGGCCACAGGTATTTGGTTAGTTATGGTGATAACTGTAAGGTTAGAGAGAAGAGATTTTGGAGGGGTGTAGGGAAACCTTTTTTTTTTTTTTCCCCTGAGCATCTTAACTTAAATTTCCTTGCTGGGTTTTAAAAGGTGTAGAGATCATGTCTAATCAGGAGCATCATTCTCTTGTTTTTATCCAGTAAATGCCGCTTCTCTTCTTTTGGGCGTGGAGAATCAACATAAAATAAGTGTCCCTAGAGCACCTACAAAAGATGAAGCGTCTCTCAGAGCTTACACTGCTGGCTGCAGGTTGAATAGACTGCGTCGCACAGCATGCTGTTTGTTTACTTCTGAAAAGATGGTTAAAGCTATTAAAAAACTTGAAATTGAAATTGAAGTTGGACGGTTAATTGTTCGAAAAGATAGACACCTCTGGAAAGATATTGGTAAGAAGCTTGTGAATTAATCTTGAGATTTTTTTTTTCTTTCAAAATATTGTAAAGATTTTGTTTTACTTTTTCTCCAGTTTTATTCAGGTATAATTGACAAATATTGTACATATTTAAAGTGATATGCTAATGTAGGTATACCTTGTGTAATGATGGTTACAATTAAGCTATATTTATCCCCTCACAGTTAACTTTGTGTGTGTGTTCCTGTCTGTCTGTCTGTCTGTCTGTCTGTCTGTAAGGACAGGGAAGATCATTCAGTAACTTTCAGGTACACAGTACAGTGTTAGTAATTATATTCATCTTACTGTATATCAAATCTCAAAGGATTCACCTTTTACAATTGAAACTTTGTACACTTGTTATCAGCATTTTCCTGGCCCCTGGCCACTATTCACTCTGCTTTGTGAGTGTGCTGCTTTTAGATTATGTGTAGGGGTGAGATTGATAGCACTTGTCTGTGTTTACCTGGCTTATTTTACTTAATGACCTCCAGGTTTATCCATTTTATTACAAATGGCATTTACCCATGTTAAAATTGAACGATACAGGTTGGGCGTTGTGGCACATGCCTTTAATCCCAGCTCTTGGGAGGCAGAGGCAATGGATCTCTGTGAGTTTGAGGCCAGCCTAGTCTACATAGTGAGTTCTAGGACAGCTGGGGCTACATGAAGACCCTGTCTCAAAAAGACCAAGAAGAAAAAAAAAAAAGAAAATCGAATGCTATCCCATTTTATGGATGTGTGCATACACAACGTTGCTTTCTTTATCCATACATCTGTTGTTAGACACTTAGATTGGTTGCAGGTATTGGCTCTTATGAATAGTGATGCAATGAATGAGTGAATTATCTCATTCAGATACTGATTTCAGTTCCTTTGTATATATACCCAAGAGGGTCTGTATTTTAAAACTAAATAAATGTGTTAGTTGTGCTGTCTAAATCTTACAAACATAAATGTGGTCATATATTTAAGCAATATAGTTCATTATTTCTGTTTTGCATTGATATTTTCTCTCTGGAAGTTTATTGTCTGTTTAATAGTGATACACATAATTTCTTTTAACCTACACTTTAGGAAATCGCCAAAAAGTTCTGAATTGGCTATTGTCATATAATCCTTTGTGGCTTCGAATTGGCCTGGAGGTAAGCATATTTTTCAGTTTTTGAATAGTTTATTTTAAAAATTGAATGTTTTTAATAGAATACACATTGATAAAATATGGTTTTATTTATGGAAATTATCAGGTCATTTGACTAGCCTAATTCATCTTCCTATATAAGATGTAAGGTCAGTTAAATAAATACTCACTGGGTGAATAGAACATGCCATTATAAATTATTGGCATATTGTTAGAGTAATTTACTATTATATTCTTTTATTTTATACCTAATTTGTTGTTTGCTGGATGTAGTGAGAAGTGTAATCAGCTCCTTTTTTGAACATCTTAAAAGATCAAATTGTTTTCAATGTGTTTCCTAGCATGACTCTTTTTAAACTCAGTGATGTATGTGTTATTATTTTTATCTCACTAATAAAATGACAGTTAAGATGTTAGGTCAGGGGAGGCTTTGAATCTTCATCCGTGTGGTACCAAAGCACAGTTTTCTAAACATTCTGATGAAATACTTCTCTTAATAAGGCGTCAGGGTTATTTATATAGAACTTGGGTTAGTGATGTCTAGGTTAAAACTGACTGGAAGGGCTGGAGAGATGGCTCAACAGTTAAGAGCACTGGCTGTTCTCGTGGAGGACCTGGGTTCAGTTCCCAGCATCCACATCACATAGTGGCTAACTCCATGTTCAACTGTCTGTAACTCTGTTTTCAAGAAATTCGACACCTCTGACCTCCACAGGCACTGCATAACACAGTGTACTTATATACATGCAGGCAATACCCTCATACACATTAAATAAAAATAAAATTGACTGACTAGCCAGGTGTTGTGACTCATACCTGTATCCCCAGAAGTATCTCATGCAGAAGTATCCCCAGAAGTATCTCATGTGACTCATACCTGCATCCCCAGAAGTATCTCTGCAAGTTTGAGGCTAGCCTCGGCTATGTAGTGAATTTGAGTCTAACCTGGGCTTCATATTGAGAACCTGTCTCAAAAACCACCAAATAATAAAAATAAATAAAACCCGACTCAGTTAGAAAGCTACTACTAGTAGTTGGCTTTTAAGTATGCTTTTATGATAAGACATCCTTTGTGTTTCCCAAATCTTAGTATTTTACTAAGATGCTTATGTGATCTTGACTTCTCATACAAGAGCTCTCATTTTGTCAGTTTATTCCATTTTACAATAGAAGAATCTTTAGGGCTGAAAGATAGTTTTGCAGTAATCTAGCTTTTGAGTGCTGGTAATTTTAGACTCAGAGCAAATTATCAGCTTACTATGATGATGTCATTGCAGGATAATGTCATTGCTAGTTTCTTTATAATTGGTTACTCTTTCCTTTCATTAGTAAGTAAATTGCTTATTAACTGGCTTCATATGTCGAGTAAATCTGGAGTCTCGTTTGAGGCAGATACCCCCCTCCCTTATTTGGAACCTAGTCTTGTGGTACAGGAAGTAGGCAAAATTATTAGGTAGAGATTTGCAATGTCTTTTTTTTCTTTTTTAATCTGCCCTTTAAAAATTAGCTATTCACCTTTCAATTTATTTTAACCAATAAATAAAAATAAAAATACTTGGTGCTTTGTTGTGTTTTGATGCATGTATACATTGTATATTAAATGTGTATTTGTATATGTATATAAATGTAAATTAATATACATTATATTAAATAAGCTTTAACATTTATTCAAGTATTTATCATTTCTTTATGTTGAAAACTTTCATAATCCTTCCTAGATTTTTGAGTGGAAGTTCATTATTTTATTCTTAATAGTTACTGTCATCCTACATGCAACAAAACCCCAGAACTTCTCACTTCAGTCTCATTCCTTAAGACTTCTGCTGAGTTACGGCTTCCATTCTTATGAAGCTGTCCAGGCTGCATTGTCTGTTGAAGCACAGTCAAGGCAGAAATGGTAACCTTTCCCAAGAGATAGGGAATCCAGCGCTAGGAATTGGGAATGTGTAACCCTTTCATAGGGAATCGGTCATAATCCATTTGACCTCCCATTACAAACTCCCAGACATTAGGGTTCTGCAAAGGAGTATGAACTTCGAAGATAATAGAAAAGCTTCAGAGGCCAAATAAGGATAGATTTCTTTATTTTTGGCAACTATTAGTATTAATACTTTTATTTGTTTTAATCTTTCCACATTTTCAGCGTAAGATTATAGAATATAATTTTGTTTTTAATATTTTTCTAATTGCCTTGAAAAGTCATCAGTAAACATGTTAGTGTTGAACTAATTTCACATTTATTAACATATCTATACTTCTCTAATCATTTTCTTAGGTGGTTTATATTAACTTTATAAAAGTTTGTTTAATGATATTTCTGTTATACTTTAATGGCATACTTCCTGAGACAATTATCATTAAATCTGAGCAATGCATGAGCCTATATTTGATAGCTCTTTAACTGGGAGAAAAAAAATCAAAATGTAAATAGTATTTGTCAGATAATTAACAAATTTGCCCTGAACTTTGTTCTACATTATGTAGTATATCATATATACTAAAAATGCATAAAGGTAATATGTTTAAAAAAGTTACTAATCAGATCACTTCTATCCCATTTAGGAAACACAACATTGCCAGTTCCTTAGAAGATAGTTGTCTGTTCTCCTCTAATAGCATTTTTTTCCTTCTTAGAAAAAGTATAATCCTGGCCTTGCCTGTACTTCTTTTCAGACAGTTTATGGAGAGCTGATACCTTTGGCAGACAACAGTGATGTCACAGGCTTGGCTATGTTTATTGTCAGTCGCTTACTTTGGAATCCTGATATAGCAGCTGAATATAGTCACCCCACTGTTCCTCATCTATATAGAGTTGGTAAGGATTTCTGTATCACATTTTCTCCACACTATGCAAAAATGGCTTATCATTCTTCCTATTTATTAGTTTGAATTTTACTTTCTTAAATTTATTTTTATTTTATATGTGTATGACTTTATTGACTGCATGTGTGTAAGTGCACCCATGTTATGCAATGCCTGCAGAGGTTAGAAGAAGGCATCGGATCCCCTGGAACTGGATTTATGGACGGTTGTTAGCTACCATGTGGGTGCTGGGAATCAAGTTTGGGTCCTTTGCAAGAGCAGTTGGTGCTCTTAACCACTGAGCCATCTCTCCAGCCCCGAATTTTACTTTCTTAATCCAAATAGGTGTCTGTTTTCACTATTTTTTTCTTTCCTCATCCCGTCTTCCTCTTTTCCTCCACTATTTATAATTATTCTAATCTCTACCCATTCTCAACTCCAATAGTTGTAAGTCCTATGGGGACATTTTGTTTCAGTTTGCTACTGTGGTATGTAGCACCTAAGATGATGGATGATTGCATTTAGTAGGTGTTCATTAAGTATTTGTTGAATTAAAGCAACAAAATTCCCTGGTAAAATTGTGTTATTCCTACCCATGAACTGGAAATATTAAATGGTACTTGTTCTATAGAATTATTTGGTTCATACCTAGAAAGTACTTGCCATTTGTACTAGAATACAATTACCAGATCTTAAGGTGAACTTGCCTTTCATAGATGAACTTTCTTTTTTTGTTGTTGTACTCTATTTAAGGTCACGAAGAAGCTTTGTCTAAATTCACATTGAAAAAATTACTGTTGTTGGTCTGCTTCCTTGATTATGCTAAACTTTCCAGACTTATTGATCACGATCCTTGTCTCTTCTGTAAAGATTCTGAATTTAAGGTATCATCTTCATTTTATATCTTGTACTTCATATTTTCCCTTGAGGACTTGCTTGCTTTGGTGGCGTGTTTTCTTTCAGAAAGAGCCTTTTTCTAGTGGGCACTGTTCTGAAGTACTGTTGGAATGAGTGTCTGCCTACTCTCTCCCTTCCTGACCCGTGCCTGATTTTTGGCTATTGACCATTTGCCAGTCATTCTTACTTCTAATTTTTACTTTAAATGAGCTAGGCTATGCGCCTACAGAATTATTTTGGGGGAGAAATTTCTTCATAATTTTGATGTAATGTGTTACCAAACTAATGTTAATTTTTGTAGTATAATGTTAATTGTGAACAATTTTTATTGACGTCTGAAATTGGAAATATGAAATTTATATTTTATTTGTATGGACAGTCATCTTATATTCTTATTTTATTTCTGTAAGCACAGAATGATTTGAAGGTTTGCTGTTGTTGAAAATAAAATTATGCCATTGAAGTACAGTGCTTGCTTCTTGTTTGTAGGCTAGTAAAGATCTTCTTCTGGCTTTTTCACGAGATTTCCTAAGTGGTGAAGGTGACCTTTCCCGTCACCTTAGTGTATTGGGATTACCTGTGAGCCACGTTCAGACACCACTTGATGAGTTTGATTTTGCTGTTACTAATCTTGCTGTGGACTTGCAATGTGGAGTGCGCCTTGTGTAAGTATAAATTATAGATTTATTTTGCTTATTGGGACACCTGTACTTGTAATTTTTTCTTATTCTTTCTTGTAACAGAATAAGTTTTTCTATTTTTATTTCATTATTTATTTATTTGTTTATTTATTTATTTTTAGATAGAGTCTCCCTATAGTCCCAGCTGGCCTGGAATACACTCCAAACCAAGCTGGACTAGATCTCAAAGATATCCACCTGCCTCTATCTCCAATTGCTGTACTAAAGGCATGTGCCATCATACCCAGGTTGGAATAAATTTAGGATTTTAGAAAAAAGCTTGAGTTTTGTTTTTGAGAAAAACTGTGTATGCCCAGAAGTGGATAGGGTCTATGAAGGGAGATACTGATGCCTCAGAGTAAGAGTCCAGACAAAAACTAATTTAAATACCTAACACTTAAAAATAACACTCTATGCCTTCATTAATTCCTTACCAGTGGCTGGCTTTAATTATATTCATCTTATTTTATGCATGATAAAAACATCAATAATATAGATGATATTAGGTGTATATTTTAGGTATACAACAGAGTTTGAATTTCAAATATTTTCATAGTGATCTTCTGTATATGGAAGAGAGTAGCTATGGAAACTCATGAAGCAGGATTTTAGTTCTCATCTTATTTCTGTCATTACTTGCTAGCTACATAACCATAACAAATTATTTAACTTCTCTAAGCCTTGGTGATACCAACACCTAATAGTGGGATTTACTGTGATAACTAAAATACGGTGTGTGAGCTATGATGTGTAGAATACACCATATCTAATACGATTCCTCGTTTTTCCTCCCAAACTCCTCCCTTCTGCACCTTCTTCCTTTCTTCCTGCACAGGTCTATTAATTTTTTCATGTATCTTTTTTCTTTCTTTCTTTCTTTCTTATAATGTCTTTGTACATTATTTGTACAAGATTCTGAATTTAAGGTATCATCTTCATTTTATGTCTCATACTTCATATTTTCCCTTGAAGACTTGCTTGCTTTTTTATTACATTTCTTTCGTATAATGTATTTGTACCTTTAGACTTAAAATGAGAAATCTACTTACCAACTAAAACAGCGCAACTTTGAAATAGTTTTATGGATTTTTTTTTTTTTTACCTTGGTGTCCTTGAACTGTTGTGATTTCTGTAATAACTTTATTTAAGTGAACTTTCATGTATGCTTTTATGTAACAGTTTCATCTAAAAATTTCTTCACTGGTAGGCGAACCATGGAACTTCTCACACAGAACTGGAATCTGTCAAAGAAACTCCGGATTCCTGCGATAAGTCGTCTTCAAAAGATGCACAATGTTGATATTGTTCTTCAAATTCTTAAAGCACGAGGAATTCAATTAAGTGATGAGCATGGTAAAAACTGAATAGGAATAAAACTCACTGTCCTCGCTTAGCATTGATCTGCGCATGTATTGTGCTAATGGACGGTCTTTTCACTTGTAGGGAATACTATCCTGTCTAAGGATATTGTGGACAGGCACAGAGAAAAAACGCTTGGGTTGCTTTGGAAAATAGCATTTGCTTTCCAGGTATTGTGTATTCAGCATGCTTTTGTTTTTTTAATCAATTTTGAATAATGATTTATAAAATAATTTGTTTTGTATTTTATTTTGTTTTATTTATTTATTTGGTATGTTTTGGTTTTCTGAGACAAGGTCTCCTATAGTCCAAACTGGCCTGGAAGTCTCCATGTAGACCAGACTGGCCTTGATCTCACAGAGATCCACCTGCCTCTGCCTCCTGAGTGCTGGGATTAAAGGGATGTGCCACCAAGCCCAACTATAAAATTGTTTGTAATTAAGTGAAGACTAATGATAGTAACTAATTTGCTTTATGTTTTCCAATTTAATCTTTATTATACCATCTATAAATATAGATATATCCACATCCCTCATAAGAAAGCTGAAGCTAAAGTTCATATCACTGAAAAGAAATAGAGCTAAAATCAGAACCCAGGCTTATGTGGCCCTGAATTCTAAATTTTTAACCACTAAACATTTCTACCACTTCTGTGTAGACACTATTTGCCATTAAAAATGTAGAGGTTTTTGTACTAAAATATATTTTACGTATATTTCTGTGTGTGGTGTTTATATGCATACGTGCTTGTGTGTGTGTGTGTGCATGTGTGTATTTGTGCACATATATGTGCGTGTGGAGACCAGAGGTTGATGTTGAGAGTCTTCCTCCATCGCTGTCCACCTTATTTTTTAGACAAAGTCTCACTAAACCTAAGGCTCACTGATTTCGGCTAGATTGGCCACCAAGCATGTCCCCTGGATCACCTGTTTCCATTCCCTAGCACTGAGGTTCAGATGTGAGCTGCCATGCTCACGTTATATAGTGTCGGTGGTCTGAACCCTGGCCCTCGTGTTTGTATAGCAGATGTGTACCTGCTGAGCCATCTTGCCAAGCCCTTTTAGTTAGGTTTTTATCATTTCTGATTAAGCTATGTTTTTTTCTATATAATCCAGTTTCTCTTAGTAAAGGTTGTTATTTTAATTTCTGTGGGTTAAAAAGGAAATATGTAAAATATAATGCACTCAACCTCTTATGTTTCAGGTGGATATTTTCCTTAATTTAGATCAATTAAAGGAAGAAATTGACTTTCTAAAGCACACATACAGTATAAAAAAAGAAATGTCAGCACTATATTACCATGCTGCTACTACTAGGAAGAAAGACCAAAGGAATAGTGGGTGCTTTGAGCAGTATAGTCAAAGTGTAAAGTTGCTGATGGAATGGGTAAATGCTGTCTGTGCCTTCTATAATAAAAAGGTTAGTTTCTTTGTTTTTGCTTTAGCATAACATATTTAAAAAACCTTGACTAAATTATATCTGAAATAGCTTAACACATACACACACACACACACACAGACATATATATACATGTACATGTATTAGCAAACTTTTCACAAACTGAATAAATGTTTTAGCATGCCATAGTCTATGTAATGTATTATTTAATCTATCACTAACTATATAGTATGCAGTAATTTATGTTATCACTAAGAAAGATAAAACCATGTTAAATGGCAAAAATTGCATTTTTTTCTCTCCATCTAAATTTAAATACATATATGTGATTATATTTATACACACATTTGATGTGAAAGCAGAAGGAGGCTATTTGGAGGGAGGACATGTAACACTGATAGGGAGGAGGGATGACTACGAGGATGCTACAGTGATACATGTGTGAAATTTTGTACAAGACTTAAAAAAATTAAAGAAAAGCTTTTAATGGAAGTTATGTAAAATTGGAACCTGAAAGGAACCTGACCTTGTGATGTAGGTAAATGCAAGGAAATGTAGAATTCAGAAGGAAGTAGCAGGCTTGGTTTAGAGTCTTTATAATAGTAATTTGTTAGATTGATAATGTATTTCTGTTGGGATGTACTTTTTAAGTATAATACATGAAAAAAAATGTCCAAGACACATATATAAACTACTTGATAAAGAATATAAAACAGGAGCCACAACACAGATTTCCATGTTACTAAGAATATGGTGACTTGTTGCATTTCAAAGAAACTTCCTGAAATGCTGTCACATCCATAGGCTATTTTTTATGTTCTAAGGAAATCCTGGAGATCCAAAGATAGGGTTGTTATTAGTCATGAGTTCAGCAAGTCGCTGCAATTTATTTCTGATGTTGAAATCTGTAGCGGCTGCTCTTTGAGTTCTCACTGCAAGTGCTGAGGATTCACACTCTGCGGTGGCTGGACAGGAGATGCTCTGCCCTCTTGCTTCTGCTCTCCTGTTGTCATGGTCTGCTTAGTGCTGGGTCTCTTGCATTTTGGCTTTCTTGTTTAAAATGGTCATGCTGAAGCACCAAGCAGTGTTCCTAAGGGAAAACTAAAGTTTCAAGTGAACTCTGTTAAATGAACTTCATTTCAGCATACATCATAATGCTGTTCACCACGAGTTTAAAGTTACTTCATCACAGAAGCACATAAAACAAAGTTTTGTGGTTGATATAAATGTGGGGACCAGAGACTTAAATGATAACCTGATTTTTCCTGTCTGTTCATTTTTACCTAATTCAGTATTCATGAATAATGAGGGATGACTATCATTCTTAGTTTCCCAAAAACTGCCATGACAAATTACTGTATATTGGGTGACTTAACATAGGATTTATTTTTTGAACAGTTGTAGGATAGAAGTCTTAAAGCTTAATGACAGCCAGGCCATTCTCATTAAAGAGAAGGTGTGTGTCTACAGTGTCTCTTAAAGAGCAGGTGTGTCTCTTAAAGAACAGGTGTATGTCCACAGTCCTCAGTGGTCCTTGGCTTGTCCTTGGTCCAATCTTTATCTCTACCATCACGTAGTGTTCTGTTGGTGTTTCTGTGTGCCTCCTCTTCTTATTAGGATGCTAGTTATTGGATTAAAAACTCATTGTAATCATACTGTTTTCAAATAAAGTCATATTCTGAGGTTCTGGGAGAGAGACTGATATTTTGGGAGATACTTTCCAACCCAAGACAACAATACTGTAATCAGATCTTACTTTTGAAATAGTTATTTTTTTTAAGAACTAAGAATTTGGCTGTGACTATGGTATTACACTATGTGGCTACTAGAAACAATATAATTTCTAGCTTTAAGAAGAAAATAAAAGACTAAACAATATGTTTATAAATAGCTTAAGTAGAACTAATTGCTTTCTGCTCCCTCCAGGTGGAGAATTTTACAGTGTCTTTCTCAGATGGCCGTGTGCTGTGCTATCTGATCCATCACTACCACCCCTGCTATGTGCCATTTGATGCTATATGTCAGCGAACTACTCAGTCTGTGGCCTGCACACAGACTGGCTCGGTGGTATTAAATTCTTCATCTGAATCAGATGGTGGTTGTCTGAATCTGTCTCTCGAAGTATTTGATCATGGTTAGTCCCTTCTGTTTAAGAGTTGTGCTTTTCCATGCCTAATTTTTGGCCACAACCATCTGAACTTCTCTTTGTCTCTTGTGTGATAGAAAATACTCCAGAAGTATACAAAGAGCTTCTAGAAAATGAAAAGAAAAATTTTCATTTGGTGAGGTCTGCAGTTAAAGACCTTGGTGGGATACCTGCTATGATTCATCATTCAGATATGTCCAATACAATTCCAGATGAAAAGGTCAGTGGAAACTTCTTGGTAATAGCTCTTAATGAGTCCCACAGGGTGATAGCAAGTCATCCATTCTCTCCTGACCCTCTGCTTTCTTCATTTGTATTTCTTTATAGGTGGTTATTACCTATTTGTCATTTCTTTGTGCAAGGCTGTTGGATCTCCGTAAAGAAATAAGAGCTGCTCGACTTATACAGACAGCATGGAGGAAATATAAAGTAAAAAAAGACCTAAAATGCCATCAGGTAATTGTAGAAAATGAGAACAGTATTTCTTAGGATACCACCTTGATTGGGTTTTGATATGTTTTTCACTAATGGATAAAATTGAGATAAAATAATTGCAGGGTGCTTTTGAGATGCAGAGATACATATTCTAACTGCTGCCGCTTCCTTCATTCGCTGCCTCCAGCCTCTCTCTGTGCTTTCCCTTAGTCTACTGCAGAATGGAAGGAACTTACAGCTTTGCAAATTTGTGAAGAATAACAAGGTGTGCTTAAGCACCTCTTCCCTTTCAGCTTGAGTTCACCCTCTCCTCCAGACCTCAGAAATTGTCCAGTAGTGTTTTGAGGTGTGCTTTGTGCTGCTTGTGTTCTTCTAGTGCTGCCTGGAGTGAGCACTGAGTGTCTTATTTTACACTAATTCACAGGCTCATTGTATTTGTCATGAGTTTGCGCTCTTCCAGTTTATCCTTCTAACGTGTAAGTTACTGCTTTTGATTTCAATTGTTGATTTTTCAAGCTGTTTAATATGCAGTAATAGAGGTGTTCTTTACTGTCTTCGTCTGTGATCCCAGTTTTTACAAAAACTTGCACTAATACAAAATAAGATGGTTCTTTCCCCCTTTAATTCTGAAGGGAAAAAAATGTCATCTTTATTAAAATGTGAAAAATGGTCTCCTTAATCAAAATGAATAATTTTAATATTTTCGTCTTCCTATCCCATTCAGTAATACTGTACTAATTTACTTGGAAAAAAGTCAAACAAAATAAGTCAGCATTATCTAATGAAAATTTCTCATAGCTCTTTCAAAAATAGGTACTGCACAGTATTGTATCTCCATTTTGAATTGCATTTAATATTTAATTCTCAGCTGTGTAAAATAGCAACCATGTAGCAACTCTTATACATCATGTGTTTTCTTCTAGTATATCTGACTTAGAAACAATAATTGATATAATTTGCTCTTGGGCCACTCAAAGCCCTTGTAGCTACTTTTGGGAAATGGTGTCTTGCCAGTGTGTCACCACCAAGTGCCTTTGTTGCCTGCCCCTCAGTGTCTCAGAATCTGCCTCCTACCCACAGATCACCTAGTAGATGTCTGTGTTCTTTAAAGTATCCATAAGAACTCTTGTTTTCTTTTGAAAATTTTTATTTTCTCCTAGCCAGTCTTAAATATATATATCCTAATTGATATCTGTTTCTTTTTAAAAAATATTTTATTATTTTTTAATGTATTTGAGTGTATTGCCTGCATGTATTTAAGTGTACCTGTGTTATATCATGCCCACAGAGGTCAGACGAAGGCATCGGATCCCCTGGAACTAGTGTTACAGATGGTTGTTAACCACCATGTGGGTGCTGGGAAACCAAACCTGGGTCTTCTGCAAGAGCAGCCTGTGCCCTTAACCACTGAGCTATCTCTCCAGTTCCAACATCTGTTTCTTATCATTTGAAAATTCTTATTTTATTTTTTTAAGCTATGTGCTGATTCAGTTCCCTTTTCTGGATTTATTTGTTATGAAATCTCTCTGTGATATGGAGGGTGTATTAGTCAGGGTTCCTTAAAGAAACAGAACTGAGCCAATAAATGTAGAATGAAGGGAATTTAGTAAGCGGTCTTACATGTGAAGGTCCAGGTAGTCCAACGATGGCGATCTCACAGTGGAGAGGCCAAGAACCTAGTAGTTTCTCAGTCCGCATGGCCCAGTGTCCCAGCAGTCCTGATCTAGTGCTGAAAGCCTGGAAGATTCCTGGAGAGCATCTGGACTCCGGTCTACATTGCAAGCCCAAAGACTCTGGTTCCACTGTCAGTGAAAGAATGCCCAGAGGCAGCAGTAGAGATGAGCTTGCCAGCATAGTGACAGCAAACAGGCGGAAAGCAAATACCCCCTTCCTCCATGTCCTTTTATCTGGGCTGCTACCAGAAGCTGGGTCTTCTTGCTTTAAATAATCTGATCAAGAAAAGCCCTCACAAGAGTGCCCAGTACCTTGCTATTTGGTTGATTCCAGATTCAGTCAGTTGATGACCAAGATTAACCATTACAAAGTGCTAATGTAAAAGAAATTTCCATAGCTGGAAAAATCTGACCATAGTGACCCAATCTCACCACTGATTCTCTGCTTTCTCTTGGTGGCCACATTTCCACACACAGTGCTACTGACATCGACTTGTATCTCTTCTGGGAGCGTAATGTTGCATCCTCCCTGTGGATCCTCATATATATAAACATCTTGAGATAGCTTTTTCAGATTTTATATTTTGCTTTTATGCCATTATTATAATTAATATAAACTCCACTGAGAACGGTAGTCACTCTGGCTTTGTGGTAGCAAGCTAGTAGATAATTTCCTGGATCCCCTGATACATTCATTCATTTTTCTTATCTATAAGTAGACATAAATCCTATTTTTTGGTTGTTGTTTTAAAGGTTTCTTTTTTTTTCATTTTGTGTGTATGTATGTGTGTGTGTGTTTTATGTGCATGTGTGACTGCTGGTACCCACGGAGTCCAGAAGAGGGTGTTGGATCCCCTGGAGCTGGAGTTACAGGTGGTAATAACCTGTGCGATATAAGTGCTAGGAATCAAATTTTGGCCCTCAGCAAGAGCAGCAAGTGCTCTTAACTCCTGAGCCATATCTCCAGCCCTGACAAAAATTCTAAATTAAAGTAAATCATAGGATTTGGTCCATATGTAAGGCAAATAAAAGAAATGGGGCTGGAGAGATGGCTCGGAGGTTAAGGACACTGACTGTTCTTGCAGAACACCCAGGTTCGAATCCTACCACCCACATGGCAGCTGACAACTGTCCATAACTCCAGTCCCAAGGGATCCGACAGCCTCTTCTGACCTCCACGAGCATTGCACGACATAGGTGCACTCACCTACATGCAGGCAATACACACATACACATAAAATAAAAATAATAAATAAAATTTAAAAAAAGAAACAAGTAACTGGATGGTAACAGTGAGTACAGCATTCAAAATGATTCTGTGTCTGATTCAGAGAAGGGTCACTGATTGTAGGCATGGACAGTCATCATTAGCTTATGGAAGTTTTCTTTGCTAATTCTTTCATATTTGCCTCTTTGAATTTATTCTCTATTATTAGCTTCTTTAATGACAGATAAAGTGGGATTTAGTTTCTTGAAATAAAGTTGATCTTGCAATTGAAGTAATTTTCATTTCACATTAGTCTATTTTGTCTAAGATGCCTTTGGGATTTTTGTAATTTTGTTTTATTTGAGAGAGTCTTCACTGAGTAGCTCTGGCTGGCCTGGAACTCATTTTGTAGACTAGGCTGGCATCCAGCTCACAGAGAGCCGTCTGCTTCTGCCTCTGAGTGCTGCTGCCTCTGGTATTTTTAACTTTTGACCTAAATACTCATCTAGTTTATTTTTTTCCTCTTCATTGGAGTGGTCCGTAGTACCTGGTCCTTCCTGTTCCTTAGTATTTGTTTTAATCTTTTAAGTACCTTTTCCCTATGTTAGAGTAACAGCTTGATCTGTTTCATAGCTGAAGTCCCACACTGGCAGTCTTCACACAGACACCGTCCACTGGTGGTTATTGACTAATAATTGGCATGTGTGGAGCCCACCCTGGATGGTGGGCTGACCCAGACAGCAGCATAAAAGGTGGTCAGACATGCTGAATATTGTTCTTTCTACCAGAGGAAACAGCTCATATTCTAGTTTCTAACTCTGGTTAAGTACAGAGAGTCTAGCAAAGTGATCAAAGAAAAGTGTGGGGATGTCAAGCCAAAAGTCAGATCAAGTCCTGGCTATTGCCTGTAGACTGACAAGCTGTCTGACTTCTGCCTCAGTTAGCTCAGGTCATAAGTCTTATGTCTATTCATTTGTTCTTATGAAGTGTAAATGTATCATTTATGAAGTACTGGATGTGAAAGTTATTCATAAGCGTTCATTTTCAGAAGTAGAGCAAGTGGAGGTAAGGAGAGTGCTGGCCCCTCCTGTTCTGGGGCAAGTGGCTCCTGCTCACTCAGACACTGCACACCTCAGATACCAGTTCCCACAGTCTACTCTGGGTGCTCCTCTCTGTGGCTTAATGTCACTCTGTATCTGGGATGAAGGAAGAAGTATATGATTTTTCCTCTCTAGTCATTGGTTTGTTCAAATTGTAGCAAAGCAATACTATCTTACACTGCAAAGCAGTTTTTTGTTTTGTTTTGTTTCTTGCATGCTATTCCTGTCCTAAAGTCAAGCATGAATTCACTGGATCCACATCAGAACCATATCTTATTGTAATTCATCTTTTTCTTGTTTCCTGGGGATATGTGCTAGATCAAATATGTCTGCAGTCTTTCTCGTTTCTTAGGAATCCTTATTTGTCCATATAAATATAATCTATAAACCCAATTATTCACCCTTTTGACATGCCCCAAAGCATCTATATCCCCAAGAGGAGCATAAGTCTGGGGTAGGGAGGTTTATTTCTAGGCTAAATTATTAATTTGAGTAATGTTTAAAAGTTGATTATTTTACAAAGTGTAGCAATGTCTTAAAGTTACTGTTTAATTCAGATCTTCACTTTGCTTTTTTGTGCGTTTAAGGAAAGGGACAAAGCGGCAAGAGTTATTCAGTCAGCTGCTGTCAAGTTTCTAACCAGACGGCGATTGCAGAAAAAGGTTTATGCTGCACTGGTCATTCAAAAATATTGGCGAAGAATCTCAGCACAGAGAAAGTTAATAATGCTGAAAAAGGAAAAACTGGAAAAACTCCAGAATAAATCAGCATCACTTATTCAGGTATAGTATTCTGCAGTGATTTTTTTTTTTTTTTTTTTTTTTTTTTTTTTTTAAAAAAAAAAAAAAAAAAAAAGAGGACGATAAATCTTTCACTGTGATATATCAAAATAA
>NW_008336901.1:252850-269467 GCF_000622305.1 Nannospalax galili
TGGAGATTCACAAGTCCTTCACATAAAATGGTGTATTTTTATATAACTTAAATGCATTCTTCCTTGTACTTCAATCATGCAAAGTTGATGTGTAGTATGTAATATAATGTAAGTGAATCACTGGCAGGCTGCACTCTTAGGGGAACAGTGACAAGAACAGTGTTTGCACGTTCAGTACAGTTTTTCTTTTTTCAGATATTTTCCATCTGTCAGTAGGTTGAATTCAAGGACTTTACAAGGGGTTTCCTGTGCCTAACTTAGCAAGCACTTAACCCTTCCTATTGTCCATGAACTTTGCTGTATTCATCATAAGGCTGGCACTTAAGTGCCTTATTTTCTCTGAAGGAAAAGCATTCAATTCAGTGCCTCCTGCTGTTGTCTTTGTTTTACGCTGGAAGTTTGTAATCTTTGATTCCATGGAACATACTGGCATACCATACCATTCTGTCCTCCTTTACCTTGAGTCCTTTTAGAGAAGTATACATTTTCCTCTCCAGCCCATGTAGTTGGTCTGCTACAGAAGTAGTGCTTATAACTGGCTAATAGCATACATATCTTCGTTTTCTTTAAAGAACAAAAGGGTTCTATACATCCATATGAATTAATATGATAAATTCTAATTTAACAACATTAGAGAGGTGTGCTAGTTACATTCATCCTTTGTAAATGCCATTGAAGTGTCACCCCACACATTTATGTCCTTTATAAATTTAAAAGTTTTTGATTCTGGCCACCCAAACTACTAGATGAGTTTGATTTCATAAAGTATCTCTTTTTGGACCCGTTTTAAAATGTGAAATATTGCACATGTAAAATTGCATGCAACAAAATTGTAGAGCCTAGATTTTTCACAAAGTGAATACTCAAGTAATTGTCTCCTAGCCAAGAACTAGAACGTGGTTAGCTTCTTATAAGCCACTTCTCAGTCAGTGACCTTGTCCAGCCAACTCCTGATACCATTAGCTGCCTTACACTTACCAGACCTGTTTCCTATGTATCTTCTTTAAACAGTACAAACTAGTTCTGCCTCTTTGAGAATTCTATATAGATTTGTATAACTCCTTTCATTTGATGTTACATTTTTGAGAATACTGTACAGTATCTCACTGCCAGAGACTTTTCAAAGTATAATAGTGGTTATCACAATTCAGGTAATTGTACACTTGTGTAAATATTTAGAAACTTTCTTTTAAATCTTAGTAACTTTGATATTCAGAGCAGTTTTAATTTACATTTTCTTGATAATTGATTCGATGAACACCTCTTTATTTTGGAAATTGACTTTTGTGTAGTGCTACTTTAAGTATCATTATGCATTGAAAGGATGAAACAAAAACCAGGAAATACTTGGACTTAGTTGTAAGCTATCAAAAGTTTTCTTTGGAAAAGAGGTCTTCCTCTGGACCCAGGCCTCTGACGTATTCTCACCTCCAGCATGGAATTTCCTGGAGAAATTCTAATTCTTTAGGGCTCCCATTTACAATGTCTTCCCTGTTATATATTAAAGGATTCCTCATATAAACTAATTCCAATTAGTATGAGATACTTTAATACCCATGAAATAATAGCAAAAGAAAAATCTCAGCTATAGGCCTCAGAAGCTGCCTGATGACACTTAGCCTTTTGATTGGTGGTCTGCTAAGTTAATACATTCCAAAAGGTTTTTATCTGTTAGTCACAGGATGTTAACTCAGAAACAAAGGTGTGCAAGGAGTAGGTATTTAGGAGATTAAAGGTGACCCGTGATAAATGGTAATTAGGCTCTGGACTCTCCGCAATCACTGAAATTCTAAACAGGTGAGCAGCCCTTACAGAGTGTTTAGTTTTAAGGTTTTTAAGATTCAGGATTTTCTGGGAGCTCATTCACACTTTGTTTCTTTTCTTAACTTTTCTCAGGCTTATTGGAGAAAGTATTCCATCAGAAAACGATTTCTGGAATTGAAACACTATTCAGTCATCCTTCAGTCTAGGATGAGAATGATACTTGCTGTCACAGCTTACAAACGGTATCTTTGGGCTATAGTTGCAATTCAGAGGCGTTGGCGTGCTTGTTTAAGAAGAAAACAAGATCAACAAAGATATCAAATGCTGAAAAGTTCATCCCTTATCATCCAGGCTGCATTCAGAAGGTGGAAGCGACGGAAACTGCAACCACAGACTAGCGCTGCCATAACATTGCAGAGAGCTTTCAGAAGGTGGCATTTCAGGAAACAAACTCGAGAAAGATCTGCTACTGTCATACAGTCTTGGTATAGGATGCATAGGGAACTGCAGAAATATATCTATATGAAATCTTGTGTTGTCATCATCCAGAGAAGATTTCGATGCGTTCTAGCTCAAAAGTTATATAAGAAAAGGAAAGAGTCCACCCTAACCATCCAGAAGCACTACAGAGCTTATCGGAAAGGAAAGCTGGAGCGCTCCAGCTATTTGCAGAAGCGAGCTGCAGCCATCCAACTACAAGCTGCTTTCAGGGAGATGAAGGCTCGACGTCTGCACAGACAAATCAGGGCTGCTTGTGTTTTGCAGTCATATTGGAGAACGAGGCAGGAAAGATTTCAGTTTTTAAACCTTAAAAAGAATGTTATCAAACTGCAGGCACACATAAGAAAACACCAGCAATTACAGAAATATAAAAAGTTACAGAAAGCAGCCGTTATAATTCAGACTCGTTTCCGAGCTTCCATTTCAGCCAGGAAAGTTCTAGCATCCTATCAGAAAACTCGGTCTGCTGCCATTGTTCTACAGTCTGCATGTAGAGGGATACAAGCCAGGAAAATGTTCCGTCATACTCTGACATCTGTTATAAAGATTCAGTCATATTATCGTGCTTACATATCCAGGAAGAAATTTCACAGCTTCAGAATGGCTACGATAAAGCTGCAATCAGTTGTCAAAATGAAACAAACACGTAAACAATATTTGCATTTAAGATCAGCTGCCCTAGTTATCCAGCAGTGGTACCGTTCCCAAAAACTGACTGCATGTAAGAGAAAAGAATTTCTGCAAGCACGTGAATCCTGTATCAAATTGCAAGCATTTGTGAGAGGTTGCCTGGTCCGAAAGCAGATGAGGTTACAAAGAAAAAGAAAAGCTGCTGTTTCATTGCAGTCTTATTTTAGAATGAGAAAGGTGAGGCAGCAATACCTGAAAATACACAGAGCAGTTGTTGTCATTCAGAAATTCTACCATGCCTACAGAGCACAAGTCACCCAAAGGAAGAACTTCCTGCAGGTCAGGAGAGCAGCTGTGTGTTTGCAGGCAGCTTACAGGGGTTACAGAGTACGCCAGCTAGTCAAACAGCAGTCCATAGCTGCTCTTAAAATTCAAACTGCCTTTAGAGGCTACAGTAAAAGGCTGAGATATCAAAGTGTCCTTCAGTCTGCCGTGAAGATTCAGAGGTGGTACAGGGTACACAAGACTGTTCATGGCATAAGAATGCACTTTTTAAAGACAAGAGTGGCTGTGATTTCTCTCCAGTCTGCCTGTCGTGGCTGGAGAGTCCGGAAGCAGCTCAGAAGGGAACATCAGGCTGCAGTGGAGATTCAGTCTACTTTTAGAATGGCCAGGGCCCGGAAACAGTTCAAATTACTAAAAGCAGCGGCAGTGGTGATCCAGCAGCATCTCAGAGCCTGGACTTCAGGGAAGAAGCAACGCCTAGAGTACATTGAACTGCGCCGTGCAGTGCTGCTGTGCCAGGCTGCATGGAAAGGAAAAACGTTGAGGAGACAGATTCAAAGGCAGCACAAATGTGCTATCATCATACAGTCATATTATCGAATGCATGTTCAACAAAGGAAATGGAAAGTCATGAGAAAAGCTGCTCTTGAGATTCAGATATATTATAGGGCTTACAGTGTTGGGAAAGAACAGCATCATTTATATTTGAAAACAAAAGCAGCTGTAGTCATTTTGCAGTCAGCTTACCGTGGTATGAAAGTGAGAAAAAGGGTAAAAGCGTTCAACAAAGCAGCAGTCACTATACAGTCTAAATTTAGAGCTTATACAGCCCAAAAGAAATACGCAGACTATAGAGCCTCAGCCATTGTAATCCAGAGATGGTATCGAAATATTAAAGTTACAACCCAGCAACATAAGGAATACCTTAATTTAAAGAAGACAGTTGTTAGAATGCAAGCTGTTTACAGAGGTGTTAGGGTAAGGAGACGTATTCAACAGATGCACATGGCAGCCACTTTGATTAAAGCCATGTTTAAAATGCATCAGTCAAAAGTAAGATACCACACGGTGAGAAGAGCAGCTGTCATCATTCAAGTGAGATACAGAGCGTACTATCAAGGTAAAATTCAGCGTGAAAAGTACCTGAGAGCTTTGAAGGCTATTCAAACTCTGCAGGCAGGTTTTAGAGGTGCAAGGGTTAGAAAGGCTGTAAGAAGGATGCATGCTGCAGCGACACTCATTCAGTCACACTTTAGAAGGTACAGGCAGAAAATATATTTTAATAAGTTAAGGAAGGTAACAAAATTGATGCAACAAAGATACCGAGCAGTGAAAGAAAGAAATGTACAGTTTCAGAGGTACAACAGACTGAAGCATTCTGCCATACACATTCAGGCTGCTTTTAGGGGGCTGACAACTAGGAGACATTTGAAAGTTATGCATTTAGCTGCCACCCTTATTCAGAGGAGATACAGAATGATAATGATGAGAAGAAAATTCCTGTCTCTCAAGAAAGCTGTTATTTGGATTCAGAGAAAATTTCGTGCAAAGCATCACCTACGACAATTGCTGCTGCTAAAGGCAGCTTTGAAAATCCAGTCGTCATACAGAGGGTGGGTGGTAAGGAAAAAGGTACAAGAAATGCACAGAGCTGCTACTGTGATTCAGGCTGCCTTCAGGATGCACAGAGCACATGTGAGGTTCCAGGTTTTGAAACGAGCCTCGGTTGTGATCCAGAAGCAATACCAAGCACACAGAGCAGCAAAACTGCAGAGACAACTTTTCATCAGACAAAGACAGGCTGCTATGATCCTTCAGGCTGCCTTTAGGGGTATGAAAACTAGGAATCATTTGAAGACTATGCATTCTTCTGCAACCCTTATTCAGAGTAGATTTAGATCTTTAGTGATACGGAGGAGATTTCTTTCTCTGAAAAGAGCTGCTGTATTTGTTCAGAGGAAATACCGAGCCACTGTATACGCCAGGCACAAAGTGCACCAATTCTTACAGTTACAGAAGGCAGCCATTATAATACAGTCATCTTATCGAAGACTGATAGTAAAAAAGCAGTTACAGAAAATGCACAGGGCTGCAGTTCTCATTCAGGCAACTTTTAGAATGCACAGAGCATATGTTAGATTTCACACTTGGAAAAGCGCCTCCATTCTAATTCAGCACTATTATCGAGCATACAGAACTGAAAAATTGCAAAGAGAAAAATTTGCCAGGCAGTGGAATTCTGCTGTGATCATTCAGGCTGCCTATAAAGGAATGAAAGCAAGACAGCTTTTGAAAGAAAAGCAGAGAGCTGCTGTCATAATACAAAGGACATATAGAATGTATAGGCAGTGTTGTTTCTACCAGAAGCTTCAGTGGGCAGCAGAAACAGCACAAGAAAAATGCAGATCACATAGAGAGAGACAGAAAACTCTTCAACACAATGTGTGTACGGAAGAAACAACTTTTATTCAGGCAAGTTTTCAGAACTCGAACAGCAAGAAAGAAATTCAGAAACATGAGGCTGCCTTTATTCAGAAGCATTTTAAAGCATTTAAAGTGAGGAGGCATTCTGGCCACCTAGACACAGTGACTTCTGGTCAAACAGATTGCAGAACATTACCTACAGCACTTACCAAAACACTTTCTTCTGTGGAATTGCCTAGAGGATGTCAGGTAAGCGGTGTATCACGCATGTCTGCCTGCCATGCTAGTTGAGTCACTCACATGCTGAACCCATTTATTAAACTAAGAAAGATATTGTTGTTGTTGTCGTGGTAGTACAGCATTGTTATAGGTCAATGGTCAGTTTCTTTTCAAAAGAAATAAAGAATTAGCAATTTAAAGCAAGGTATAGTAGCACAGGCCTGTAATTCTAGCACTCTAGCACTCTAGCACAAGAGGCAAGTTGCTCTCTTGAGTTAGAGGCCAGCCTTGTCTAAATAAGGAGTTCTAGGCCAGCCAGGGCTACATAGTGAGACCCTGTCTTTAAAAAAAAAAAAAAAATCAACAAGAAAGAAATTGCAGGAACTATTGAACTCGCCTTAACACTTGTCAAAGACAGGCGCTGAGAAGACAGTAGCAGTTGTTAACTCAGATTTTTTTACTTAGACTCCGCCTGAAGCAGCTCAGGGTGGCATAACAGTACTTTATTTGCATGTTGTTCACAGGAAACAGAGTATCATTCTCAAAATAGGGCTGCAGTGCTAACTCAGAAAGATTTGAGTAAAAGGGTCTCAAGAAAACTGGAAGCACAGAAATGCGCTGCCCTTCAAATTCAGTCCTTCCTTCGGATGGCTGTGCATCGAAGAAGGTTTGTTGAGCAGAAGAGAGCCGTGGTCACACTGCAGCAGTCCTTCAGAACCTGGAGAGCCAGAAAACAGTTTGTACTGTACAGAAAAGCAGCCGTGGTGGTACAGAGTCACTACAGAGCTTTTCTGTCTGCTAAATATCAAAGAGAACTTTATTTACAAATTAGGAGGAATGTTGTTATTATTCAAGCGCGAATAAAAGGATTTATACAGAAACGGAAATTTCAGAAAATTAGAAATAGTGCCATAAAAATTCAGGTATGTATTTAACTAGAAACAGTCTTTATGTTGAACAGTATTTCTTACAATTAATAAAATGTCGTAAGCAGGCCACAGGTGCCCACTTTAGTATCTGTCAGAAAAAATGAAACTTTGTTGACAGTGATTGAAGACAGCAATAATTAATTCAACAAAGACCAGGAACTGGAATTGATCCAACTGTGATCACCTGATTCAATAGGTATGAGTTATGAAACTTCTGAAAGAATTATGATATGGGAGCTCTATTTGGCATTTTTAAAACATTAACCTATTTGGCATAATTTAGGTCAAATAGGATTATTTTATTCCTCTACTAATTTGTTAGCCAGAGATATTTAGGCTAACTTAATAACCTTTATTCAGTGTGTAATCCTTTTGTCTTCTAACACATCTAATGTTGTTTAATCAATCCTCTAATGTACTATTTCTCTTTTAACATATGAGAGAACCAAGTAAGGTTAAGCATGTCATTTTGCATAGGAAGCAACAGATCCAGAAATTAAACTTGAATACTTCAGCATTTTCTGTTCTGCCTGGAAGAAACTGGGCTTTGAATCTACACGATACGTTGATATCTTGCCAAGTTGCTGTTAAGCTTAGAAATAATATTTTCATTCAACAAATGTCTAGTGCTAATGATCTGCCAAATACTACGCTGGATGCTAGAAATATAGAGTGACTAGTTGTACTTAATTGCTATCCTCAAAGAACTTTGAGCAAGGAAATTTCTATAAAATGAGAGGTGTATAGTGCTACAAATAGAGAAGAGGATGGTGAGCAGCATTTTAATGGAAACGTTAGTCTAAATGTAAGCCAAGCGTATGGGAGAAATATTCCAGTCACAGAAGAGAACATGGAAAATGGAAATAAAACAGAGCAATAAGAAGCAACACGGGGCCTGGAGAAATGACCTGCTCAGGAGCACTAATGTTCTTCCTCTTGGTGGCTCACAACCGCCTATTACTCCAGCCCCAGGGAATCCAACACTGTTTTCTTACCTCTACCAGCACCTGCACACACACATACACACAAATAAAGATAAGATAAAGCTTTATAAATACAATATAGGAACAGGCTTCTATAGAGGAAGTAAAATTGCAGGTGACTTTACAGGACATGGAAAAAAAATAATCTCTATCTTCCAAGCTAATAGAAGTTAAAGAGAAGTTTAAGCAGCACAATGTTAAATTCATACTTTTATTTTAAAAGTCTACCGTGTCCAAATGTCAAAGTTGAACCAGAAAGGGAACAAGACTAGAAGTGAGGAGACCAGTCAGCAAGCTGTTGTTAGAGGATCTGGCCAAGATCAGTTATCAGCAGTTAGTCGAAGTACAGTTCTGTGGGTTAGTTTGACTGGAAGGGTAGAATTAACATTGCATAGAGAATGGAGAATGCGTCTGGCTTGAGAAACTCTGCAGACACACCACTCATTGCCACAAGGAGAGGAAGAGAAGGTGCTTAGCCTGGTGATGTTTGGTGTGGAGGGTGCGGCTGAAGCATACAGCAGATGTCTGCAGGTCAGAAGAGCTGTGTGAAGTTTTTAGTTGGATTTGTGTGTTTTTGCCATATACTGATAATTGAGCCTATGGAGGGATTGGAATAATATAAGAAGAGTGTGTGGGAAGAAGAGTCCCCAAGACTTAGACCTGGAGAAGATACAAATTTAAGGATATTAACCAAACCCAACATAAGCTATTAAGAGGGAGAGAAGAAAACTAAGATACCGGTGCAGTATCAAGTCAAAGGTTAAGGGAGAGCAGGAGTGCTCCAGTTCCAGAGCTACCAAGAAAATCAAGATTAATGAATGTTCCTTGGATGTATTAGGATTACATCAACTGCCTGACAAGAAAAACCAAACTGATCTTATGAAAAGTCATCTGTCATTCCACTTATGAAATTAAATTACTGAATTTTCTTTTTGCTGTGTGTCGCTGTGTGTATATTTGTGTTTGTTTGTTGTTAGAGGTTAAACTCAGCCTCTTGTACATGCTAGTAAAGTGCTCTACCACTGAGCATCACCGTCACAATAGAAATTTAAACTAATAATAGAGATCGTAGTAACTGTTTCACAAGATACTTGTAAATATTAACTAAGATATTTCTTTTACTGTTTGGATTGTGTGGCATTGACAAGTTATTTAGTTTCTCTGAGCCGTGATTTCTGTATTTTGTTACAATGAAGATTTATCACTTTGATGTTTAGATGAATGAGTTCTAGCATCACTTCAGCTTTCAGTGGGCTACCGGGTTGGTAAGATCAGAAAATCTGGCAGTCTTTTCAGAATCCTGCTGCAAGCTGCCCACAGAATCTACAGAATAGCAGTCACTGAAATTAAGGTTAAATAAAAGTCTGAAAGTTTATTAAAATCTGAGGTGAGATGTAGGTTAATAACACTGCTGGCAGTCATTTTTAAATTACCATTATATCTGTTTATGAAGGCATTATGGAGAGGCTATTCTTGGAGGAAGAAAAATGACTGTACAAAAATGAAAACCATACGACAAAGCCTTGGAGCCATTAATAAGAATGTTGAAGAGGAAAACAAGCTCTACAAAAGAACCACACGTGCGCTCCATCACCTTCTGACCTACAAGCACTTGTCTGCCATTCTGGATGCTTTGAAACACTTGGGTTAGTTCGTGGTGTTTAAGATTAGGATGCATCTTTACTCTTAAATGCTTGAAGAATCTTGAATACGGTGTTACCTATCATTTTGTTGCTATGAATTTGTTTCTCTTTCAGAGGTGGTTACTAGATTGTCTCCACTTTGTTGTGAGAACATGGCCAAGAGCGGGGCAATTTCTGAAATATTTGTTGTGATCCGAAGTTGTAATCGTAGTGTGCCTTGTATGGAAGTCATCAACTATGCTGTTCAAGTCCTCCTGAATGTAGCAAAGGTAGCTTTCTAGTTTTCTAAGAGTATTTATCTGTTTAGAAATAGACTTTATGCTCAGGATTGCAACCTCTTGGGCATCGGCTGTGACCATTGGTTCTTAGAGCTTTCTGACACAATACTTTTATAAAGAAAATGTTTTCAAAGTCCTAATTCATTATTCTGAAATTAAATTGCTAAACAAGCACATTTACATAACTTCAAAATAATCAGTTTTATGCTTGTCACTATATAGAAGAAAACAAAGCTTTGAAATTATGTATGCTTCAGTATGTAACTACTTGAACTTGACAGTATGTGAACATAGACTAAGGGACTCAGATGTTTGCGACAATATGTAAAGTAACTAAGTGTTATACATGCCAAGTGTATATGGAAATAAATTGATCAAATCATGCACTCAAAAAATAAAAAGACTAAGAAGGAAAAATAAATATGTAGAAAAGAGAGAAAAGAAATAGACTGGCAAATTAAATTTATGCTTGCTGGTCACTAAAACCGAGGCTTCTAGATCAAAATTCAGTGATGTTCAAAGCCTTCTAAGAGTGCAGATATTTAATCTATTAACATATCCATAGATAGAAATGCTAATTTTTATGATTTGATTTCTTTTGCCGTTACAACAGTACTGAAAATGAATACCATTGATTGTCCGCATACTAGTGTTTCATAGATTATTTAATTTGATCCTTACAGTAATCCTTTAAAGTAGTTCATGTTACATTTAATGGAGAAGAAATAGTAATAATACTTAAAAGTTACAATCCCTTGTTTTAGGATTCCTAAAACAAGAGATTCTAGACAGGCTGACTAGACTCAGTGGACAGACTTGTACTGGATTAACGGCTGGGGACACTGACAACCCAGTGGGCCTTAACAGGGATGAAGAGTATATGGGCTCCAGTGGGGGGGGGGGTATGGGTATGGGAGGGTGCCAGTAGGGACAGGGATATAAAGATGATTAAGATTGTTTGAGATGTTCTGTATGAAATACACACAAAAAAAAAATCATTAAAAAAATTAAAGAAAAAAAAGTTACAACCCCAAGGTATTAAGATGAAAGCTTCCCCTCCTTTGCCTATCTCGTATATACCATGTAGAGCACTAAACCTGATGTTTTCCTATTGAGAGCATAGACTCTGAAGCTAAAGTATCTGGATTTCAGTCCAAGACCTGCTTATTATTTCAGAGATTCTATTCTCTGCTTCACAGCCCTCACTGGGAAAGCCAGTGTAGTAACAGTGCCCATCTCAAGTGTTGCTACAAGGTGGAGTTGTTATGCCTTACATGTTTTCTCTAGAGACCATACAGGTGTAAGCAAGTGATGTTTTGTGGTTTTAATGTTGTTATGCAAATTTCAATATGAAGCTAATGCCATGATTAGATAGATGAGATTTTGAAAATATATCCTAGACTCTGTATTAAGATTATTGTTGTATTTTAAAGCAAACTCATCTTCTCAAGAAACAAGTCATAGCGTAACTCATTAGGTCTTGTCTTTGTTCGGCTCTGTGACTGTCACAGAAGTTACCTTCTGAGATTCTTGGTGCAGTGTTGTTTAAAGGCTTTGCTTTATTTTGTAGAACTGCACAAATGGGTGGGAAAGAAAAAGAAATGCATATGCATATAAGAGAGGCCCAAAACTTTGCCCGTAAACAGATTTCCTGGTTGGGCTGTTTAAAGGTATGGGTTACCTGTAACTTTTCGTTTCATTCTGGTCTCTTTAAGTATGAGAAAACAACATCAACAGTTTATAATGCTGAAAACTGCATAGACACACTGTTGGAGCTTCTGCAGATGTACCGAGAAAAGCCTGGAGACAAAGTTGCAGAGAAGAGTGGAAGCATTTTCACAAAAACTTGTTGTTTATTGGCTGTGCTGTTGAAGACAACACAGTGGGCTTCTGTAAGTATTGATCGGTTACCTTTTTCTGAGGTTATTTTTCTAGATTTTAAATGTCTTTGACTTTTATACTTTTAGTAATTATTACAGGAATATAAGCTTTATATATTTTCAAACCTTTATTCACTGGCTAAAAATGTATTCACACACACTTTTTTTGGAGATCATAAAGAACCTAATTTTAAGGCTGGAAAAATGACTCATTGGTAGAGAACATGCCTAGTGTTCACAAGGCCCTGCACCCTAGCCTTAAAAAAATAAAAGTCAAACTATGGAAATAGAATTTCTTACATCTATGTAAGCAACTCACTACAAAGAATAACATATTATCCTAGCAAGGTAGGAACCCGACGTGTGTGTGTGTGTCTTCTGTCCTGTTGCAGCCATGAATATATAAAGCTTTTCAATGTTGAGACTACCTACTTATCAATATCAACATAGGGTGACCATAGTCAACCTAGATTGTGGCTTTTTTCCCTTGAGGGTTTTTAATGTCACTGGGTTACTGATAGAGAATGAGTTTGGAAAAGCATGTGTAGATAAGGGAGACATTTTTTTACTGAGCTTTTAAAATTTCATACAATATTTCTCACATATCCAGACCCCCTCCCCCATCCATGCCTCCCCCCAATCCATCCTTCCATGCCTTCCCCCTACTGAACCCCGTGCACTCTGCCATTCGTCCTGAGTCCTATTTATTCAGGTGTTTGTACCCAAATGTCCGTCAGTGTAAATGCATCCACTGGAGTCTAGTCATCCCACCCAGTGGTCCTATGTAAGTCATATTCTCCCTCACCCAGCAGCAACTAGTCTCAAATAGTTCTCGATTTAGTGCTGACCCACCACCTATTTCTCACCTCCCCTTTGGGCCCTTTTTTAATTGAGCTGACATGGGTACCACATGTGGACCACTGCCACAGGCTCACATGAGCAGGCCTCCATTGGCCTGCAAGCCTCCACCTTAGATGTTCATGAACCAGCTCTGTCTCTTACAGTCTTTCTGCCTCCTCTTCTACAATGGTCCCTGAGCCGTAGGTGGGTGAGGTTCCTTATAGGAGTCCCATCCTACACTCTACAATCTCTTATTCTCTAAAACTTGGCCAGTTGAGGCCATCTATGTCTAATGCACTCTGATGTATATGGAAGCCTCACTGGTGAGAGTTGAGGGGTGCATTAGCCCTCTCTCTACCCCTTATTCTGCTGTGTTCCATGAGCCTTAATTTTAGAAATTTGACTGCAGATGTGTCACCTAGTACTGGGCATCTCCCAGGTATATGTTCTCTGTGCCTGACCAGATGTGCAACTCGGCTACCTCCATCTGTTGCAAAAAGAAGCTTCTTTGATGAGTGCTGTATGGCATATTTGTCACTCTTAGGGAGGTCTCTTCTGTCTCACACTGCATTCGGATAAGGGAGACTTTAGGAAGTCAGCATGTTTGGATGTTCAGTGGATGATGCTTCACCTGGGCTTCTGTCACTGACAGGGAGGTGGATGACTTTGGAAAAGCTCGTAAGACTTGATAACTGGATGTGATAGGCAGATTGATTAAAACATTTCTTTTTTTATTCAATATAATGTTATAACTTTTTGAGTGTTTTCTTTATAATTGACTTGCAAATTAGTTGATAATATAAATGAATCTGCCTGCTAAATGCGAATTTAGCATTGCTATTGATTGTTAGCAGCTCAAAAGTAGAGTGTTGATGATTTCGTGATTTTGCTGTTCTAAGAGAAGTCTAATTTTTGCCAAATTTACATTTTCTTTTTCTTTTTATCTTTTTTTTTCCTTAGGAAGTACGAAATAGACCCAAAGTCATTAACCACATTTGCAGTATCTACAAATTTACAGCTCAGAAACATAAAATGAATACTGAAAGAATTCCCATGAAGCGGAATTCTTGTACAGGCTTTTCCTATAGTCCAGAAAGACCTGTAAGGACCCGAATAGTTTCCAGGTAAGCAGTTGAATGAACTCCATAATTTTATGTGTAGTTGATTCATTTAGTAAGTATTCATTAAGTCTTACCAGAAGCAAAATGTTGGAACAAGGGTAAGTCTAGAGTAGGAAACCTGAGAAGGCAAGACGTGCCACTGGGGGTATTCTATAGCTCCTCACCAGAGTCCTGTGTTAAGTCCTTAAGAACGAATGCAAGGAAGCTTCTTATAATTTTGTTATATCACTTTTGTTTTCCATAGTAAGAACAGAATACACTGCATATCGCTGTCAAAAGTCCTCCTTAGCCAAAATAGCAACTTCTACTCCTTGCGTAGACCTAGATTTTCTGGATTTCTCCTCATAGATGGGCTCTATCTGAGACCTTGCATTAGGTTTTGTGGAATGCTGCAACAAATTACTACCAGCTTTGTGGCTTTAAACAATCATCTCTGCTATATATTATTCACACTGAGCCCTGAGGAATGAAAAGTAAAGGAAAAGTTGAAGAGAAAATAGGTCAGAGTGCAGAGGCATAGTCAGTCATGGGTTTGTTTTGGTAACCCTGGGAAACCTTTGGCAAAAGAGGAACAATGCCAGTGATCCATTGAAAAACCAGCTTTGGTTGAGCAGAAGAGCCAAAATATTAATAGCAGTGTTAACCGAGTACCATTTGTTTCAGATACAGATAGCATTATGGCCAGGAGATGAGGGGCCATGAATTAGAAGTTGTTTTTTTCTGTACCCGCCAGTGCTCCAGGGTCTGCATGTGCCATTTGGTCTTCTCACCCATGACCAGCTTCTCTAATCATTGAACAGGACAGAATAAGATCAAAGTGCATATAGAGGGGCTTCTGTGAGGGCTCATGAGCTCATTTTCTCAGTCATCGATGATGTGTGTGGTCTGAACTCAAACTCAGAAGGAGGGGAGAGTCACATAGAAGAGAGATTTAAAAAGAGAAAGGAATAAAAGCACCATCCTGATGAAGAGAGGCAGTGTGTTAAGCAATTTCAAACACGCCTGTAAAATCTGGATTTACCGTAAGATGCCAGCCTGATTCTGTCAGTTTTCTCTCACTGACACTTATCTGGGCAGCAGTGAAAAAGCAGATATTTTTATTCAGTTTGGAACCTACATTGGATTTTCCAGATGAGTTTGATAGAAGGGAGAATTAAAGTTGATGGTGTTTTCAAAGGGGATTATATATTCACATACTTAAACTAAAGAAAGAAGTAGGTACCTCATTCTGATGAACAATAATGCATGTTAATGTTGAATAAATTGGAGACCTAGTGAGGTGGAAAAATTGGTTTAGAAACTTCATTAAAGCAGATGATATGGCAGAGTTTGCATTTTTTGGTGAAGACAAAGTCTAGTTTGTGACCTTGTGAGAAAGGATGATTGAGTCGCTGAGGAAGTACAGAAAGAATGTGGGGGGTGGCAATTGTTTGGGGGGGAATACAACCTTTACCAGACTGTTGGTTGTTTGATCACATGGGTGCTGACATTGCTAAGAATGGTGGCAAGAACTGAGAAAAAGACTTAAGAACTGTGTCCACAAGATTATCACATTGGTATGTGGTGGTGGTAAGTAGCAGTAGGCAGGAAGAGGCCAGCATCCAGAGCTGTAATAAATAGGCTAGAATGAGAAGCTTGCAACCCTTTTGCAGAGGGTTGTAAGGAAAATGATATGTTCAGAGTGGCCATCTTTGATTTGACAAAAAGGTGAAGGTAGCTCTTTTAAGAATAGAATTTTATGGGACTGGAGAGATGGCTCAGCAGTTAAGAATACTTGCTATTCTTGCAGAGTACCTGGGTTTGATTACCAGTACTCACATGGCAGCTGAGAACTGTCTGTAACTCTAGTTCCAGGGGACCTGACACCCTCTTCCAGCCTCTGCAGGGCATTGCATGCATGTGGCACACTTACATACATGTAGGAAAAACAATCACATAAAATAAAAATACTAAATAAAATACGTAAACAAAAAAAAAGTAGAACTTTATTAATGCCAGTTTTTTTGTTTGTTTTTTCCAAACAGACTTCGGCCACATTGGGTTTTAAGACAAGATACTGTGGAAGAAATCACAAATTCTCTGCAAGCTATTCAAATGGTGATGGATACTCTTGGCATTCCTTTTTAGCAAATGGAATCATTTTCATCGTGGACTCTATAAAAGATTACAGCCAATCATGAATGCATGAAGTGTTTTTTTTTTACTTTCAGTGTGAAATTTTTAAAATACGACATTGCATTAAAAATGAAGTAAAAATGTATATATTAGTATTAAATTCTCTATTGTGTCATGTGTTGAACAGAGAGGAAGACAGTGCTGGGGATCACACACACACACACACACACACACACAGAGTTTACAGCAGGCCTGAAATTTGAATAAAGGTTTCTGTGTATTATTTGGGTATTATTAGTGTGCTCATGGCTTCAGTTGTCAACCTGATACACCTGGGTAGAAAGAACTTCAATTGGGGAATTTTCTCCATTGAACTGGCTTGTGGCCATGTCTGTGAGGCATTTTCTTGGTTGTTGAATGATGTGGGAGGGCCCAGCCCACTGTGGGTGGTCCAAACCCTGGTCAGTTGGTTCTGTATTGTATAGGAAAACAGGATGAGCACGGGCCAGGGGAGCAGGCCAGTTAGCAGCATTCCTCCATGGTCTGTGCTTCAGCTCTTGCCTCCAGATTCCTGCCCTGAGTTCCTGCCTTGGCTTCCCTTGATGATGAACTGAGCCTGTAAGCCAAATAAACCCTTTCCTCTCCAAGTTGATTTTGGTCAGTCGGTGTTTTTATCACAGTAACAGAAAGTAAGACAATTAGCTCAAAATAGATGTAAAATTACAAAAATAAGGCATAAAACCAACAAGAACAGTAGACAGTATACAAAATAACAGGATATTGCATTTTATTTTTTATTTATTTTTTTGAGACAGTTTCCCTGTAGCTCTGCTGACCTGGAACTCACTATGTGTCCCGATCCGCGAGACAGTCAGCGTGGGTTTCTGGAGGGAGGAAAAGGGGGACGGAAAGGGACAAGAGATGCGAAGAATGGAGACAAGACAGGCTTTCTGATCAAGTCTCCTTTAATGAACATCCACACAAAGTTTTTATAGGGAGGAGAGG
>NW_008336901.1:272181-280012 GCF_000622305.1 Nannospalax galili
TGCAATTGCCGAACATAAATTTTGTGCCTGCTTAATTCTTGTCCCATAATCAGACGCCGATACTTACTTCTGGTTGTAGCCGAGGCAGGTTCCCGCGGTGTGTCTAGAGTGAAGAATTGTTGCGGAACGCGTTCTTTGGGGGCCGTCTTCTTCCCACACTGGATCCTCCGTATCCAGCCCCACGTTGGGCGCCAGATGTCCCGACCCGCGAGACAGTCAGCGTGGGTTTCTGGAGGGAGGAAAAGGGGGACAGAAAGGGACAAGAGATGCGAAGAATGGAGACAAGACAGGCTTTCTGATCAAGTCTCCTTTAATGAACATCCACACACAGTTTTTATAGGGAGGAGAGGGGGAAGTTAGCAGGGAGAATTCCATTGAAGTAGAGCAATTCAATTAACAGAATGATTGTCACAATAACACCACACCAATTGATCACAGAGTAAATTCCATAGTAACATCACAATTCTATATAGCAAGTTATAAATCAATTAAGAGGTTACACTTGTGTGATTACAGAGTAATACCAAAGTTTCTTAGCAATTACATGAGAAAATGAGGGAGTCTCTCAAACGTTAAGTGCCCGGGTTAGAACAACATGTTTGTGAGAGGCTTTCAAGTATAGTCATCTGGTTAATCTCAAACCAGGCCAGCCTTGATGTCTGAAAAACAGCTTTGCCAGGAATCAGGTCTTGCTATTTCCTGGGGTAGGGGCCTACGGCTCCTGACAACTATGTAGACCTGGCTGGCCTCGATCTCACAGAGATCCACCTGCCTCTGCCTCCCAAGTGCTGGGATTAATTTTTTTTAATGTAGTCCTTGAAGATTTCATACATTTATGCAGTATATATTGATCATATCCATCCATCACTACTTTCTTCACCCTCTAGTGTATTCCACCCCAGCTCTCTCCTAACTTCATGTTTTCTGTTGTCATTAATAACCTCCTGAGTCCATTTAGTGCTGCCCATCTCTGCATGGGGTATAGCCATTCAGTGGGACATGAGCAACCTACCAGTGACCATGTCTTCAAAAGAAAGTGACTCTCCTTTGGCAGCCATCAACTTCCAAGAGTTCCTCCAATAAGGTGGGGCCTTGAGGGCCCTTACCCCATCTACACTGGAATTTTGACTAGCTGGATCTTGTACAGGTAATCCTAGCTGCTATGAATTGATATGTGCAACAGCCATTTCATGTCCATGAGTCTGTATTTCACCCTTTCCTCTGCATCTTCTATCACTTCTGTCTGCCCCCTGTTCAGTGAAGTTACCTGAGCCTTGGATAATGGGATGTTGCTATAGATGACCCATTCACAGCTGAGTACTCATTTATATTTGGCACTTTGCAATAACCACTACCCACTACAAAAACGTCTCTAACCAAATTTGAGAGGAGCACAAATCTGAATATAAACATTATATTTAGAGTGCAGTTTGACAGCATGACCATTTATCAAAACACTAAAATGGCAAAACTGACTCCATTTTGTTCTACCTGACTTTTGCTTTAGCTTATGTTTCTACCCAGTCACTCACACTGCAGCCAGCCAGCCAGCCATGAAAGCTGTGCCTGTAATTTCAGGAGATAATGTTTCTGCAATACTGGGAAAATTCTAACTACCCTGGTAACATATCCTCCTACCCAGCTATACCTCCACCTCCATGGAGTCTATTGCTTCTGCAATTCTGAGAAACATGTTTTTTCTAACTGAAATATTTGGTAAACTGAAAACCTCTTTGTTAACTGACCTTGCCTTGGTGTAGTGTAACTATGGTTATTGGCTTTGCCCGTGGCATGATGTTATTGTGGTTTTAAGCTTTATAAACCTCATTGTGCCTCCCCTTGTGGTCAAGAGCTCTCTTGGGCATTAGCCCCCTCCTGACTTCCAACTAATAAAGAACTCTTGATTCAACCCTAAACTGTGTGGCATTTCTCTGAGGGAAATTACAGTTTCCCCTAGGGCCTATGAACTTCCCATTCATGGGTTTTTGACAGTGTTTGCAGTACCAGGCATAAAATCACTCCTGGAACAGGCCTCCTATTCAATCAGAAAGCAGTTGGCTACACTGTAAACTATCATCTCACTATTGCATCAGAGATCACATCCTGCAGCAAGTCAGAATTATAGCATGCAGGGTCCAGCATTCAGGGTCCATCACTGGGTAAGACCATTGATGTTTTTGTACCTCCAGAAGGCTACATAGCACCTTCTGTCACTATAGCACCTATGTCACTATGTAAGCTAACCTGCAGGAAAAGAGTATCCCATGCCCAACACTGAGGTTTTCACTTAGCAACCTGTCTTCTGAGCACAGCAGTGTTCACCCATGCAGGAACTCTTTTTTTTTGTCACTTGTGGGAGACAGACTTGAGCCTAGGGTGAAAGTCTTATTGACAGCCATACAGCAGGCCTGAGGCAACGGCCCAACTGCTGGAGCCACAAGGAATGCCTTGTGACATTTTGCTCCCATTGGCAGATCATGAGACTGATGCCTAGAGCTCTCCACTCCCTAATCGTACACCCTTGGGTACGTCACCTTTAAACTACTTACTGTGCTGTGCACCATCCTTGGATACCTCACCTTTAAACTACTTACTGTACTGTGCTTGGACCACTACCCCTATATAAGCTTGTGCCTTCCTGCAATAAACCAGATCCCTGTCACTGAACCAGGTCTCCTGTGACTAATGCAGCTCTGCAGACACAGTCGCCTCACCAGCCCTGGGGTCCGGGACCAGGCAGAAGCAGATGACAGAAGGCAGCACCGGGCAAGCAGAAGAGCAGCCTCAGCCCAGGGTGAGTGGAGGAGCAGCCTTGACGCCTGTGAGAACAGAGGAGCGGCCGCCACTGGCAGTGACCACACAGTACTCACACATCAGTTCCCTCCCATTGAGCAGTCCTTAAAATCTGTTTAGACAACTATTAATTACCCCCAAGGTAAAAGTACCAGTAGAGATTATTTGCTGGGACACTCATTGTTGTAGTTCTAAATAGCTGGGTGGAATCATTGATTGATTTTTCTCCCTTGGTAGTCTGCATTGTATCTTCTGATACTATGGGAGCTGTTCTTCAGAAAAGATACTTCTTGGTCTATTTCAGCTCAGTTGCTCAAAGTCCTGTGTCCAAAGTACATTCTATCTTCAGCAATACTATCCTGAATAATGGGCTTGCATTTTATTCTTGGCTTGGCGTAGAGAAGTCATGGAGGGACGCCCACAGTCTAGGCTGTTCTACCCCATTGTGACAGCCATTCTGGCCTCCCTTCAGGGGGTTTCCCCCGAAGCCCCTAAACAGGAAAATTCCCTATTTAAGGAGACAGATGAGCAAATACAACAACAGGACACTGGGGATGGCCTGTCCCAGGCATTTCCAGTTAAAACAAAACTAACAGATTCTTGTTCTGATAAAACTATGACTGTTAATGATGGTATAAAAAATAAGGAATTGGGGTTTGAGAGCAAATTTGATGGAAAACAGGAAGTTAGGGCAGCCTCTGCTCCACAGTTACAGGGAAATGGCTACTTTCCACCATCTTGCACTAGCTTTAAGGAAGTTCCCCTCCAGTTCACCTACTCCTCCCTCCCGGAGGAGGACTGGAAGCCCCTCCCACCTAGGCCCCTGTTCTATGATACAATGGGAGATTTTCTACAGTTCTTCCCAGTTACTGTCAATCAGGGACAACAGAACCCTAATGTCTGGAATCCATATTCTCATGATACCTTAAGGAAGCTGCGTAAGGCAGCAGTTGAGGATGCATTCACTCCCCCTGGTGTGGTCATCGCCCGTGCCTGCTTTACAGGGAGGCGATTTCCTTTATGGAAAACTGCTTACCAAGATGAATGTGAACAACAGGCAAAGCGCAATAGAAATGCCAATGTCCAGAACATTGGAATTGATGCTCTAATAGGACACGGCAATTTTGAGACCCCCCCAAGCTCAGGCACAGGGACCTCCCCACTACTTTGAACAAGTACGGCTTTGCGCATTGCGTGTTTTTTGAAGTATGCCGACTCGCGGTGATGCCAAATTAACCAAATTGGTACAAAAACCAGGTGAGTCTTTCTCTGATTATGTTGAGAGATGCCAACAAAGTATAAATAGAAAGATCAGTCATCAGGGGATGTCTCTGAATGGATTCTGGCCTGCTGAGATGTGGGGACGGCTCGGGCCCATGCCGCGGCCCTTGCTGAGGCACTGGCTGCTCATCAGCCTCAGGCCAAGTTGGAAAAAGGCAAATGTTGGGCCTGAGGGGGACAGGGTCATTGGTCACGTACCTGTCCTAATAAGATTATGAAAGAGGCCAAAAAGAGCCAGGTTCCCCCTTCAAAATGTCCAAGATACCGCAAAGGCTTTCATTGGGCAAGAGAATGTAGGTCTAAGTTGGATGCAGATGGTAAACCCATACAAGGTGCCTTTAAATGGGCAATGGTGCACCTCTCGGCCCCACTCCAAAGAGAGGAAGTAAGGGAATACACCCCCCCACATGCAATGGACAATACCTATTGATTTGCATAAGCCTAGGATGCAACTTTACTTAGATGGCCATAAGTTTAAAGGCCTAATTGATACAGGGGCTGATATTACTGTAATCAGACAGGAAGAAGCCTTGTCTCATTGGCACCATAAACCTGGACCCCCTATACAAGGTTTTACTGTAATCAGACAGGAAGAAGCCTTGTCTCATTGGCACCATAAGCCTGGACCCCTTATACAAGGTGTTGGGGGCTTACAAAATACAGGTCCAACATCCCATGATCTGGACTGACCCAGACAGTAATACAGGAGCTGTTAAACCTCTCCTAGCTGCAGGGCTTCCCCATAACCTGTGGGGGAGAGATATCCTCTGCAATATGGAGGTTGTTCTAACTACCAATGACAAAGCCTTTTATGATGACCACATTGTAGACCAGTGGTTAGTTAATGCCCCCCACCCTCACCCCCAATTCTAATGGCCACTGCTCCGCTGCCCAAGCCACCCCTCATCAAACTAATGTGGGACACTAAATCTCCCATATAGGTGGAGCAGTGGCCTCTTCCTTCACATAAGTTAGCTCATTTGATCTCCTTGGTTCAGGAACAGTTATCCTTGGGTCACATTGAGCCCTCACTTAGTTCTCATAATTCTCCCATTTATGTTATGCAAAAGAGATCAGGAAAGTGGAGACTTTTCCATGATTTAAGGGCTATTAATGAGCATATGAAGCCTTTAGGGACCCTTCAAACAGGAATGCCTCACCCTACCGCTATTCCCAAACAGTGTGCAATTATTATTATAGATATTAAGGACTGTTTCTTTTCTATTCCTCTTCGTGATGATGATAAGACTTATTGCCTTCTCTATACCTGCCACTAACCATAACCTTTCAGTTCAATGCTATCAATGGAAGGTTTTGCCTCAGGGCATGAAAAACAGTCCTACTATCTGCCAATATTATGTGGTCCATGCCTGCAGACCTTTGCTCACTGAGGTTTATATTTTACATTATATGGATGACATTCTTATAGCCCATAAGTAAGGATCCTAAGATCTTACAAGGAGCTTTTCAAAAACTCAAAACAAACCTCCAGGCATTAGGTCTTACTACTGCAGCAGATAAAATACAGTTACATACCCCTTCTACATTTTTGGGCCACTCTATTCAAGATGTCATCCGGCCCATAACTACTGTTCTTAGATTACCTGATAAGGTTACCCTTTCGGAAGCGCAGACCCTCTGTGGCAACATCAAAGGGATATGAGGCTTCTTACCCATGTACACAGAAGAGCTTACACTGCTCTTTGACCTCTTGTGGGGTTCTGATATGGTCTCCATTCTCCACAAGGTCTCTCTGGAAGCACAATGTGTTGTCACAATGATCAATTCTCACCTGTCCCAAATGCCCCTTATACCTTTTTGGGCCAGTCTATTCAAGATGTCATCCGGCCCATAGCTCCTGTTCTTACCTTACCAGATGAGGTTACCCTTTCAAAGGCAGAGACCCTCTGTGGCTACACCAACTGTATACGGGGATTCTTACCCATGTCCACAGAAGAGCTTACACTACTCTTTGATGTCTTGAGGGGTACTGATATGGTCTCCATTCTCCACAAGGTCTTTCCAGAGGCACAACGTGTTGTCACAACGATCAATTCTCACCTGTACCAAGCATTTGTAAATAGGATACAGCAAAGTTGCCCATCCAAGCACTAGTTATTCCTACTAAAAACACCCCTTTGGGAGCACTCTGGAAGACTCAGGGCCCCCTGATATGGGTCCACTCTTCATGGAATCAACTTCACAAGGTCACCCTGGCTATTGAGGCATGGGCTATGCTAGCCCTTAAACTTTTCCACACCTCCTGCCTTCGGTATGGCCACGAACCCGAATCATTGGTTCTTCCCCTTCCACTTCACATGCTCCAGCCATTGTTCCTTGACAACCCTGGCTTCCAAATTCTCCTACTAGTCTATCAGGGGAAATATGACAATCATTATCCTAAACATAAACTCCTTCAAGGAATAAGACAGCTTCCTCTGTCCCTATTTCCCCAGGTATTCCCAAAGCGTAACTCTCTTCCTAAGGCTCCCCTAATCTTTAGTGATTCTAGTAAATACAAATTTGGTTATGTAATTTACCAGGAAGGACAAATCTCCTCACTTAAGGTTTTCCCTTTCCAGGGATCTGTACAGCTTGGAGAGCTCTCAGCCATGTTACAGGTCTTTCAGGATCTCCCTACAACTCCCTGTAATATTTTTTCTGACAGTGCTTATGTAGTTCAGACTCTACAACATCTGGCCTTTGCAGCTTTCCAGCCCTGCCAGCGCCCCCTTGATTTGTTACTCTCTTCATCACAACTATTACTCGAGCAGCGCTCTGCCCCTTGGTATATTCAACACTTATGGTCTCATACCAATCTCCCGGGGCTTCTGGCTGAGCACAATGCCACCATTGACAAACTGGTCCTGAGCACCACCCTAGACTCTACCCTAATTCAACAAGCTAGAGACTTACATGCCCGCTTCCACCTTTCTCCCCAAGCTATACATAGGCTCCTCCCTACCTTGCCGATTCAGAGCTGTAAACATTTGGTCCGTGCATGCTCCTCTTGTGCCTCTCTTTTACCTCTAGGACCATATAACCCTCTGGAACTCTCCTTAGGGGCCTTGGCCCCAACAAGATATGGCAAATGGGCGTCACTCATTTTTCTCCTTTTGGCAAGCTCAAGTATATCCATCATATTATTGACACTTATTCCAATGTCCATTTTCCATTGGCCTGCTCTGGTGAGATGGCTTCTCATGCCATAAGGATGGTCAAATATGCCATGGTCCTTATGGGAATTCCTTGGCAAATAAAAACAGATACTGGTTCCTGTTATGTTTCTGCTAATAAGGATAGCAATTTTGTTATATAAAGAGCTCTATTTGTATTAATCTTTCTAAAATTTGACTCCAATGGCCTCCCACCAGCAATAAAGCATTGGGGGGCATTCACTCAGCCCATTCCTGCTCCCATGGTGAGATAGAAGGACCCTCTCACAAGTGAATGGAAAGGTCCACACCTATTATTAACACAAGGGTGAGGCTATGCTTGTGTCTTTCCAGATAATCTTCCAGCCCCCATCTGGATCCCAGCCCAGAACATCAGAATTGCCTGCGATGGAAAACCCTCCACAACCACCAACCCTGGAGGTGGCAGACCCTAGAGGAAGCAGCACACCTATGTGTGCCATCATTACTGCTAACTCCTGATTTTTGGACCCTTCATTGTTAAGGGTCTTGATAATTTTGTTAAAACTCATATTTTTCTGGTTCAGTTAGCTGTTGCCCCCCCTCCAGATCTTCCCAGGCAT
>NW_008336901.1:280304-283237 GCF_000622305.1 Nannospalax galili
GACTCACATTTCGAGGGCTGGTAGTCAATGATGGGTAAGATCCCAAAAGATGGGACAACCTAAGACAGGCACAGTCCATAATACTGGGTGACCCTTGAGGTGGGGACAACAATGCCGAGGCAAAGAATCTCGATTCCCACTGGTTGTCATGATCTCAACTCCCACTGCTCTTAAGAAAGCTTTCCATTTTGAGGGAGGGGGCTCTTGATTCAAGGACCCCCTGAGCCATTGTACTTTGCTTAATATATCTGGACTGATATCAATATGCTATGTATTCTAAATTATACCTTACCTTTAAAAATAAAAAATAATTTTAAAAAAAGGGGGAGATGTGGGAGACAGACTTGGGCCTAGGATGCAAGTCTTTTTGACAGCCATACAGCAGGCCTAAGGCAACGGCCCAACAGCTGGAGCCGCAAGGAATGCCTTGTGACATTTTGCTCCCATTGGCAGATCATGAGACTGATGCCTAGAGCTCGCCACTCCCTAATCACCACCCTTGGGTAACTCACCTTTAAACTACTTACTGTACTGTGCACCACCCTTGGATACCTCACCTTTAAACTACTTGCTGTGCTGTGATTGGACCACTACCCCTATATAAGCTTGTGCCTTCCTGCAGTAAACCAGATCTGCATCACTGAACCTGGTCTCTTGTGTCTGAGTGCTGAATCGCTGACACAGTCTCCTCACCAGCCCTGGGGTCCAGACCGGATGACTGATCAGGGGAACTAAGAGAGCAGGAGAGTGGCCATAGCCGGAGGAGAGCAACCACTTGACGACCACTGTCACTTTTTAAAAAATTTCATATTGAGCTTTTGTAATTTCATACAATAGTTCTTAATCAAATTTAGACCCCCTCCCCTACCCATGCTCCCCCTCACTGGACCTCATGTATTCTGCCATATACATTAAGACCCATCCAGTCAGGCATTTGTACCCAGATGTGCTTCAGTGTAACTTCGTGCACCAGAGTATAGTCAGCCCAACTAGAGATCACATGTAAGGGATACGCTCCCTCATCCAGCATCAGTCAGTCTCCAATAGTGCTCGGTCTACAGCCAGCCTGACACCCGTTTCACTCCTCCCCTTTGGGCCCTTGTTTAATTGAGTTGACATAGGTCCTGTGCTTGATGCTACCATTGCCACAAGTTCACGTGTGCAAGCTTCTAGTGGCCTGAAAGCCTCTGCTTTCCTGTGTTCATGAATCCGTCCAGGCTCTTAAAATCTTTCCACCCTCTCTTCCACAATGGTCCCTGAGCTGTGGGTGGGTGAGTTTCAATATAGGAGTCCTATCCAAGGATACACTCTGCAGCATCTTATTCTTTAAAACTTGGCTAGTTGTGGCCTTCTGTGTGTATCATACTCTGTTGTACAAAGAAGTTTTACTGGTGAGAGTTGAGGAATATATTAATTTTCTCTTTATCCCTTGATCTGCATGATTCCATGAGCCTTAGGTGTAGAAGTTCAACTGTAGATGTGTCACCTAGTACATGGCATCTCTCAGACATATATTCTCTGTGTCCAACCAGTTGTGGAATTCTGCAGTAGCCTCCATCTGTTGCAAAAAGAAGCTTCTTTGATGAGTTGTGTACAGCATGCTTGTCTGTAAATATAAGGATCTATATCTAGCATATGGTAAGAAATAACATTTGTCTAGAGAAATGTAAGAGCCAGGGTTTTCTCTATTTCCTCTGCTGCCATGTGTATTTGACTGAGTTTACAGTGTCACCTGTGAGTTCATTCCCATTGAGAGGGCTTTAAGTCCAATTAGATAGTTGTTGATTGCCCCCCAGATAACTATGCCACTATTGCACCAATAAAATTAGTTTGCTATGCTGGTCATTATGGTTATTAGGGTTTAGGGCTGGGTTGTACCATTGATAATTTTTCTCCCTTGGCAGTTTGCATATTATCATCTAGCATTATGATAGCCAAACTTCGAGTAGAAGGCCTCCAGGTCAGTTCCTGCTCCATTGCACCAAGTCCTGTATCTGAAGTATGTCCTGTCTTCAGAAGTAGGGTCTTATCTACTAGTTCTGGGAGATAACCAGGAGGTTTTGCGATACCCTGTGTTATTTTGGGAATTTCCTGGACTACTCTCACCATCCACAAAAAGGAGGGTTTCTTCTGTCTGGAACTGTGTTTCTTACCAAACAGTTCCCAGGTATACATATGTACAAATGTTTAGATACTGTATGGGCATTTCTCATGGGGTTTTGGGGTCATCACATTTCCCTCTGGGTTTCCTAGTGCCCCCAAGATTCATTCATCTCTACTCTTTGTCCTCTCATGTGGCCTATTTCCTCCCCAGTTTCAGCACCCCCATTATCCCCACCCTCCTCCCAATAACACCTACCCCCCCCACCACATCATGGGCCCTTACATATCCCCCCCTTCTCTCTGCCAAGCACTCCCACTTTCCCGACCTCTCCCCTGGTAACATCTGTTCCCTACTATTACCCTCTTTCAGATTCTTTCTTTTCCTTTACCTCCATGTAAACTTTCCATTTTCATGGCTCCTGGTATTACATAAGAATTTATATACTCACATAGAAGGGATTGGTATACAAAACGCAAATGAGGGAGATCATACATCACTTGCTTTCCTGCATTTGTGTTATTTCACTTAATATAACACTCTCTTGCCCCCACCTGCGGGGAACCTGTACAGGTAAAGCTTGAGGGGGACCACTCCCTGAAAGGAAAAACGGGCGAGAAAGAAGAGACGGAGACCAAGCAAGTCCACTTGTCAAGGGTCGCTTTATTGTATTGCAAGCTTTTCTTATATACAGTTTGTATTTAGAAGAGGTTGAAGAAGTTGGTCAAAAGGTTACAGCATTTTTATGGGCATGGGAGGGGGACTGAGCAATTCAGCAATGTGACTGACCACCAGGTATTCCAAGAGATTACTGCATGACTTATCTTTCTGA
>NW_008336901.1:287419-299708 GCF_000622305.1 Nannospalax galili
ATTCAAGGACTTATTTTTGGCTTGTCCCTTAAGGAAAGATATGCAAGCAGAATTAGCATTTTCAAAAGCAAGTTGTTTAATGAACTTGTCATTGTCATCTTCAGGACCCAAAACTCTTTCAGCTACCTCTTGTAACCTGCCCACAAACTCACTAAAGGGTTCTTGAGAGCCTTGAACTATTTTAGTTAGGGGTGTCATGAGGCTGCCTTTTGCTGGGATGTTTCTCCACGCCCCCAGTGCAGCCTCCTTGGTCTGAGCTAAAACCCCTGTGGGTAAATTAAGCTGTCGGTCCTCAGTGATATATTTTCCTTGTCCAGCAAGCTTATCAAAAGTCCAGGTGGCTTCAGGGTCCCGAGGGTCCCGCTTGTTTCTGCTGGCTATAGTCTGGCAGCGATCAACATAGCCAGCCTTCCAGGATAAGAATTGTCCATGAGAGAAAACCGTTTGAGCCACCCGAAGCCATTCTCCTGGTGTAAAGTACCCGCCACCGGACAGGGTCTCAAGCATGGATACAGTAAATGGGGCATTGGGGCCATAGTTCTTAACTGCATTATTTAATTCTTTAAGAGGTTTAAACTTGAGGTGCTTATACTCAACATCTGAGGATATAGTAGAGTGCCTACTACGCCCTGAAGGGGTGGGAGCAGGGACCTGCTCCGGAGCAGCCTCACCCTCTTCTTGTGCCTCTCCCCCTTCCTCATTATTAGAGTCTCTAGGCTCTTCTCTGTCACTACCTGACTCTTCTACAGAGGAGAGGCCTTCTCTGGCCACCTGCCTAGTGATTACAGGGAAGGCAAGGGCCCTAGTTTTGGCAGATTTGAACTTAGTCTTTCCTGCAGCTCGTGGCAAAGGAGCCGCAAAAACAGTTTTAGTAACAGCCTTTTGTAGGGAAGAGAGCTCTGAGTTGAGCTCTGCAAACTCTTTTTGCAAAGAAAGAACATCTCTTAAAGCTATAACTTGTTTACTTAGGTTATTTTTAGCTTTTAGAAGGATATCTATATGGGCGGTAGTTATGGGAAGAACAGGTGCACGAGGGTCGGTGGGTATGGAGGTAGGGGAGGTGCAGAAGCAACAAGAGGGGGCCAATCAGGATTATGATATTGGGCAGCCTCTTCTAAGTCGCTCTCCTCAGAGAGGGTTAATCTATCAGGAGGGGAACCTTGTTTCTGAAATATTGGGAAGGTCAAGTTGGAAGAAGGTTTTTCTTTTCTCTCTACCTTGGGCAATGTTGGATAAAATTGGGTTGGCCCGCCTGTAGCGGTTGGCTTCGAGGGAGGCATATCGATCACGACTGATGGGCAAGGCGAGGTCTGCTCCTGATGAGCGGCACCCTGAGTTACCTTTTGAAGGTTTGTCTTATTACTGGATTCTGAATTTGTATGGTATCTGTTGTAATTTTTATGGTATCTTATCCATTTCTTTTTTTAAAAAAATTATTGAATTTTTGTGTATTTCATACAGAACATCTTGATCATCTTACACCCCCTTCCCCATCAGCACCCTTCCATAGCCCCCCGCAACTGGAATCCATGTGCTACTTGTGTTAAGGCCTATCATGTCAAATTAGTGTCCCTAGATGTCCCTTAGTTCAAGTTCATTCACTGAGGTCTAGTCAGCCTATCTAGAGTCTCTCCCTTTAAGATCAGCTCTTCCTCACCCAGCAGTAATGGGCTGCCAATAATTCTTTGGCTAAGATTGGGGCCTGCTGTCCATTTTCACACTTCTGTGCTGGGTTTTTCTCTGCTTGAGTTTGTATGAGTCTTGTGCATGCTGACACCATTGCTGTAGGTTCATATGAGAAGAGTCCCAGGAACCTGTAAGACTCTATTTCTGCATGGTCGTGCACCTCCTTCCTGGTTCTTATAATCTTCCTACCCCATTTTCCACAATGGTCCCTGAACCATGGGTAAGTGGATTTCAAAATAGGAGTTCTGTCTAAGGAACCACACTCTGAAGCATCTATGTTTTCGCTATTTGTGATCTTTGGTGCTCCTGGCCCTATGTCACATGAGGTAGCTTCATTGATGAAAATTGAAAGATACATTAGTGTTCTCATCATCCCTTGTCTATGTTCCATGAGCAAGCCTTAGGTCTACATCGTAGATATGCCACTTAGGCTTGGGTAATTTACAGATGATCTATGTGTGATCAGTTGTGGCACTCTGTAATAATTTCTGTATATAAGGATTTGCTGCTAGGATCCACAAATGAGAGAGAACATATTTCTTTTGTTTTTCGGAGTCTATGTTACTTCGCTTAGTATAACAGTTTCTAGTTCTATCCATTTACCTACAAATTTTGTAAGTTCGTCTATTCTTACTACTGAGTAGAAGAACTCCATTGTGTAAATGTATCACATTTTCATTATCCATTTGGCAGTTGAAGAACATTTAGATTGTTTCCACTTCTTAGCTATTGTGAAGAGAACAGCTACAAACATGGTTGTACAACTATCTCTACAATAGGATGAGTCTTTTGGGTAGGTTCATTTTTAATTTTTCGAGAGTTCTCCAGACTGCTTTTCCTAGTAGTTGCACAAGTTTGCATTCCCACTAGCAGTGAATGAGCATTCCTCTTTTTCCACATCCTCTACAGTATTTGGAGTTGTTCAGTCTCTTGATCTTAGCCAGTCTGACTGCGATAAGATGGAATACTAAAATGGTTTTTATGTGCATTTCTTAGATTACCAAGGATGTTGAGTGCTTTTTAACGTGCTTCTTAGCCATTTTTATTTCTTTGTTTCAGAACTCTTTGTTCAGGTCTATGGCTCATTTTTTTTATTGAGTCGTTCATTTTCTTGTTTCTTTGTTTATTTGAGTTCTTTGTATGTTGCGGATATTAATCCTCTCAGATATGTAGCCGGTAAAGATTTTCTTCTACTCAGTGGGTTTCCTCTCCCCTTCCCTGGTTGTTTCTTTTGCTGTACAGAAGCTTCGTAGTTTAATGAGGTCCCATTTATTGATTGTTGACCTTAATGCCTGAGTAGCTGGTGTCTGTTTAAGAAAATTCTCTTCTATGCCTATATATTGGAGGGTACTGCCTAAGTTAGAAAGTTCTTTGAGGTAGAGGAATTGGAGCCAGCCTGGGTCCAAGGCTGGCAGGGGACAGGATGAGGGTGGGTGAGAGGAATGCAATAGGGACACGATAGGCAGGATCTGACTTACCAGAGTCCTGGCTAGGCAAGCCTCCCATGCAGGGACTTTTGTTCAAACTCCCTTATTTATATATATTTGTGATTACATTACAAACTGATGGCTTTCTATAAGGCTTCTTCAGATGTCCTTGGTTTTGGCTTACTCTCCCTCTACCTTGTCCTAATTTTCTTGTTATAGTTTTCTTTCTGTTGCTGTGAGAAACACCATGACCAAAAACAATTTTGGGGGAAGGAGTTTATTTCACTTACAGGTTGCAGTCCATCATAGAAGGGAGCCAAGGCAGGAACCTGGAGGCAGGAACTGAAGCAGAGACCATGAGGAACACTGTTTACTGGTTTCTCACTCTTGCTTGTTCAGCTGCCTTTTTTTTTACACAATCCTGGCCCTCCTGCCCATGGATGGCACTGACTACAGTAGTCCAGGGTCTCCTATACCAATTAGAAATCAAGAAAGTCCCAGCCAGGCATGGTTACACATACTTTTAATTCCAGGACTCAGGAGGCAGAGGGAAGCAGATCTCTGAGATCAAGGCCAGCCTGGTCTACACATTAACTTCCAGTTGGGGCTACTGGGAGACTCTGTTTCAAAAACTAAAAACCAAAAACAAAAAGCAAAAACAAAAAGAAACAAGAAATCCCCATAGATATGCCCACTGGAAAATATGTTGGAGCCAATTCCACAATTGACCTCTCTCTCTCTCTTTTTAAGTTGAGGACTAAAGCTAATTTTGGCACTTTTCCTGTCCCCAACCTCCTCACCCCCACTTAAATCTTTAGCCCTGCCTTTCCCCCTTCCTTTCATGGTACCTGTCTTCTGTCCTCTCAAACTGAAATATTTTCTTGAGTTGGAAGATCATAAGTTTCCATATAGCTTCTTGAACATGCACCCTTCATTTTTAGCTAAGTGTTATACCAACACCTCATTTCCCCATCCCTCTCCCCTCCATGCTTGAACCTCTCCAGACCCAGTTTCACCCCTCTTTACTTTCATTTGGCCTGATGCTTGCTATAGAACCTCCTTTACCCCCCCTGCCCTGTGACCCCTTTCTAAATTCCCACCTTCCACATGTACTTCTCTTTAAACATACAAAAGATGTGAAGCTAGAATCCACATATGAGCACACCCAGTATTTGTCTTTCTGAGACCTCACTCAGTGTAATTTTATTCAGTACTGTCCATCCAAATAGCAATTTTGTGTTCTTATCAATTAGTTTAAATGTAAATGGGCTAAAGCCCTTGATTCAAAAATAATAGAGTGGGAGCTGGGCATGGGGGAACACTTCCTTTATCCTAGCACTCTGGAGGTAAAGGCAGGCAGATCTCTGTGAGATTGAAGCCAGCATGGGATGGTGTATATACCAACTTCAAGACAAGCTGAGATTTCATAGTGAGGCCCTCCATTAAAACAACAACAACAACAACAACAACCAATAACAACAACTGTGTAGGGGCTGGAGAACTGGCTCCACAGTTAAGAGCACTTGCTGTTCTTGCAGAAGACTCAGGCTTGACTTCCAGAATCCAAATCGCAGATTACAACCATCTATAATTCAAGTTCCAGAAGATGTGATTGATAGGTAAAAAGTTGGTGGAGAATGAGCGAATGGATGATGAGGCACGGAGGCACAGCTAAAACTCCATCAAAATAGGGTTTATTAGCAAAGGAACACATGGAACAGATTCCCTTCTGGGCAGGGAAAATGTCTGCCTGGGTCTTGAGCTGGGGTCTTTTTAAAGGGGAGGCTTCTGCTTCCTGCAGAAGGCGGGAAGATGTATTTTTTTTTTAGGGGCTGGAGAGATGCTCAGTTAAGGGCACTTGCTACTCTTTCAGAAGACTCAGGTTGGTTCCATTGACAGGCTGTTTCACAAAGGCCTGTAACTCCAGCTCCAGGGGATCCTAAGTGCTCCTTTGGCCTTCATGAGCATTAAGCATATAAGGGATTTGCTTACATACTTGCAGGCAAACACTCAAATGCATAAAAATAATTTTGGGGGGATGTCTTTTTGAGACAGGGTCTCCCTGTAGCCCCAGTTGGCCTACAACTCCCTATGTAGAACAAACTGTCCTTACTTTCACAGAGATGTGAGTGCTGGGATCACCACAACCTGCAAAAATAAATAGATCTTAAAAAATAGAGTAGGTAAATGAATTTTAGTACAACACAGTTATGGGGTCTACTCTTCAGAAAGACACATTGATTTTAGGACCCAAGTTGACAATGAAGGATGAAGAAAGACATTCCATTCAAATGGTAATCAAGGGAGAAAAGGTATGACTATAGCAGACAAATAGCCTGAAACCTCAGAGGAAGAACTGATGACCCCTTCAATCTTGCGTTTTTCATGCCTCTAAAACAAGCACCAGGTGAACGACACTGCCAAGTTTGACTGTAACTTTTTGATGGACTCCAGCCTGCTTTATCCATTTTAGAAGCTTTTCTCTTCAGTGGCCCCTGCAGCATTTTCCTTTCACAAATTGGAGGCTTAACTGGATGTGGTCTTGCCCTGGAGGCACTCTCTCCATTGTTTAAGTGAGAATCTCTAGGCCCATCCTTAATCACTTTAATCTCCTTACCAAAGGGATCCTCTCTAGCACATGCCAAGGCTCCAACATTTATCTTCCTAGTGCTCTTTTTCAATCCAAACTGTATTTCTTTCTGTCCCATTTGCTCTTTTTCAGTGTAGATCTGCATACATAACATAATTTAGTGTATTTTCTCTTATGTCTGTTTCCCTTTGTTTAACATTTTGCTTCTGAGATTCATCCATACTTTTTTCAATAAATGCTTTTATTCAATTTTTGTGCATTTCATATGTCTTAATCATATTCAGGTACCCCTCCCTCTCTACATCCTCATAACCTCCACTGGATTTCATGAATCCTGTCATATATCTTAAGGTCTATGGAGTCAAGTTTGTGTCCCCACATGTTCCTTAGCGTGAGTTCATCCACTGGAGTCTGGTCAGCCTATATAGAATCACTCCCTTATAGAAGACCAGTGCTCTCTCATCCAGCAGTGATCAGCTACCAACAGTTCTTCAGCTAACATTGTGGAAGTCAGTATTACTCTAATAGCAAAACCAGGTAAAGACACAATAAAAAATAAAACCATAGCCCTATATCCTTGATTAACATAGAAGCGAATATTCCCAACAAAATATCCACAAACCACCATATATAGACACACATCAAAAAGATCATCCACTATGATCAAATCAACTTTACTTCAGAGATGCAGGGATGGTACAACATACATGTCAATGAATGTAATAAATCATATAAATTGACTTAAAAAACAAAATCACAAAATCATCCAATAGATCTTGAAAAGGCCTTTAACAAAATCCAACTTGTATTTATACTAAAAGTCCTAGAGGGACTTGGACTAGAAAGAACATAGTTAAAGCTATATACAACAAACCCATGATCAACATCATTCTAAATAGAAAGAAACTAGTAGCTTTGTCCCCTGGGTCATTTCCTCTAGGGTCAGGGCCTCCATTTCCAGAGTCAGTGGCTGCAGAGGGGGTTTTTCCATTGTAGGCAATCCTAATATTTTTGGGCTTGGACCCAGATGGGGGCTGGAACATTGTCTGGAAAAACACAAGTGTAGCCTCACTCTTGGGTTAGTATCAAATGTGGACCCTTCCATTCTCCTGTGAGCGGGTCTTTCCAACCAACCATAGGGGCAAGAGTGGGGTTGGTGAGTGCTCCCCAGTGCTTTATAGCAGGTGGGAGATCATTGGTGTCAGATTTTAGAAAGTTTAAGACAAATAAGGCTTGTTGTATAACAAAATTAGGATCCTTATAGCGAGGACCTTTGTTTTTGTCTCCCCCTATTTTTTGTATTTGTTTAATAAGTGTTTGATGGGGGCACTCAATAATAACCTGATCCTGAGGACTGTAAGGGATACCAGTTATGTGTTTAATATTCCAGTCAGTACAGAATTGGCAGAAGACTGTAGAAACATAACAAGGGCCATTATCTGTTTTTATTTGCCAGGGGACCTCTATGAGGACCACAGCATGTTTAACAGTTTTTATAGCATGGGCAGCAGTCTTGCCAGAGCAGGCCAAGGCAAAATGGATATTGGAATAAGTATCAATACTATGATGGACATATTTAAGCTTGCCAAAGGATGGAAAATGTGTTATGTCCATTTGCCAGATTTTGTGAGAGATAAGGCCTCTAGGGAGGGTTCCTGTAGGTTGTAATGGACGTAAAGGTATAAGGGGGGGCACAAGAGGAGCAAGCACGAACCAAATGTTTGCAGCTCTGTATTGGCAGAGTAGGCAAGAGTCTATGTATAGCCTGGGCGGAAAGATGGAATCAAGAATGTAGATCCCTAGCTTGTTGTAGGTAGCAGTCATTACTAGTTTATCAGTGGTAGCATTGCCTTCTGACAAAAGTCCTGGAAGATTAGTATGGAAGCGTAGATGTTGAACGTACCAGGGGGTAGGGCATTGTTTGAGTAGCAGTTGCAAGGAGGAGAGTAGTAAATCAAGGGGGCTACTGCAAGGTCTAAAGGCTGTGAAAGCTAAGCTTTGTGTGGTCTGGACCACATAAGCACTGTCTGAAAATATATTGTTTGGGGTTGTAGGAAAATCTTGAAAGACTTGTAACATAGCAGACAACTCTCCAAATTGTACTGATCCATGAAATGAAAGGATCTTTTGTGAAGAGAGCTGTCCCTCATGGAAGACCATGTAACCAAATTTATGTTTGCTGGAATCTGTGAAGATTAGTGGAGCCTCAGGAAGGGGGTTGCGTTTAGGAAGCACCTGGGAAAATAAAGACAAAGGAAGCTGTCTTATTCCTTGGAGGAGCCTATGTTTGGGGTAATTATCATATTTCCCCTGATAAGTTAGTAGGAGAATTTGAAAACCAGGATTATCAAGAAACAATGTTTGGAACATGGGAAGTGGAAGAGGGAGGACCAGCGACTCTGGGTCACGGTCATATAAAAGGTGGGGGGTTTGAATGAGCTTAATGGCTATAATTGCCCAGGCCTCAATTGCAGGAGTAACTATGTAATTGACTCCAAGAAGAGTGGACCCATATCAATGGTCCCTGGGCCTGCCAAAATGTTCCCATAGGGGTGTTCTTTGTTGGAATGACTAAAGCCTGGTTAGGCTTTCCAGGTTGTATCCTATTAACAAATGCTTGAGACAAGTGTGTATTTATTATTTTTATAACATGTTGAGCCTCAAGTGATACTTTGCAGGGAATGGAGGCTGTATCAGGGCTCCGCAAGAGGTCAAGGAGTAGTGTAAGCTCACCTGTGGACATGGGTAGAAAGCCCCATATCAAATTTATGTTGCCACAGAGGGTCTGTGCCTCAGAGAGGGTAATCTTATCAGGTAAGGTAAGAGGAGGAGCTATAGAGCAGATGACATCCTGGATAGAATGGCCCAGAAAGGTATATGGGGCATGCAACTGAATTTTATCTGCAGCAATAGTGAGGCCCAGCACTCGGAGATTTGTTTTAAGTTTTTGAAAAGCTCCTTGTAGGATCTTAGGGTCCCTCTGATCAATAAGAATGTCATCCGTATAGTGTAAGATATGCACCTCAGTCAACAAAGGCCTGCGTGCATGGGCCACATAATATTGGCAAATGGTAGGGCTGTTTTTCATGCCTTGTGGAAGGACCTTCCATTGATAATGTTGGACTGGGAGATTATGGTTAGTGGTGGGCACAGAAAAGGCAAAATAGGGCTTTTCATCATCATGGAGAGGAATAGAAAAGAAGCGATCTTTTATAATAGAATAATGATTGCACATTTTTAAGGAATAGCAGTCAGGTGGCAATCCTGGTTGTAATACCCCCAGGGGTTCCATCTGATCATTGACAGCCCTTAAATCATGTAGAATTCTCCAATTTCCTGATTTCTTTTGAATGACAAAAATAGTGGAATTGTGGGTGGCTAAGAGAGGGCTCTACATTGACTCAAGGACATCCTGATTTATTGAATGACAAAATTAGGGGAATTGTGAGGGCTCAGAGAGGGTTCTATATGACCCAAGGACAATTGTTCCCGGATTAGTGTAATTAAGTGGGTTAATTTATGGGAAGGAAGAGGCCACTGCTCCACCCATATTGGAGTCTTTGTTTTCCAAGTTAGTTTAATGGGGGGTGGTTTGGGCAATGGGGCAGTGGCCACTAGAATTTGGGGTAGGGGTTAGGGGAATTGTGAGGGCTCAGAGAGGGTTCTATATGACCCAAGGACAATTGTTCCCGGATTAGTGTAATTAAGTGGGTTAATTTATGGGAAGGAAGAGGCCACTGCTCCACCCATATTGGAGTCTTTGTTTTCCAAGTTAGTTTAATGGGGGGTGGTTTGGGCAATGGGGCAGTGGCCACTAGAATTTGGGGTAGGGGCTAGATGCATTTTCTGTCTGTTGGTTAGTTATGCAATCATCACAAAAGGCCTTGTCATCAGTGGTTAGAACAACATCCAAGCTAGTAAGAATATCCCTTCCCCACAAATTATGAGGATGTCCTGTGATTAAAAGTGGCTTGAATGCTCCAGTGTTGCCATCTGATCAGTCAAGACCACAGGGCGTTGGACCTGCTGAGTTTTTTGTAAACCTCCAACCCCCTATACAGGAGGTCCAGGCCTGCAATGCCAGTGGGGCAATGCCTCCTCCTTTCTGATTATTGTAACATCAGCTCCCGTATCAATTAAGACTTTAAATCTATGTCCATCCAGGGTAAGCTGCATTCTAGGCTTATGTGAGTCCATAGGCACCATCCACTGAATGTGGGGGATGGGAGCCCCTATTTCCTCCTTTTGGGGCAGGGCTGAGAGGTTCCCCACTGGCCATTTAAAGGCCCCTTTTTTATGGGGTTCATTCTCTTGCCTAATGAAAGCCTTTACAGTACTTTGGACATTTGGAGGGAGGAATTTGGTTTTTCTTGGCCCCCTTGATAAGTTTGTTGGGACAGTTGCAAGACCAACAGCCCTCTCCCCCACAAATCCAGCATTTGTTTTTATCTGTACTCATCGAAGACTGTTGAGTGGCCAGAGCCTCTGCAAGAAGAGTGGTGTAGGTCCAACCTGTCCCCACATCCTGATAGGCTAGAACCCATTCAGACACATCCTTGTGTCTTATAGGTCCTATGGCCAGGCGACACTCAGTAGAGCAACCTTCATATACAAGATCTTTAAGTAGGGCATCAGCAGCTCCCTGATGACTTATTTTTCTGTTTATACTCTATTGGCACCTTTCAACAAAACCAGAGAAAGTCTCACCTGGCTTTTGCACTAGTTTGGCTAATTTAGTATCACTATGCACTGGCATACTCCAAAAGGCACGCAGTGTGCAGAGTCGAACTTGCTCAAAATAGCGAGGAGGTCCCTGTGCCTGAGCCTGAGGAGTCACATAATTGCCCTGACCTACCAGGGCGTCAAAACCTGTTTTGAAGATTAGCACATCTGTTGCAACCTGCCTGTTGTTCACATTCATCCTGATAAGTGGCCTTCCATAAGAGGAAGTCACTCTCTTGCAAACATGCATGGGTAATATGCTGCCAATAGTAGGGGGTATTGGCCACATGACTGATTGTATCCAGAAGTTGACCAAACCAGGGGGAATGGATACCATCCTCAAGCCCCGCTTTACGCAGCTTTTTAAAGGTGTCATGGGAATAAGGATTCCCAGGACAGAATGACTATGCCATATATGGGCAGTCATGTTTCTGGTAAATCATGTGACCATAGCTGTTATTATTCCCATGTGTTGCAAACTGTAGATAAACTGCAACCTGGAATTTCAAGGGGTGGCAACTAGGGAGTGGCGAGCCTTAAGCATCTGCCCTATAACTTGCCAAATAGAGTGATAATCACAAGGCTTTCCTCCTGGCTCCAGAGGTCGGGCCATTGCCTCAGGCCTGCTGTATGGCTGTCTTTAGGACTTCCACTCTAGGTTCAAGCCTGTCTCCCACATTTTTTCAGACAATATGATATCGATGAGATGCCAAAAATTCCACCAGAAAACTACTAGAAATTATTAACATGTTCAGCAAAGTGGCAGGTTACTGTTAGGGTTCCAAACAGCAGCAGTTTCCCCCCTCCCCAACAGGGACCTCACCTTGACCTTTGAAGACCACCACTTTATCTTACAATCAGCTCCAGATATTAGAAGGAAACTTAAGTGCTTAGACAGGGACCTACAGACTTTGGAGCTCGAAAAAGGGAACTTAGCTGATAAGCACCTTGACCTTTGAAGTCAAGGGAAACAAACTCTGCTGAGAAGCAGCCTGCCTTTCCTCTGACCTCCAAAGATAGGATAAGCAGATTCTACCTGATAACCAGAGATTTTAGAAGCTGTTTTTCTCTTAAGAGGGAAAAAGTAAACACTTCCAGACCCTAATCCTACCTGCTTTTCCTGCTTCCCCCTCCCTGATTTCTCCCTCAAATATTCCCCCTTCTACACCCTAAAGCCCCCATATATAAAGTCCCAGCTCACAGCCCGTGGGCGGACATCTTTCCCTGACATCTTTCCCTGCATTCCTTTCCCTTCCCTTCCCTTCCCTTCCCTTCCCTTCCCTTCCCTGACTTCTTTCCCTTTGCTGACATCTTTCCCTTCCCCGAGGGAAACATGTCCCGTGCGAAATAAAGCTGTATCCCGCTGATAATTCCATCTGTGCCTCGGTGCCTCCTCCATCTTCCTCCTCGTGCTATCCTCCATCCACACTCACTCTCTCCCAATTTTTAACCTATCAGTTACAAATTTAATCATTTTACAAACGTCTATAGCCTTTCTGTATACCAATAGCAAGCAATCAGAGAAAGAGTACATGGAAACACTGCCCTTCACAATAGCTACAAAAAAAAAAAATCTTGGTATAAACCTGACCAAGGACATTAAGGATTTATACAATGAAAAATTTAAATCTTTAAAGAGATTGAGGAAGACATTAGAATATGGAAAGACCTCCAATACTCATGGATTGGAAGAATTAATATTGTGAAAATGACCATCCTACCAACAGCCATTTATAGATTCAATGCAGTGCCAATCAAAATCCACATGACAGTTTTCACAGAATTGGAAAAAAACCATCCTAAGATTCAAATGGAAGCACAAAAGACCTCGGATAGCCAAAGCAACCCTGAGCACTAAGAGCAA
>NW_008336901.1:299868-300580 GCF_000622305.1 Nannospalax galili
ATGGTGCTGGCAAAACTGGATCTCCACATGTAGAAGAATGAAACTAAACCCCTATCTTTCAACCTGCACAAGAGTCAATCCCAAATGGATTAAGGACCATGAAATTCCAAATGGATCAAGGGCCATGAAACTCTGAAGCCTGAAACTCTGAAACTGTTAGAAGGAAATATTGGCCAAAACCTACAAGATATAGGTGTAAGAAAGGATTTCCTAAACCAGACATCAATTTCTCAGGAAACAATGTCAAGAGTCAACAAATATGACCTCATTAAACTAAAAAGTTTGTGTACATCAAAGGAGGCAACCAAGGAAGTGAAGAGAAATCGCACAGAATGGGAGAAAATCTTGAACAGCAACGCATCAGACAGAGGTTTAACATCCAGAATATATAACAAACTCAAAAAACAGAGCATTGAGAAAGGAGGTAACCCAAGTAAAAGATGGGCTAAGGAGCTGAACAGAGAGTGCTCAAAAGAAGAAATAAAGATGCCTAAGAAGCATCTTTAAACTTGTTCAACCCCTATGGAAAGCAGTGTGGTGAAATCTTAAAAAACTAGAAATGGACCTACCATTTGACCCAGTTATACCACTCCTTGGCACATACCCAAAGAATCCATCCTATTGCAGATGCTTGTACATCCATGTTTGTTGCTGCTCTTTTCACAATAGTTAAGAGATGGAAGCAACCTAAGTGCCCCTCAACTGATGAGTG
>NW_008336901.1:301722-334444 GCF_000622305.1 Nannospalax galili
GCCCATGTCACCCTTGAGGAACAGATCCTCAAATGGCCTTAAGAATGAAAATAAATTGGTTTATCTAGGACAACTGTATGGGCTTAAACACCCAAAAGGAAACTATAACCAAAGATTAAAGGTGCCAATATAATTTTTTAAGAGTCCATAGGTATAGTTAAAGGCTACATAACAAGAAACAATACTAGATAGGAGATACCTTCTTTTGAGTTGTTGTCCAGGGTGGTGCAAGAGACTCACAGATAGTAACCTAGTATAAAACTGGGAAAATGAATAGCAAACCCCAATCTTATCTAAAGGAATATTGACAACTGATTGCTGCTAGTTGAGGAACAGCTGACCTTCTTAAAAGAAAGACCTCTAGATAGTCTGACTAGATTCACTGGGTTTACAAGTACTGGGGAGATGCTAGGGGTGCTGACAACACAGCAGACAGTAGCAGGGATGACAGAGTATAAGGGCTCTAGTGGGGGGGGAGGCTATGGGAGGGTGCCATCTGGGAAGTGGTATATAGATGAATAAGTTTGGGATGTTCCATGTGATATACACAAAAAAATTAACAAATTAAAAAAAGAGTTATATTTGAGGAGGAAGCATAAAAATTTATGTCATGTTAATTAGTAGAGGTGATAAACATTACTATTGATATCTTACTGATGATTTTGTACCCACATATGGGTGCCAAGGATCTGAGTGCAACCGACCATGACTAGTAATAATCAGATACATACAGATTAGAGATGCATGCACTAACATCTAAGTGTTATTAGCAAAAACAATGAGGCTTCTGTAAGAAAGAGTATATTTTAAAATGAAATGAAGATCTTTTTTAAAGGTTAAAAACTCATTCAATTTTATGTCTTACAGGGTTTATACTCAGTTCAGTATTAATTCAACTGTGAATCTAAAAATTTTATAGCCACTTTTGAAAGAGAAGTATCCTTGCTCTGGAAATTGTTATTGAGTACGTTAAAGCTGTAATGAAATGCTTCTTTTAATAAAAAAATGTCAAATTTACTAAATCAGTCAAAAATGTGATGTGGTAGCCCCATCTTACAGCATTTGTATATTTTTATTTTAAATTAAAACTGATTAGAATGTAAACGTGATGAAAGTAATTGTTTTAATCCATTTTATCATGACTATGCATTCCAGTTCTGGAACATGGACTTGCACATAGTGGGCATTCAAAAATATTTCTCATAAATGAGTGATGCTGTAGTGATTGTTCATCTTGCCACTGTGACAGAGTTCAAATGCTCTACATATTGTGAATGCTCTGCACACTGTTTTGTTTGTTTGTTTTACTTTTTCTTTTTATTGAATTTTTGAAAATTTCATACAATATATTTGATGGTATTTAGATCCCCACCCCTAACTGCACCTCCTTACTCCACCCAGTTTCACACACACATACACATACACCCACACAGTCACATGCATATATGGCTGAGAGAGTGAAATTTAAATTTGTGTTCTCAAATATTCTTTGGTGTGGGTCCATCCACTCGAGCCTGGTTAACCCAACAAAAGTCACATCTTTACAAGGGACTAACTTTCCCTTTCCCAGTAGCCATTGGTTTCCAATAATTCCTCAGAGAGGTTTGGGGTTTCTATGCTTGGATTTTTGTCTGACTTGAGCTTATATGGTACTTGTGCGTGCTGTTTCCATTGCTGCGAGTTCATATAAGTAACTTTCTGCTATCCAGAAAACTTTGTTTCCTTGTGTTCATACACCTCCTTTGGCTATTACAATCTTTCCACCACCTCTTCAGCAATGATCCCTGAGCCTTTGGAGGTAGAAGTTTGACACAGGTGTCCAATTCAGGGATAATCACTCTGTAGTATTTATTCTCTGTATGCTGGCCAGTTGCTGGTGTCTGTGTTAATCACCCTCTGCTGCATAAGGAAGCTTCTAGGATGAGATTTGAGAAATGCATTAATTTGTGGGTATACCAATAAGTCATTAGGAGTTGCTTTAACACTGTATCTATTTAGCAGATTAATAGTATTAGGTTCTCCCCTACTGCCCTTGGCCTATCTAGTCATAGTTTCCTAGGCCTGATATCAATGTCAGGTATGGGCTCCATCTTATGAAGTAGACCTTAAGTCCAATTAGAAAGTGATTTTTTACTCCAATAATATTTGTACCACTATTGCACCAGAGGTCATATCTTGCCAGGCCAGTTATTGTTGAAGCACACAGAATTCACAGCTGGTTAAGGATAATTATTAATTTTTTCTTCCGGTAGCATGCATAGCATGCTAGCACCTTCTAGCACTATGAAAGCTAACCAGTAGAGATGAAACTTTGAGGTCAGTGCCAGCTTGATTTCTCCTTGTTTTTCCTATGGCTCATATATGTAGTATCTTCAGCAGTAGCATCTTACTGTCAAGTTCTGTTGGCTGAGAGCAGGGGCCATGACCAGTAGTTTTTGAGAGTCTATGGGATCCCTGGTCAACAGCTTCAATAGAGGGAGTCCATCCCTGACAATGGGTTTTTATTTTGCTATCCTATGGTGTTTAGTTGAGGCATTGTCCCTCTGTTAAAGGTAACTACTTTTTTTCTTTTAATTTTATTTACTATTTTTATGTGTTTACATGCATTGCCTGCATGTAGGTAAGTGCACCCGTGTCGTGCAAAGCTTGTGGAGGACAAAAGAGGCTGTCAGATGCCCTGGAACTGGAGTTATGAACAATTGTTAGCTGCCATGTGGATGCTGGGATTTGAACCCGGGTCTTCTGCAAAACAGTCAGTGTTCTTAACCCCTGAGCCATCTCTACAGCCCCTAAATGTAACTTCTTTTATAACTATATAGTCTAATAATCTTCTATAGTGATAAATTTCTGTACGAATTTTTCTAGAGGTCTTTAGTGTTAATTATTCGTTCCCGTTCACACGATGGAATATTATTCACCTGTCAAAAACCCCACTGAAATTGTGAAATTTCAGGTAAAGAGGTGGAGCTGGAAACAATCATCCTGATCCAGAAAGACAAATGTCACATGTTCTTTCTCATAGCTAGATGCTAGATTTGAATTCTTAGATATGCAAGTTTTAATTGGAAAATCCAGAGGTCAGGAAACAAACTGTCAAGGTGGGTGGTGGAGTTTCCTTAGAGGAGAGAGAAACACAGTGATATAAAGGGGAAAGGGAAAAAAATAAAGTAGGAAGGATTAATTGGGGTGGATAATTCGATGGCAGGGCAGAGGAAGGAATATGGAACATTTCTGTTTTTAATAATAATTTCCTGTCATGGATTGAGACAAGATCATGTAGATCTTTAAGGAGTGCAATCTAGGCAATATATTTTAATGTCAGGTCTCCATTACCTCATACTCCTGAGTTCATTTCTTCTCTTGATCAATGCTGGTAAACAGAGTGGGCAGGTGAACTTTACCCTGTGAATTTATAGTTATCAACCTGAGTTGAAAGTGTACCCTTGTTTATTCAGCCTGTATTAACTATTACATTGTTATTCTTGTCCTTTTTGGTTAATATGTTCTTACTATACTCAGAATATGAGCATTATGAATGTGAAAAGTAATGTCAACTAATTCAGCTGTGTTATTTTAAATTATTTGAAAATGTTTTAAGTGAAATGTTAGGCTTGTTCCAAAGGTACTTAGGCAAATGTAAATTATTAACTTGTTTTTTACAGAAGTATTGTGTACCTAATGGTGAGAGCCTGGGTGCTTTAGGATTGTTAAAATCTTTATGAAACACCCCACTGAAGATGAGGTTGAGAGACTTGACTTTTATTATTATATTAATGGTCCCAGGAAAACTCTGTGCAGAAGGTAAAATTAATTCTTAATAGTCTTTATTCTCTAAAATATAAGGATTTTTAGCCACTTGAATGTTAAAATTATTTTTCATTTGATATACAAGGTTTCCTTATACTTTATATAATTGCAACTTTGTGTAACATTTATATAAATTTTTCTTTGGACAAAACTAGTATACTATTTTAACAGTAGCATCATTTGGATTTCAGTGAAATTCCTTTATTTCTCTAGTCTCATATTTGTCTTAAATCTAATTTTATGCAAGAATACATGTTTAACACTGACAGTAGTTGCCTAATTTTAATTTTATGTTCATAAAGCAAACGTTTATTGTGGGAAATTTGAAAAATAAATAATGAAATCATCAGCTAAATTTCTGCTCTTGATACTTTGAATTTTATCCAGGTGGTTCTTCATTGAGTGGAGTTATTAAGTAGTGATTTTTGAGAGGACAATATAGTTGATTATTCAAACAGGGACACAGAGAAAGAAAGGGTTCTAGTGATGATTACGTTGGGAAAACACTATAAATCAAAATGCTCAGTGACAGCAATACTGTGGATTTCCTATTACAGATCCTTTCTTTCTTTCTTTCTTTCTTTCTTTCTTTCTTTCTTTCTTTCTTTCTTTCTTTCTTTCTTTCTTTCTTTCTTTCTTTCTTTCTTTCTTTCTTTCTTTCTTTCTTTCTTTCTTTCTTTCTTTCTTTCTTTCTTTCTTTCTTTCTTTCTTTCCTTCCTTCCTTCTCTCTCTCTCTCTCTCTCTCTCTCTCTTTCCTTTGTGTGTGTGTGTGTGTGTGTGTGTGTGTGTGTGAGGGTCTCCCTAGTCCCAACTCACTTGGAACTCACTATGCAAACCAGGCTGGCCTCAAGATGTGCCTGCCTCTGCCTCTCAAACCCTGGATCAAAGGTGTGCGCCACCACCCCCTGCATGTGTTATTGCAGATCTTTATATGCAGACTCCCTAGTGTGGAAAATGAATGTGAGAGTGAAAGTAGGGCAATCTACTATTTGGGTGTTTAGGATGTTATCAATATTGTTAGATGGTAAGTTTAGTCAGGCAGTTCTAGGCAAGTTAGTCAGTTAAAAACCATCAAGAGGGCTTCTAAATTAAATACCTTAGAGTATTTGTTGAAATGAAATAGCCCATAAATTAAATTATAATTATTTTTTGTTGCATAGTTTAGGACAAATTTCTTCCAAGATGATGAGTAATATTATGCAAAATGATATTAATCTCATTTGATACGTTAAATTCTATAAGAGGATAACTTTTGCATAAGATTAGCTTTTATTTTATTTTTCTAACAAGGAAATTCCTGTTTATATCATCCTCTATTATCCAGGATGGCATAGTACTCTAGTCAATTTTCTGTTATGCAGTTATAATCTTATTTCACACAAGCCAAACAAATAACCTGTTAAAGTTTGGTGCTGTATTTCTATGCTTTTCCCCAGTTGAGAACCTCATAGATAAGAATTGAGTTAATTATATCCTGGATCTCAAATTTCACATCCCCTAGGACCCACTATAAAGTTTTGATGTGCTCTTAAGTTCACGAAGGATTTTGTAAAAAGGATCCTACTTTGTTTTATACTCACGTAATTAAAACATTATATATTTTATCTTATTGTTTTAGTCACACTATACTATTATTTATATTTTGCTTTTAACTTTTTATAGCTCTAAAATTTAATATAGTCATAAATCACTTTGCTTTGCTAAGAAAATTTAAAAAAATATCATATTGCTTCTTTGAGTATTTAATACAATGTATTTTGATCATATCCAGACCCGTTCCCTGATCTCCATTCCCATCTTACTGCCACTGCCCCATTTTATGGCCTCTTTTTTTTTTTTTTAAAGGCCTAGTGCTGTATTGAATCCACTATTAATAATGGTGGGCAGAGATCAGATCAGGTCTTCTTAGCATCTAGAGATAATATGAGTATGTGGGAGGAGGTGTGTAGGCCACATGCAAATATCTCACCATTTAATATATTTGAACATTCATGGGTTTTGGAATGGGAGTCATGATGATGGGGAGAATGTGGTCTTGCCTCAAGTCTCACTCTTAATCTCATTAAAGAATTTAAGAATGGATTTGCACATCGGGTCAGGCATAGAGAACACACACCTGGGAGATACTCAGTACTAGGCAGTCAAATCTGTACAACCAAGGCTCATGAAACATAGTGGAATAAGGGGTAGAGAGAGGGCTAATGCACCCCTCAACTCTTACAGGTGAGGCTTCTATGTACATCAGAGTGCAATACACGCAGAAAGCCTCAACTGGCCAAGTTTTGGAGAATAAGAGACTATAGAATGTAGGATGGGATTCCTATATAGTTCCATAGTTCCATCCATAGTTCAGGGGTCATTGCAGAAGAGGGGATGGAAAGATTGCAAGAGCCAGGGCTGGTTCATGAACATAAAGACGTGGAGGCTTCCAAGCCACTGGAGGCTTGCTTATGTGAGCCTGTGGCAGCAGTGGTATCAAACGTGGGACTCATTTCAGCTCAATGAAACAAGGGCCTAAAAAGGGAGGTGAGAAATAGGTGGTGGGCCAGCACTAGATTGAGAACTATTTGAGACTGATTGCTGCTGGGTGAGAGAGAGTATGACTTACATACAACCACTGGATGGGCTGACTAGACTCCAGTGGACTCATTCACACTGAAGGATGTTTGGGTACAAACATCTAAATGAATAGGACTCAGCATGTATGGCATATTGCATAGGGTTTGGTGGGGTATAGGGGGAGGCATGGATGAGGAAGGGTGTCTGGATGTGAGTGGGAAATGTTATACGAAATTTTAAAAGCTCAATAAAAAAAGAATGGACTCAAATAGGAGGCTTAGGACAATTCTATTATAATTTAAAGAAAAATCCTCAGAGCCTCAAGCAGTAACTCCCAGTAGGTGCCTTGAGGAGAAGAATGGAGAAGAGGAATAAAAGCCATAAAGCCATGCAGGCTTAAAACCAATTAGGGAAGGGAGCTTGAGGGAGAAAGCAAAGAAATCCAAAAAGTTGGGGCAGCCCAAGGCATCAGGGAAAGCATGACTAGAAAAGAAATATGAAAAAGAAAAGAAGAGGTTATGCTTTTCTGAATTCTTACAGAAAGCCTATGTCTGTGACTCTGTCTATAAGCACTATGCTAAGGGGCCGGGATTCCAGGCAGGAAAAATTTGCCATCTCATTAACACTCTAGGTGTTCTGGCCATCTCTTTAGCATAATTTAAGGTGAACTTCCTATCCTAGGGATGGTCCTGTGCCCTGATTATCTGGAAAAACTGGAAAGTTCAGGTTCCATTTAGGTCAGAAGTTGTTATTCTTTTGATCAGTTAATATTATGGGGCATGTTTGCAACTGTGACAATGAAATCAACTCCCTGCCAATACAAGAGAGGGGTAGAGAGAGGGCATGTTTGCAACTGTGACAATGAAATCAACTCCCTGCCAATACAAGAGGGTCAGCACCACAATTATTTGGTCCAAGTAGAGCTATGATGTGAATGAAATACTCACTGAATTTAAAAAGTAAGAACAATGTAAAATACTCTAACATAGTTTATCAAATAAAGCCTATTATTTTTACTTTTATTAATGTGATCACTAGAAATGTTGAGATGAACTCTGACTTTTATGGTGTGTCCGTGAGAGTGTTGTTCTGCAAGTAGGAAAAATACCTATGAATAAGTAGCCTGTCGGCATTGTCCTGAGTTCAGAGTTGCAAGCAGATGTGAAGCAGAGAGGGTGATATTTAGATTGTCACAAACCACTTTTCAATGTTATATAATAAAAATAAGTGTAAACTAAAGAATCCACAACCATTTTTTATTTACAAACATTGTTTTATCACTAGTTCCATGGGTTTATATGTCTTTCCATTTTCAGCTTGAGTTTTCCTCATTTCAGAGAAGCAGTGTGATTTTCCTACTGTGGAAAATGGGAGGATTGCCCAGTATTATTACACGTTTAAAAGCTTTTACTTTCCAATGAGCATAGACAAAAAATTGTCATTCTTCTGCTTGGCTGGTTATACAACTGAGCGAGGGAAACAAGAAGAGCGGATCAGATGTACAACAGAAGGCTGGTCTCCAAAACCGAGGTGCTTCAGTAAGTTGGTACACGGTGTTAGCATGATGCTGGCAGTATTCCAGTTACCTACTGCTTACCTCTATTAAACGTGTACAGTGACTAAACCTTTTGGTAGAAAGCGACAAAATTACCAAAAAAAAAAAAAAATTCTTTTATAAAATGCTGTTATCTGAAATCTTGTAAATTATGTTTTTATATTAAAAAGTCATTTTATTCATTTTTAATAGTACTCGTGAAGAAATAGCTAAATGACACATGCAGCTGGGTTATGTTTGCTAAGCAGAAACTTATTATATTCACAGTTTCCATAGGAAACTAGAGTATTATTTAAGATGTGACTTCAGTAGGGACAAGTCACTTTAGTACTTTTATCATGTGCAAACTCCACACTCCTTTTCTTTTAACATCCTTTAACAACTGAGCTTTTCTGAATTCTGACTTCAAATTGTGAGTAATTCTGTGATGGGTTCATCTCATTGCATCATGCCGTGCCTGTCTGTAAAAGAAAAGAAAGAAAAGGAAAGAAAAGAAAAAGAAACAATTTTTTTACTTGCTGACGATTTATAGAAAAAAAGCTTTTGGTATATTTTAAAAGATGTAAGAGTAGGATTGTCTGTGAAAACTGAAATTTGTAAACACAGAGAGCGTGAATGTCAACCCGATCAATTTTTATTTTTTGCTCTTCCAACTAAGAGTGATATGCTTTTGTGTTAATTTTCCAGTTTAGTAAGGGATAAGCTTAATTTCATCATTAAGGAAATAGGCATTGTAATTTCATCATTAAGCTAAGCAAAGACATTTTTTACAACATAGGAAAATGTACTAAACCTGACCTGAGGAATGGCTATGTCTCAGATGGAAAAGTACTGTACAAACTTCAAGAGAATATGCGCTATGGTTGCACTTCAGGATATAAAACCACAGGAGGGAAGGATGAGGAGGTGGTCCAGTGCCTGCCTGATGGGTGGTCTTCTCAACCAGCCTGCAGGAAGGAACATGGTATGTATACAAGAATGTTGTTCCCTAAAACTGAGCGTAATTGCTTATGAGGGTAATGGTTTTTTATTGATAGGCAGTTTTATTTCATTTAATTCACTTTCCATTATGTCTGCATATGTGAGAAGTTGACATTCTTTTGCTTTTATCAAAAGCTGGGTGTTTTCTTAATCCATCCAGCATGTTCTCGGCTCCAGCAGTTCTTACACTGGACTGATAAAAACCAAAAACAACAGCAACAAAGAACTCAAATGCCAAAGAGAAAGAGACTTAGTAAATGTATTTTGTGTGATACATGTAAATATTTTCTTTATTTTAAGATAATTTGTTAGTATATTATATTTAGATTATACAAATGCACAGAATATGCACAATCAAAACATTACTTCACGGAATTGGAGAAATGGCTCAGCATTTAAGAACACTTTCAAAGGACCTGTGTTCAATTCCCAGCACTCACATGGTGGCTAACAACCGTCCATAAACCCCAGTTCAGGGAATCCGATGTCGTCTTCTGACCTCCATGGGTTTTGCACAGCATGGGTGGACTTACATACATGCAGGCAAAATACTCATAAATGAGTGATTTTTTAAAAATACAAAAACATTATTTTACAAGACTTCATTTGAAAGTAGGTCTTTGATCAAGTACAACAGACAACATTTCAAAATAGAAACTGAGAGAGGAAGCTCACAAGAGTGAAAAAAGAACTACAAACTCAAAGCCAAAGTGGTCTTTTCAATCTGCGACAGTTGATTTTACTTTCTATTCAATCAAATATATTTTGAGGCTTCTTTTTACTACTCTAGGATATTGATGAAGTTATCAAAGTTCAGGAAACAAATGTTTATTTTTTTCAGAAACATGTCTGGCCCCTGAGTTGCAGCATGGAAATTATTCCACAATGGAGAGAACATTCAGAGTGAAGGACAAAGTCCACTACGAATGTGCCAGTGGGTACTACACAGCTGGGGGGAAGCAGGCCGAGGAGGCCGAGTGCCACGCACACGGCTGGTCTCTCACACCACAGTGTGCTAGTACGTGCTCTCTTTTGTTATACCTCCTTTCACTCTGGAGAAATTCATCTTGTGCTGAAGCTTATGTAATTTGTAGTGCGAGTAACATTTCATTTCTCCTGTTTCGCTTTTCATTATAAGCAGTTAATTTTGGTCACTTAAGTTCTCGAATAAGAAAATTTTGTTTTAGCTTATGGAATTAAATTCAAAGAAACCTACTCATATTTATCAAATATAGAAAATGAATTCATAAGCTTATAATTAGGACAGATTATGGCAATTTTATTAATTTCTATTCCAGATTTGGCTTGTCAATAGTTAAGTGAATTTTGTTTGATTAGGAAAAATAAAGTTTTGTATTTTTGCTCATTCTTTCATTTTTAGAATTAATGTGCTCCCCTTTGAGATTAATAGAAAATGGCTATTTTCATCCTGTAAAGCAAACCTATGAAGAAGGAGATGTCGTTCAATTTTTCTGTCATGAAAATTATTATCTAAGTGGATCTGATTTAATTCAGTGCTATAACTTTGGTTGGTATCCAGACTCTCCTCTATGTGAAGGTAAAATTTTAAACTTCATACCTACTTTATCAGATTTAATTTTTATGGCCTCAGAAAAATGCCTGTGATCATGTGTAATTTTAGTCCATAACAATATTTTTTTTAATTTTATTATTTTTATTTTATGTGTATGTGTGGATTGCCTGCATATAGGTAAGCGCACCTATGTTGTGCAATGCCTGTGGAGGTCAGGAGAGGCTGTCAGATCCCATGGGACCAGAGTTATGGACAGTTGTTAGCTGCCATGTGGGTGCTGGGATTTGAACCCGGGTTTTCTGCAAGAACAGTCAGTGTTCTTAACAGCTGAGCCATCTCTCCAGCCCCCATAGCAATATTTTTACAAGAATTTTTGTGTTTTAAATCATTTCTGTTTAAGCAACTTATAATTATTCTATCTGAAAAATTAAGCTTTCATGAGTTTGTAAACATTGTTATAATTAGTATATATACATTTTGTGTATATCTATATGTAATTATATAAACATGCCATGCTTGTGTGGGTGTGTGTACATGTGTGTATGGGCATGTGGAGGCCAGAGGTTGATGTCAGGTGTCTTCCTCATTAGCTCTTCACCTTATTTTTTTAAATTTTATTTTATGTGTGTTCATGTATTGCCTGCATGTAGATAAGTGCACCCGTGTCATGCAATGCCCGTGGAGGTCAGGAGAGGCTGTTGGATCCCCTGAAACTGAAGTTACAGACAGTTGTTAGCTGCCATGTGGGTACTGGGATTTGAATCTGGGTCTTCTGCAAAACAACCAGTGTTCTTAACCAGCTGAGCCATCTCTCCAGCCCCTCCACCTTATTTTTTTGAGATAGGGTCCCTCATTGGACTTAAGGTTGTTGATTAGGCTAGTCTGGCTAGTCAGTGACTAGCAGGGATCCCCCATCTCTGCCTTCCCAATGCTGGGATCACTGGCTCCTGGCACCTTGCCCAGCTTTTACATGGGTGCCGAGGCTCATATTCAGAATCTTATGCTTGAATGGCCAGTACATTATCAGCTGAGTTGTCTCCCCAGATCTTATATTTAATATTGTAAAACCTCCATTATAAATTTTAGAACTGTAGCTTGGTGAAGGCAATTTTTTCACTGGCCACCCATTTCTTAATGTGAAAATTCCATCTCAAAAGCAGTGGAGTCAGAAGCACACACAACTGGAGAATATTATCCTGAAGTGAAAATGGAATGAGGTCATGCAGCTAGAGCTGTCCAGAAATGTAAAAGCTAAGGTTCCATTTCTATCACTGGTTGTATTCAAACAAGTGCTATCATTACCTTCAGAAGACACCAATTCAGTAGCCGTAGACAGTCCTATTACAGTAGAGCAGAAGAGAGAAATTACTGTAATGTGGCAAATGGCAAAATCTAGTACAAAATGCTTGAGTGGACATTCAGCATTTTTATTAGTGCAGTGTGAGAGAATTTTCACTTCTACATTCAAAGAAGTGGCAGATAATATTTGAACTGAGCCTGAAAAATAAGTGGGAATTTGAGGATTTGATGAGGGACAAGAGGTAAAAGGTGTGATAGCCACTATTTTCTCTGTAATAGACGAAATTATGTCATTATTGACAGGCAGGTCAAAGAGATGAAAGTGAAACTTAGAAAAGGATGATGATGGTTGAAATAGATGGGTGATGATGGCTGTAAGAGATTTCTGCACAGGACATCTAATGGGAGTGCCTGAACACATCACAAGTTTGGAATGCAGTGAACAACAGCTTCAAAGATTTTGCAATTTTCTAATTGTTCTCAACAGCTGTGGTTTAAGAACATGGAGGAAAATTGGTAGCTAGTTGTCTGTAACATATTGCCTCAAAAATAATGCCAGACCTACTTACTGCCTTTCTGCACCCCTCCAAGTTAGTCAGCATGCCAACGTACCTGTTATTTTATAGTCAATAGTCATTACGTGTAGCAGGGTAGGCTGAATGATGCTTCCCCTCCAAAAGATATTCCTGCCCTAATCCTCAAATAAGGACAGAGACTTTATGTGGCAGAAGAAACTGCGAGGATGATTAAGGATCTTTAGGTGTGACCATTATCTGAGGTCATTTATTTAGACCCTATATATAATTACAAGTGTTTTCATAAGGAGGACTTGACTATAGAAGAGGAGGTCAGAGTTGTGACAATGGAAAGAAACACTAAAGTGATCCAAAAAAGGGGCTGCGCCAAGCAATCCAGGCGGTCTCCAGAAGTCAGAAGACAAAGTGTCCATTTTCCCTTTAAAACCTCCAAAAGGATCCTGATCCTCTACATATAGCAGTGAAATTGAACACAGACGTTTTTGCTTCTAGAACTTAAGAGAATAAACTTATTTTATTTATTTATTTTTTTTGGTCTTTTTGAGACAGGGTCTCCCTGTAGCCCCAGCTGTCCTGGAACTCACTATGTAGACCAGGCTGGCCTTGAACTCACAGAGATCCACCTGCCTCTGCCTCCCGAGTGCTGGGACTACAGGCGCGCACCATCACGCCCAGCATACTTGTTTTATCTCAAGTCACTACATTGTAGTAATTTGTCACAGTAGTAATATGAAACTAAGAGTGTTTTATAATTAAGAACAGATTTTAATTCAGAAAAACATGGACTCAAGAACAGATCTGACATCTAATACTAATTTGAGTACTTCTAAATTTTAGCTTCTTTATCTATAATAATGTGAGAAATAACAGTCCCTACCTAAAAATCTATTTAGGACTAAAGGAGATGAAGACTATTATACTCAAGGTGGTACCAGAGCATTACTTAGGTTTCTGAAGGCCAGACCTTCAGGTGTGGTTTCACTGGCTGCTCTGCATCAGTGCCAGTGGAGCCTGCAGTCTCATCTAAGGCTTGGCTGGGCAGGGCCATTCCAAATTCATTGTGGGTGCTGGCACCATTCTGTATTCTGAACTCGAGCATCAGTCTTTTGGCTGTTAGCTGGAGGTGGCCCTCTGCCCCTTGCTTCAGGCCTCCTTCATTTGGAAGCACACAGTGTCACAGCTTGCTTCTTCAAACCCGGTAGGGAGAGACTCTTTCAGCAAGAATTGTACAAATTTACATTGCAGGATCATGTAGCATAATCGCATGCTAATTAATACCCTTTCCTAAGGTCTAGAAACAAGTGACAGGTCCAACCTATGGAGGGGGATGCTATGCCAGAGAGGGGAACCTCTAGAGTCTGTCTGCCATATTTTCCATGGTGCTTGAGACTGTAAACATTCTCACTAAATTTTGATAATTTTTTTTTTGGTAATTATAACTAAATAAGCTGATATTTTCCCCAAAGGAAGAAGAAACCGATGTCCTCCTCCACCTGTGCCTCTAAATTCCAAAATCCAAACACATTCAACAACTTATCGTCATGGAGAAATAGTTCATATAGAATGTGAACTTAATTTTGTGATTCAGGGACCCACAGAAATACGCTGTGAAGATGGAAAGTGGACAGAACCTCCCAAATGCATTGGTTGGTAACATATATTTTTTTTAGTTACAGTTTATTTATATGCTAATTAGTGTAATTAATGTATTTCAATATGACTTTTCCATACATATATATGATTATACCTTGCTATTAAACCTTACCCTTACCCCACACTACTCTTTCCATTGGTAACATTTTGAATAAGTGTTTCCTAAAATTCTTATGTGGCTAAATGCTCTCTTCTCTTTAAATTGTACCTTCACAGAAGTAAAGGAGAAAGTAGCCTGTGAGCAACCACCCACTGTTCAGAATGGTGCAGCAAACCCACACTCTGAGGTTTACTACAATGGGGATAAAGTGACGTATAGGTGTGAAAGCGGCTATCATCTCCGGGGATCAAATGAGATAACTTGTAATCGTGGGCAATGGACACTGGCCCCTGAGTGTGTTGGTATGTATGCTATGTTTAACATTGGGAGCTAAGCCCGCGGTGCTAAAAGTTTTCATTCTGTTTAATCTGCTGCTTGAAAAGCTTAGAAACACATGCTACTGGATCTACTGTGTTGGTTTTTTGGGCATACAGACACATCTATAGAATTTAAGCCAATGTAAATAATTCAGAACTAAAACAATCATTTAACTTAAATTAGTGCTAGGCACTGTTATGCGAGCTGTGCGAACCTTATGACCTATGCACTTTAAATGACTACACATGTGTGAGGTTTGTTTTATTAGAGAACAGCGGGCATATTGGGTTAACGGCTGGCCATGAGTGAGACCTACTTCCTCTTCCCACGTCAGCATAGAACACTTGCTCTTGGACCTTGTGTAAATCCTGCTGACATGACTTTTGGATAGGCCATTCTGAACCTTGTACCTTCTAAGAGACTTACCCTGGTGCTTGGTTTTACTGAATGATATCACCAGGCTAAACTATCATTCCTGGTTGCTACCCTTCCTGCTATCTTTCTCATGTCTTGATTGCGTACTGGAAAGAGCTCCCCAAATGTATTTACCTGGATATTTTTTGCATAAGACAAAACCTATGAAGGATGTTAGGTAAATTAACAGAGGAAGGGACCATGTATATAAATATATTTATTTCATCGATGTGGCGTGTTAATTGAGAACAGGGATGCAAAAGAATGAGAAGGAAGAAAATAAGAGTGGCTTAAGGGTCAGAGCAGTTTTAGAACTGGCTGTTATCTTTAGGTCAAAGTCCATCATTTCCTTTTCTAAACATTTCTAGAGTATCCTCATCACAGTGCTTTCCAATCAAGAAAAGAGAAAAATATGAAAACCCGCTCTTGCTATTTATTCTTGCTTAATAAATTTAAAATGTACAGCTTGGAGAGATGACTCAGCAGTTAAGAGCACCGACTGTTCTTGCAGAAGCCCTGGATTCAAATCCCAGTACTCGCATGGCAGCTAACGCCCATCCTTGACTCCAGTTCCAAGGGATCAAGCACCCTCTTCTGGCCTCCACAGGCATTGCACAACATGGGTGCACTTACGTATATGTGGGCAATACACTCATACATATTAAATAAATCTTAAAGACTTAAAAATTGAATAAAAAATTAAAAAGTAGTTAAGCTGAACTTGTTTTTAATTTCTAATGAACTTAGAAACAATTGAACTAAATGATTCAGCAAAAAATATTGTTACCATAGTTTGGATAACTATATATTATACTGTTATGAGTTTATTAAATTTTTATATAATCTCTTTTAGAAAGTAATGAGAACTGTAAGCCTCCACCTGAGGTTGCAAATGGGGTTGTGGTTGGTGGGTTATTGGCAAGTTACACAACAGGATCTTCAGTGGAGTACAGATGCAACGACTATTACCTATTAAAGGGATTGAAAACATCTCATTGCGAACAAGGAAAATGGTCATCTCCACCTGTTTGCCTGGGTAAGAAGAATACATCGAATTTATTTTAGTATTATATTTATATTTTTATAATGTTTACAGAATGGAAATGATTTTGCATACATTTCCCCCACATTTGTTTAAGTAAAAGACATGTATCTTATAGCCTAGAGCTACTTTCATTTTTTGCTTATTGTTTTTATTGTAGGAAAATACACATAGCACATAATTGATCATTTTAAGCATGGTTAGCATAAAATTCAATGGTGTTATGTGTATTTAAACCTCTGTGTTTTCCTCCAAACTGAAAATTTCCCCTCCTTGTAGTCTTCAGTATCTGCTTGTGTCGCCCTCACTCATACTGTCATTCAGAGCGAAGGGAGATCACACCAGAGCACACTGCTGATGACGTCTGTGCAATTGCTTCTCTACATCCAATGACCACGTTTGTTACACCTTGAAAATTTACTTGAAATAACTATTGTTGATGACTTAGATACACAGGTATGACAAAGTGATGACACGCACAAATACATCTATGCAGCACAAAGGTGCTGTGACAGTGCATGGTACTTGTTTTCTCCACTTAAAGTATAAACATGGTTTGACTTACTTCTAAATGTGGTTTCATGTCTGAATGAATCCATAGTGTTTGTGCACCATAAAATAAAATAATCTTTCTATTGATGTATATTCAGTGTTTAACATTTTTATAATGTTTTCAGATTTCCTGAACTGGAATTTTCATACCAAAGACATCTGAATTTTTAGTTTTTTCTTTTCTTTTATTATCACTGTTCTTCTTCTTGGGTAGTGGGGGGCAAGGTATCTTAGACCAGGCTGGCGTGGAACTTGCTGTCTAGCCAATGATGACTTTGAACTTTCAATGCGCTTGTCTTCACCTACCAAGTGCTGGTTTATGTAGTGCTGAGGATCGAACTCAGGGCCTTGTACATACTAGGCAAGCTATCTACCAACTGAGCCACATCTCCAGCCCCTTAGGTTTCTTTGAATTTTTGTGATTTTCATACAATATATTTTGTGGTATTTAGATCCCCTCCCTACCCACATTTCCCCAATTGCCCCACCCAACTCTATATGCTCCACTATATATACACAATATACTCTATACAGTCTGATCTTTGTCCTCATGTGTCTGTCCCTCAGCGTGGGTTCATCCACTGGAAATTGGTCAACATACCAAGAGTTCAGTCCTTGTAAAGAGAATGCCTCTCCTGGTCCCAGCAGTCATCAGTTGCCAAAAGTTCCCCAGGTTGGGTTGGGATTTCTTACCCACTTCCCCATGTCCATGCTGTTTTTTTTCTAGTTTGAGCTTGTACATGGAACTTGTGCATGCTGTCACCATTGCTGTGAGTGTGTAAATGAACAGCTGCCTGGAAACTCTGTTTCCTTGTGATCATCCACCACCTCTGGATCTTACAATCTTTCTGCTCCCATTTCCACAATGATCCCTGAGCCTAGGGAGGCAGAAGTCGGACGTAGGTGTCTATTCAGGGATTAGCACTCTGTAGCCTCTTCTCCTCTGCACACTGGCCAGTTGTGAGTTTCTGTGTTAATCACCATCTGTTGGATAAGGAAACCTCTCTGGTGAGAGTTGAGAGATATATTCATCTTATGTGTACAGGTTGCATTGAAGATGTGTCACTTAGGGCTAAGTGTCTCAGACTTACTCTCTGTGCTTGACCAGTTTTGGATCTCAGTATTAGTTGCAAAAAAGAAGTTTCTTTGATAAGTGGTGAGAGGTACACTTTTCTGCAAATACGGGAATGCATATTTAGGATATAATAAGTAATTACATTGGTCTAGGGATGTGGCCACAGTAGGTTTTTCTTTAGAATCCATGGCCTCTCCTGCCATGTGTATTTGCCTATGTATATAGTATCACACATAAGTTCCCTCCCATTGAGTAGGGAGCTTACATGGTATCCTCTGATATCATAAGATCTAGTCTTCAGGGAGGAGGCTTCCAGGTCAGTTCAACTCAATTATTCTAGGTCCAAAGTATGTCCTGTCTTCATCAATAAGGGCCTTACCTTCAAGGTAAGGAGGCAATCAAGGGTTGTGGCAATAGCCTTTGTGATTTTGGGGGTCTCTTAGACTGCCCAGACCAACACCTCGAAGGGCCGCTTCTCTTGCCCCGCACTGTGCTTTTGGTTATATAACCTTCACCTATCCCTATGTCCTTTACACATATTGTGTGTGTACGTTTCAGTAGGACTGTGAGCTAATACAGTTCCCTCTGGTGTTTTACATAATCTAAACATTATTATCTCACCTCTCACTCTTTCTGTAGGACCCTCCCTACTCCCTCTTCAGTTAAAGAATTCCCATTTTCCACATCTTCTTTATAACACCTGGCTCCTACTATCCCCCTCTCTCAAGCTCCTTTTTCCCCTTTGCCCCATGTTGCCTTTCTATTTTCCTGGCTCCTGTGGTCACATCAGGGCATTTATGCACATCTAAGAATTGGAGCTAAGATTCACAAATGAGAGAGAACATGCCTCACTCATTTTTCTGAGTCTGTATTACTTCACTTAGTATAACAATTTCTAGTTCCAGCCATTTATCTGCAAATTTTACAATTTTGTTTTTCTTTCCTGCTGTCTAGAACTCCATTGTGTAAATGTACCACAGTTTTATTATCCATTCAGTTTAAGGACATTTAGGTTGTTTTCATTTCTTCTTTTTTCCCAATATATACTTTTAATTGAATTTTTTGCATTTCATACAATGCATCTTAATCATATTTAAGGCCACCCCCCACTATCGTATGCTCATGTCCCCCACCAACACCAGATTTCATGCATACTGTCATATATGTTAAGGCATATCAAGTCAATATTATGTCCCCTGACATCCCTTGGTATGAGTTCATCCCCTGGAGCGTGGTCAGCCTACCCAGCATCATTCCCTTAAAGAATTCGTTCACCCAGCAGTGATCAGTTGCCAATAGTTCCTCTGATATGGTTGGATCTTCTTACCTGTTTCCCCACTTCTATGCTTGGTTTTTGTCTGGTTTGAGTTTGCCTGGGTCTTATGCGTGGTGTCACCTTTGCTGTAAGATCATATATGCAAGTTCCTAGAAGCCTGGAAAACTGTTTCCTTGTGGTTATTCACCATCCCTAGCTCTTAACAATCTTTCTGCTCCCTTCTGCCACAGTGGTCCCTGAGCCCAGGGTGGATAAGGTTCAATATAGGAGTCCTATCTAGGGATATGCACTCCGCAGTTTCTTATTTTCTACATTTTCGTCAGTTGTGGCTTTCTGTGTTATTCACCTTTTGTTGCATGAGGACGTGTCACTGGTGAGAGCTGAGAGGTGCATTAATATTCTCTCTGCCCCATGTTTCTCTATGTTCCATGAGCCTTAGGTGTAGAGGTTTCATTTTAGATGTGTCACTTAAGGTTGGGCATCTCACTGACACTTATGCTCCCTGACCAGTTGTGGAACTCTGTAATAGTCTCCATTTGGTGCAAAAAGAAGCTTCTTTGATGAGTGGTGAGAAGTATACTTGTCTGTAAATATAAGGATGCATATTTATCATATAGCAAGAAGTTACCTTTGTCTAAAGATGTGATAGAAAATGTTTTTTTCCTAGGATCTATGACCTCTCCTGCCATGTGCATTTGGCTATGTTTATAGTATCATGCATGAGTTCCCTCCCATCGAGCAGGTTTTAAGTCCAATTAGATAGCTGTTGATTACCCCCAAGATAAAAGTGCCACTACTGCACCGATAGAGACAGTTTGCTGTATCAGTCATAATTGTGGTTATTAGGCTTTACAGCTGGATTGACTCATTGATAGACTTTTTTCTTCTTTAGCAGTTTGTATAATATGCTCCAATTCTACAAGAGCCAGTCTTCAGGGAGGAGGATTCATTGTTAGTTCCAGCTTGCTCAGTTGCTCCAAGTCCTGTGTCTGAAGTATATCCTATCTTCATCAATAGGGTCTTACCTTCAAGTTCCGGTAGGCAATCAAGGACTGTGGAAATAGCCTGTATTATTTTGAGAGTCTCTTTGACTACTCTGACCAACAACTCAAAGGGAGGTTTCTCCTGCTGGCATTGTGTTTTTGCTATATAGCCTTTGGTCATACACGTGCACTCATGTACAGATATTGTATGTGTATTTTTTTTTCAGTAGGACTCTGAACTAATACATTTCCTTCTGGTTTTTCACACCGCTGAAGTATTGTTTGTCTCTCCTCTCACTCCCCCTGTACAACCCTCCCTACTCCCTCCCCAGTTAAAGTACTCCCATTTTCTCCATTTCCCCCTTGATAACACTTGTCTCCTATTATCCTCCTCTCTTGGGCTCTTCTTCCCCATTGCCCCCATGTTTTCTTTCCATTTTCTTGGCAGTCACATCAGAATATATATTCGCATCTAAGGATTTGGAGCTAAGATCCATAAATGAAATGGAATATATATCACTTGTTTTTCCGAGTCTGTGTTACTTCACTTAGTATAACAGTTTCTAGTTCCATCTATTTATCTTCAAATTTCATGATTTTGTTTTTCTTTACCACTGTGTAGAACTCCATTGTATAAATGTGCCACATTTTCATTACCCATTCATCAGATGAGGGACATTTAGGTTGTTTCCGTTTGTTAGGTGTTGTGAAAAGAGCAGCAACAAACATGGCTGTGCAAGTATCTCTGCAGTAGGATGAGTCCATTGGTTTTATGCCTGGGAGTGGTATAACATGACTGTATGGTAGAATTATGTTTAGTTTTTAAAAATTATTTTTATTTTAAGTGTATGAGTATATTGCCTGCATGTGTGTAAGAGCACCTATGTTGTGCAATGCCCACAGAAGTCAGAAGAAGCAGTCAGATCCCCTGGAACTGGAGTTATAGGTGGTTCTTAGCCACCATGTGGGTGCCAGGAATTGAATCTCAGTCCTCTGGAAGAGCAGCCAGTGCTCTTAACAGCTGAGCCATGTTCTCCAACACCTATTTTTAGTTTTTAAAGAGTTCTCCATACTATGGTTGCACCAGTTTGAAATCCCACCAGCTGTGAACAAAGGTTCCCTTTCCCCTGAATCCAGGACAGCATTTGATATCATTTGTTTTCTTGATCCTAGCCATTTGGACTGGGGTAAAATGGAATTTTAAAGTGGTTTTGATTTGCATTCCCCTAATTGTTAAGGATTTTGAACACTTTTAAAGGTGTTTCTTAGCCATTCTTATTTCTTATTTTGAGGGCTCTCTGTTCTGGCCCATAGCCCATCTTTTAATTGAATCAGTTGCTTTTTTGAGTTCTTTCTATATTGTGGATACTAATCCTCTGTTAGATGTGTAGCTGTTGAAGATTTTCTCCCACTCTATGGGCTTCCTCTTCACTTGATTGATTGTTTCCTTTGCTGTATTGAAACTTTTTGTTTAGTGAGGTTCCCCTTGTCAGTTGTTGACCTCAATTCCTGAGTGACTGATGTCCAATTTAGAAAGTACTTTCCTGCATCTATATCTTGTATGGTGCTGCTTATGTTTTCTTCTAACAGTTTCAGCATCTCAGGTTTCACATTAAGGTCGTTGATCCATTTAGAGTTGACTTTTGTGCAGGGTGATAGATATGGGTCTAATTTTGCTTTTCTATATATGGAGATTCAGTTTTACCAGCACCATTTGTTGAAGGTACTGTCTTTCCTCCATTGTATATTCTTGACATCTTTGTCAAATATCAGGGGGCTGAAATTACATGCATTCATTTGTGCCATTGAGCTAAGTGTTGTTTTTTGTGCTAATATCATGCCTGTAATATAGTGTGATATGGTATTTCCCCCAGCCTTGCTCTCTGTGCTCAAGATTGCTTTGGCCATCTAGGGTCTTTTGTGATTCCATATGCATTTTAGGGTGTTTATTTTATAATTCTGTGAAGAATGCTGTGGGGATTTTTATTGGGATTGCTTTTGGTAGGGTGGTCATTTTCACAATATTATTTCTACCAATCCATGAGCACGGGAGGTCTTTCCATCTCCTTTCAGTCTCTTTCTTTAAGGATGGCATTCATTTTTTAGTACTGGAAATTTCAAATAAGGCATTCAACTCTATTTTTAAAATAATATTTTCCTTTTCTAATTGAATGCTTGAATTTCATACTATATATTTTGATCATATTTTGATCACCTTCCCTATCTGCACCCTGCCCAATTTCATGTACTCCATTATACATATAAATAAGTATATGAATAGTATTGATTTTTGACAAGTTCATATATTTTGATGATATTCAACTTTACCCCTATGGCTCTACTCACCACCTCAGCTTTATGTCCTCTTTTTTTATTTTTTTTTTAAAGACCATCAACTCGAATTTGTGTTCCCCACATATTTTTGAGTGTGGGGCCATCCCTGAGTCAGACGGGTTAAAAAAAAAAAAAACCTGACTCCCCCTCTTCCAGAAGCCATCAGTTGTTCACAGTTCCTCAACTAGAGGTAGGGCTTTGTACCTACCTCCCACTTCCATGCCGTGATTTTGTCTGACTTTAGCTTGTGTAGGTCTGGTGTGTGCACTAATAACTAGATTCACATGTGACACTGCCCTGCTGGGGCCAGAAGAAACTGTTTCATTGTTGTTACCCACCACCTCTGGCTTGTATGATCTTTCCAATCCCTCCTCCATGATGATTCCTGACCCTTGGTTGAGAGCTGTGGTATAGCTATCCCGTTTAGTGCTGAGCACGCCAAAATCTCTTATTCTCTCTGAATTGACCAGTTTTGGTATCTGTGATAATAGCCATCTACTTTAAAAAGAAGCTCTCTAGGAGGGCAAAGGAGCCTAGGCCCAGGTTGTGATAATGGGGATCTGGTGGGCCAGTTCTGACTAGCTACGCAGTGAAGATGTGTGCCCTGGAGCTGCAGAGTGTCTAGGGCTGATTCCAAAGCTGAGGAATGGTGACCTGCCTGGAGGGATCTTGCTAACTCTCCCAGCTAGTCAGGTGCTCTCTGGTAGATTCAGTAAGAAGGGGCGGACACCCAAGGAGGGCCCATGGGAACAGGATGGGCTGGTTCTCATTAGCTAGCAGAGAAGGCATGAGCTCTGGTAGTGTGGTCTGGGAGTGATCCCAAAGCAAGAGGATGGATTCTGAAGGCTTTGGCTCATTCACAACAGCTAGTCAGAAGCTCTCCTACAGCTTCAGTGCTGCAGTAGGCCTGGGGGTGGTCCCAAAGCAGAAGGATGGGTATCCTTTAGTTTTTTCTTAATTGTAGAATTTTCCTTCAGATATTTTATTCTGATTTATATACCATCAGGGAATTAATGTTGCAGTTTTCTTAAGTGTTGTAGACCTGAATATTTAACTTATCATGTTGTTGTTAATCTAATAAGCAAAATTATTTTAATTCAATTTTTTAGGCATAATTAGTATTTAGTTTTCTTGGGGCCACAGGCTTGGGTTTTGTGTGTGTGTGTGTGTGTGTGTGTGTGTGTGAATCATTGTTCATCATTTAGCTTTCATTTTCTACATTCATGAGAGCTGTAGCCATATAAGTTATATTAACCATCTAAGAATCAAAGTTATTGTATGGCAGGAATAGAAATCTCAGCTAGAAGAGAAAGCAACCAATCTCGACAATCTAAATTGATGTTTTTTATAGTCAGTGAGGGGTGGGAGCAGACCCTTGGAATCAGTGTTGCAACCCCACTGGTCAGGCTGTAGGGGAGTTTAAGTGTGTTCCTATGTGGAGACAGAGTCTGTGGGGGTTGGGTAGAAATATTTGTAAAGGACTTAGGGCTGACATTGTTTGGAAGGACTTGTTTTCAGAATAGGAATCGATTTATGGTTGTGGGTGATGTGTTCTGGGGCCATATTGTCAAACAAGGGCTAACAATTCTTTGGTAAGGCCAATCAACACGACTGGGGTTTATGACCAGTCGGGGTTTCTGTGCAATCTTCCTTTATTAGAAGTATTTCATTTTTAATTATAGTGTTTTAAAACAAAGTTTTAGTTTAAAGCCTTCTCCTATTTTAGCCTTTTGTTTGTGGTTTCTGCCTTTCAAGTCATTCTGAACATAGTGTGTCCATTCAAATTCAAATACACCTTTCAGCTTTAATTTTTCTGTTGTGCTCATATTTATATGTGTTTTTGATACTAAGTTTTGGTGATGTCACTGCTATTTCATTGGACTGAATTATAAGTCAACTCTGAAGACAGAGACTACATTAAAATAGCAATGAAACAAGAAATTAAAAGGAATAGCAATATTTATAGCTGGGCATGGTGGCGCCGCCTTTAATCCCAGCACTCGGGAGGCAGAGGCAGGCAGATCTCTGTGAGTTCAAGGCCAGCCTGGTCTACATAGTGAGTTCCAGGACAGCTGGGGCTACAGAGAGACCCTGTCTCAAAAGACCAAAAAAAAAAAAGAATAGCAATATTTAAAGAAATGCCGTTCTGTGTCTGGAATAATTGCTTGAAGACATTTCCACCTTGTACTAAGGAATCAGAGCAAACTGCTTAAGGGTAAACCTTTGTCAGTGGGGCAAGAGGGGAGAGCTTTGCCATCTCATTATCCATTGGAATTGGAAGTGCTCCTGCTGCAGATGGTTGTATAAAGCCTACAATCTTTTCTCTGAGTCAGTATTCCAGGCTGGAACCTTTCTCCGTCTCCCTGCCTGTTTCCCTGCTCTTGTGCTGCTCCAGGCTTGGGGCCCTCTTTATCTTTGCCATGATTTCATCTCAGGACCTTTATGTTGATTGCTCCCTCAGCCTTAAACTCCTTCATCAGAAAACAACAAAGTTCAATCCTTAATAGCTTTATGAAGTTTTTCTACAAATGTGTCTCAGTTAGGGTTCCCCCAATCATTTTAGGAGTGCAACCACCTTCCTTTAGCCCTTTGATAGTCCTTCCTTTCCACTACTCATTTATCACCTGACTTGTAGTATAGTTAGCGGTCATATGGTCACAGCTCACAATTCATGAATTGTTAATGTTTATGATTTACTGTGGGAGTTTCAGTTATAATACAAGCTCCATGTGTTCAAGGGTCTTCATCTTATTGATATGTACGTATATGTATGTATTGAATAGCAGGTTTTCTATAAGTATTTAAAAATTAAGTATATATTCTATTTCAAGGTAATTTATTGGAAGAAATTTTATTTAACCCAGCTGGTTAATTGCCTGAAACAATATTTTTGATGTTTTTTAACTATAGATTTTAATCCATGACATAATGAAAACAAGAAACATCAATTAGTTAGTGATAAAGTATGCATTTTTTGTCCATATCCTTAGCTCATAGGCCTGTACTTTAAAATTATAGATAGCAACCTATGTGGTCTGTCTTTTGAGAAAAATAACTGATTGACCCTGTGTGGTGGGAAAGCAAGTCCAGTCCCCTCTCTCCTCTGCTGCTCAGGACAAAGGAGATCTAGCAATGGAGATACTAGATCCCCTGTGGCTTGTCTTTGTCTCGCACAGATCTAGGAGGAATATGTACAAAAATATTCTTCCATATTCCTACTCTTCCTAGTAAACAGCTCTGCTAGCCTAACCCTAACCCCTTTGAATTGAGGCTAGATTCCCTATCTAAGTGCCTCCAAGCCCAGATTCTTATAATCACAATAGTAATTCTATTGAGAATCAGTAGTCCAGACAATAAAGCTAAGGATGCTTACCTTAGAACAACCATCCTCTGCAGAGAAGTTACAAAAGTAAGGAATTCCCTTTGTCCCCCAGGAGCCTAGTGAGTCCCAGGTGTAGTGCCTGGTGAATGAAGACCCTGCCTTACCTGACATATACCTCAACACCTTTGTATCTCTCTCTCTCCCACTGGTCTCTTTATTTAATACATATGTGTGAGAAACTTTAATAATGACAAATGTCAAATATCTATATTGCTTTAAACGCATTATAATTTTGATTTTTAGAATATATTATTTTTATATTTGTCAGTAAAAATTTTAAAGGACATCTTGTTTTTCAGAGCCATGCATTGTTAATGTGAATAACATGAACAGAAATAACATAGAGATGAAGTGGAACTATGAAGGCAAGATCTTACATGGAGACTTAATAGATTTTGCCTGTAAACAGGGATATGACTTGTCTCCATCAACCCCACTGTCGGAGTTATCTGTGAAGTGCAATAGAGGAGATGTGAAATACCCTGTGTGTGTTAGAAGAGGTAAAAAAACTAATGCTGCTAAACAGTCTCTTAATTGATTAATCTCTCTACCATCATCTTCTGCTCCAAACTGGAATTGATCTTATTTACGATTTCTAGTCAGCACATACACTTGCTTAGGAAGACTATGCTAACATAGTTTAACCCCAATGAGAAATTTATAAAGGGAAGAGTGAGAAGTTTCATGACTATCCCAGACTATCAGAGGTTTGGTTATATTCAGCAACACTGTAAAACATCTCTTTACTCAGAATTTGCTAGAGATCATTGTCTGAAAAAAGGTTTTAGGGTAGAATGTGAGAGATTTTTGTTTACTCCTTGGATATAGGGACTATTTCTTTTAATAAAAGAAAAGCAAGTTAATGCATATGGAAGGTATTGCTTTAAGTCATTATATACGTTTCACCTTTGGCTAGACTGAAAGGGAAAAATAAAAGCATATTGTTAATATTTTGATAGTTGTAAATATATATTTAAGTTTTGTAACATGAAAGTCTAATAATGATAATAAAATTTATAATATATTATTGAAGAACAATCTTCAATATTAGAAATATTTGAGAACTGCCTTAAAAACACCTTTTTAAGTCCATGAAATATCTCATTTTATTTCTGCAGCAATTATCAAACCACAGGAAGTTCATTAAAATATTTATTGTATTCTTCATAATTGTTTTTCAGAATCTGAAGGAATGTGTACATCTCCTCCACTTATTAGAAATGGAGTCATTATTAGTTCAGCGACAGTCGGAACCTATAAAAATGGGTCTACAGTAGAATACAGGTGCTTTGACCATCATTTCCTACAGGGGTCTAGGGAGACCTATTGTGTAGAAGGAGAGTGGACTGCACCACCATTGTGCATAGGTATGTACTGCTAAAATATGCCTCTGTTTGATAAAATGCAATGACACATGTTTACCTTTCTGCCATTTTGAGTTGCTATGACACTAATACAGCTCTTGATTTGCTACATTTGTCTCAATGATATTCCTACTTAATCACTGGCTTCTAGTCTTTCCTCTGGATCACAAATAACAATAGTCCAGCTTATTCTTCCCAATTGTGTACAACCCATGAACCATGTACTAGTTTGATATTATGTTTTAAGGAAAGCCATAATGGTGTTAATGGTGTAAGTAAAAATGCTCACAATTATTATTAACAGCAATAATAACAAGTATTACTCAGTTTTGTACTATAATACAGAACTAGAGTACAATAGTGGAACAAAGAACCAGCCATGCAGATATGGAAAGATGAAGTGAGCCAATGCTTATTAGCAAGGTTTCTCAATGCAAGTCACATTTCCCAAGAACCTCAAAAGACATAAAATAGCTTATCTATAAATAATAAGGAGACTAAGTCTCTGTGATTGTCACCGTTATCTCTTTTTCTTATCTTATTTCACTTGCGAGGACATCAGTATAATGTCGAATGGAAGAGGGAATACAGTGGTATTGTAAACACATTTTTAAAATTAGGTCAAAATAGAGAGCTTTTAAAATTTCTATTTTTCCTGAGCACTTTGAAATAATTTTCAATGAATGATTAATTCTAGCTCTAGCTGTTGAAATGTCAGATGATTATCACTTCATTTAAAAATTTTTTATTTAGGAGAATTTTATTTATTTAGGAGAATTTTATACATGAGTATTTTCTTTGCATTTTTTCATCCTTCCCTGTCCCACATCAGCTCCTCCTGTGTTGCCCCTTTGCATTTCAATTTCTTGTAATTTTCCTTGTTTATTATTGATACATATACATATATATATTTATAAATTTACATATACACAAACACAGACACAGACATACACATGTGTGTGCACGTGCACGCATGCATGCAGGCACACACACACACACACACACATACACACACATAAATGCACTGAGTCCATTTAGAGTGTCCATGTATACCTGTGTTTAGAGCTGTCCGTTAGGGATTAGATAACCTCTCAGGGAGTTAGTCTCTGGAAAAAACTGATTCTCCCTCCCACAGCATGTATTGATTGTCTGTAGCTTTTTGCCTTGAGGTGGGACCCTTGACATTCCCCTCACATCTTGACTGTCATCTGGTTTTATCATTATACAGATCTTGATAGGCAACCATACTGTGGAGATTTCTAGAATGCCTAAGTAGCAGAAGGTGTCTTGTCCCTCTGGCCCCTACATTCCTTCAACTCCCTCTTCCACGATGTTCCCTGAGCCTTAAGTATAGAGGTTTCATTGTTGATATGTCACATAGGGCTGGGCACCTCACAGTCATTTGTTATCTACATTTGACTAGTTATGGAACTTTGTAATAGCCTCCATTTGTTGCAAAACAAAGCTTCTTTGATGAGTGGTGAGAAGTACACTTGTCTGTAAATATAAGGATATGTATTTAAAATTAAGAAATTATGTTGGTCTAGGGAAGGGGCAAAAGTAGTTTTTTCCCTCGGGCCTATGACCTCTTCAACCATGTGCACTTGGATATGTTTACAGTACCACACATGAGTTCCCTTCCATTGTGTGGGCCTTAAGTCCAATTAGAGAACTGTTGATGACCTCCAAGGTAAAAGTTCCATTGCTGTACCAGTAGAGATTATCACTTTATTCTCTGTGCATTCAATGAGCTATGGTGCTTCATGTTTGAATGTGGAGATATGATTAAAGTCTCATAAGAATATTCCACATGGTTAAGACGAACTGTGATTTTTTAAATGTGTTTAGTTTTATTTGATAATATCTTCTTTTGGAGTTCTGCATGTGTTTTCATTAGAGAGACTGGTCTGTTACTTTCTTCTCAGGGTTAGTATCAAGTTTCTGCTGACCACATACAATGAACTGGGAAGTGTTTCCTTTGTTCAGTTCTCTGGAATTTATGTAAGATTGATATTATTTCTTTGTTAATGATTGGCAGAATTGATCAGAGAAGCTACCTAGCTCTTGAATTTTCTTTGTGTAAATATTTTAGTGAAATGAACTTCTTTAGTACATAGTAAGCTGCCTCTCTTCTGTTAGTTTTTTCAGAGAGTGGTTTCTTGGAGCTTACCCATTACATCTGACAAATCTATTGGCATGCTGCTATTGTCACATTCTTTTAACTTCATTTTAATACTTTAGTGAAGTATTTTATTATTACATGTGTCTCTTTCTAGACTTGTCTTGCTATGTATGTTATTATCCTGTAACAAAATTAGTTTATAAACTTTACTAGTCTTGTTAAAGAGAGAATATTTACATTGATTAGTTCTCTTGTCAGATGTTGCTTTCCGTTTCACTGAATTTATGTTCTCTATTTCCTCATACACATTATTAGCACTATTTAATTACTATTTTTCTGGCTTACATAGATAGATACCTGGGTTATTGATTTTTGGTATATAATTTTTCTTTATATATGAACTTGACTATGCAAATTTTCTTCTAGGTACAACTTTAAATTCATCCTCACATTATTATATTTTGGATTTTTACTGATCTAATTCAAAATTTTTTTATCTTTGTTTGTGTGTTGTGTATATGATGAATGTGTGTGTAGGAATGTTCATGTGTGTGAGTGCAGGTATGCCACAGCACACATATGCAGATCAGGGAACAACCTAGGGTAAAGATTTTTGTTGTTTTGAACTGTTTCAGACAGTGTCTCTTGTTTTCCATTGTGTACATCAGGCTAGTTGACCTGTGGGTTTCCAGGTATCCTCCTGTGTCTGCCTCCTATGTCCTGGTAGGAGCTCTGCGGTTACAGATGTACATTGCCACATCTGGCTTTATGTGGGTTCTAGGTATCTGCACTCAAATCCTTGTGCTTGTGCAACAAGTGCTTTATACACTGAGTCACCTCCCAGACCTCAATTTTTTAAAATATATATATTTTCTATTGAATTTTTGTGCATTTCATATACTATGTCTTAATCTAATTTAGACCCCCTTCCCTGTCTTCTTCCCCTTAGTGCTCCCCGCAGCACTGGATTTCATGCATTCTGTTATATATGTTAAGGTCTGTCAAATCAAGTGTTCCCAGATGTCCTTGCATGTGAGTTCATTCACTGGAGCCTGGTCAGCCTATCTAGCATCACTCCCTTTACAATATTCATTTTGATACCTTCTATGTGCCCTAAAACATTTAGAAGTTTCTTTTAAGTTATAAATATTTCAGATTTCTTTCTTTCTTTCTTTCTTTCTTTCTTTCTTTCTTTCTTTCTTTCTTTCTTTCTTTCTTCTTTGGGATATAGAAATTCTTGATATAGGATAGATATGTAAGCACTTATTAGATATACCATAGATAAATGTTTATTCTACCTTGTTGCACTCTCTCTCTCTCTCTCTCTCTCTCTCTCTCTCTCTCTCTCTCTTTTTGTCTTTCTGTCTCTCTGTCTTTCTCCTCCTCCTCCTCTTCTTCTTCTTTTTCAGTCAGGGTCTCCCTGTAGCCCTAGCTGACCTGGAACTAACTACGTAGTACAGGCTGGCCTTGAACTCATAAAGATATGCCTACCTCTGCTTCCCAAGTGCTGGGGTTAAAGGCATGCACCACCACGCCCGGGTTTTGTTGTTTACTTTTTTTTCATTTTAGAGATTCTCTACTTTGACATATGTTATGTTTTTCCTTTTAAATCAAATTATACTTGCATTGTAACAAGCATATATATATATATTAGGATAGTGTTATTTTGCTTTAATTAATTTTGTTGTTGAATATATGTCACTTGGATTGAATTTTGGTTTTTATTTCATTAACTCCATCTATATCTGTACTTATTTGTGCTTGTTTTCTTATCAGTTATTAAGAAAAGCACTTTGAATTCTTTGTACATTTAAAGTATTTCTCATTTTAATTATTTAAAAAATTTCCTTTTGTATAGTTATACTTTTTTATTAGATGCACAAAATATGAAAGTAGGCTAAATCTTGATGGGTTGCCCTGTGTAATTTTTTTTACACCTGATTACTTTATTTGTTTTCCAGTTAATTATTTATTTAATAACACATACTTAGACGAAGCATTTCATTGCAACAACATTGGCATATTCAATAACAATATTCTGAGCCAAGATGCATCTTTTTCAAAATTGGCTATAAATTTTTAGGTTTACAGTTGAATTGTTACAGTTATACAATATTGTACTCAGCATAAACCCTATAAGATATACAATGAAATGAGGTTTTAACCTTTAAAAAAGATCTCCATTTCATTATTAAAATACAGTTTCATACAGAAAAATCGATTTTCAGTGCAATTGACATTAAGATGTTTACACATGCATTTCTAATCTCTATATATCTGATTATTACTAGTGACAGTCGGTTACTTTCTGAGCTCCTTGGCATCTGAGTATGGATATAAAGTCATCAGGTAGATTTCAAAGGTAATTTTTTTCATATCTACTAATTATTATTATTTTTTAATCATTTAAAATTTTTTTAAATAACTACATGACTAGAAGAAGCATTTCACTACAGATTTGACATATTCAGTAACACACTCCAGAGCAAGAATACATCTCTTTCACAAGTGGGTGCAAGTTTCTAGGTTCACAGTTGAGTTAATATAGTTATACAATATTGAACTCAGTATAAGCCCTGTAAGACATAAAATTGGATGAGTTTTTAACCTTTAAAAAGATCTCCATTTCATTTTAGAATATATTGTTCCTTGCAGAAAGACACATTGTTTTTGCTACTAACACTGAGATGTTGGCACATGCATCTCAAATCTGTATGCATCTGATTATTACTAGTCATAGTCGGTTGCACTTGGACCCTTGGTGCCTGTATATGTCTATGAAGTTATTGGGTGTATTTCAATGATAATGTTTATCACCTCTACTAATTAGTATGATGTAAATTTCCATGCTTCCTTCTCAAATATAATACATTTTAAAAAAATTTGTTGATTTTTTTTTTTGTGTGTGTGTATATCACACAGAACGTCCCAAACCATCTTATTCGACTCGACTAAACACCCACTTCCCAGTTGGCACCCTCCCATAGCCTCCCCCTCCCCAACTAGAGCCCTTATACTATTTATCCCTGCTACTGTCCGCTGTGTTGTCAGCACCCCAGCCAATCCCCACCACTTGCCCTTCTGCTGAATCTAGTCAGCCCTGGGTTACTATTTGGGAGTCCCTTTGTTCACCCTGGCCAACAACTCAAAAGAAGGTATCTCCTATCTGACATTGTTGCTTGTTATGTAGCATGTAGCTATGCATATGGACTCTTAAATTATATTGACCCTTTTAATCTTTGGTTATACTTTCCTTTTGGATGTATAAGGCCATAGAGCTGGCCATGATAAACCAATTTATTTTGACTCTTAAGGTCGTTTGAGGACCTGTTCTTCAGGGGTCACATGGGCTTGGAAAGCACCTCTGGCTCCTTTCTTTTACCAGTTCTGCCTATGTGAAGATAAGTCAAAGGTCCTGCTCGATCATGGTTGGCTTCGCTTGGAAGCATGGAGGAAGGGATTCATCTGTGTTGACTCTCCTCTTTGTAGACTGGACACTGGTTCACATCCATCTGGTGGGGTCTCCTCAGCCTCCTTGATCAAGATGACAGGTGACCCACCACCATTACAGGACATTTTGAGAGATGCTCATAGTCCCCTGGAACTAGGAGACCTAGGAGGACAAGGAGCAAAAACTGTCCTTTGTCCCTCTTATCAAATTATTATAGGCCTCAAAGTATGTCTGTTAAACATCCAAGAAGTTTGGTTCCACAAGTCTGGTACTTTTAATTACTGTGTGCCATGTAGATGAATCTTGGGCAAAGACCAGTTGTTCTCAGATAAACCTTACCTAGACATATATTTCTTGATCTGCTATGTATAATTTGTCAGTAGGT
>NW_008336901.1:334935-335919 GCF_000622305.1 Nannospalax galili
GTTTCTAGTTCCATCCATTTATCTGCAAATTTCATGATTTCATCTTTCTTTATTGCTGATTAAAACTCCATCGTATAAATGAACCACATTTTCATTATCCACTCGTCAACTAAGGGACACAGGTTGCTTGTCTCTCTTAGCTATTGTGAAAAGAGCAGCAACAAACATGGATGTACAAGTGTCTCTGCAATAGGATGAGCTCTTTGGGTATATGCCAAGGAGTGGTAAAACTGGGTCAAATAATAGGTTGAACAAGTTTGCAGCCCCACCAGCAGTGGATGAGTGTTCCTCTTTCCCCACATCCTCTCCAACATTTGGTATCATTTGCTCTCTTGATCTTAGCCAGTCTGACTGGGGTAAGAAGAAATCTTAAAGTGGTTTTAATTTGCATTTCCCTGATTATTAGTGATGTTGAACATCTTTTAAGATGTTTCATAGCCATCTTTACTTCTTCTTTTGAGAACCCTCTGTTCAATTCCCTAGCCCATCTTTTAATTGGGTTACTTCTTGTCTTGATTCTCTGTTTTTTGAGTTCGTTATATATTCTGGATATTAAACCTCTGTCAGATGTGCTGCTGGTAAAGATTTCCTCCTATTCTGTGGGTTTTCTGATCACTTCCCTGGTTGCCTCCTTTGATGTAGAGAAGATTTTTAGTTTAATGAGGTCCCATTTGTTAATTTTTTCCTTTGGTTCCTGAGCAGTTGATGTCTGGTTTAGAAAATCCCTTCCTACACCTATATCTTATAGGTTTTTTCCAAATTTTTTCTTCTAACAGTTTCAGAGTTTCCGGCTTTACATTGAGGTCTTTGATCCATTTGGAATTGACTTTTGTGCAGGGTGAAAGATAGGGTTTAGTTTCATTCTTCTACAGGTGGAGGTCCAGTTTTGGCAGCACCATTTGGTCAACATGCTGGCTTTCCTCCAGTGAATATTCCTGGCCCCTTTGTCAAATATCAGGGACTGAAATTACATTTACTTTTATT
>NW_008336901.1:336007-336390 GCF_000622305.1 Nannospalax galili
CTTGAAATCTGGTATAGTAATCCCCCCTGGCATTGCTCTTAGTGCTCAGGGTTCTTTTGGCTAGCTGAGGTCTTTTTGCTTCCATATGAATCTTAGGATGTTTTTTTTTCCAATTCTGTGAAATGTCATGGGGATTTTGATTGGAATTGCATTGAATCTATATATGACTCTTGGTAGGATGGTCATTTTCACAATATTAATTCTTCCAATCCATGAGCATGGGAGGTCCTTCCATCTTCTGATGTCTTCCTCAATTTCTTTCTTTAAAGAGTTAAAATTTTCCTTGTAGAGCTCTTTTTTCTGGTGGAATTTTTGATGTCTCTTAGATGTAAAACATATCATCTGCAAAAAGGGATAATTTGATCTCTTCTTTTCCAGTTATT
>NW_008336901.1:336905-352281 GCF_000622305.1 Nannospalax galili
CTTTCTGTTGATTTGGAGGTGCTCTTTCTTTCTTTTGGTTAACTGGGCTAGCAGTCTGTCAATCTTGTCTATCTTTTTGAAGAACCAGCTCTTGGAATTGTTGATTCTTTGTATTGTGTTCTTTGTTTCAATTTCATTGATTTCCGCCCTGATTTTTGTAATTTCTTCTTGTTTGCAGGGTATTTCTGCTCTGATTTTTGTTATTTTTTTCTTGCCTGCTGGGTTTGGGTTTCATTTGTTGTTGCTTTTCAAGTGTCTTGAGTTTCAGTTTTAAGTTATTTATTTGTGTTCTTTCTGATTATTTTAATGAATGTACCTAGTGCTCTAAACAATCCCTCTAAGGCAGCTTTCAGCGTGTCCCAGAGGACTTGTTGTGTTGTCTTTTTCACTTAGTTCCAGGAATACTTTTATTTCTTTCTTAAGCCTCCAGAGTGCTAGGATTAAAGGCATGCTCCACCACACCCAGCTCTTAATTTCTTTTTTGACCCATTCATCGTTCAGGAGTGTGTTGTTTAATCTCCATGTGTTCATATCATTTGACCCATTCATCATTCAGGAGTGTTTTGTTCAATCTTCATGTGTTCATGTAGTTACTAGAGTTTCTTCTGATGTTGATTGTTAGCTTTATTGCATTGTGGTCTGATAGAATGCATGGAATTATTTCAATCTTTTTGTATTTGTTGAGGTTTGTTTTGTGCCCCAGTATATGGCCGATTTTGGAGAATGTTCCATGGGGTGCTGAATAGAAAGTCTTTCCTTTTGTGCTTGGGTGGAATACTCAGTAGATGTCTGTTAAGTCCATTTGATATATGGTACTGTTTAATTCAGATATTAATATGGTATTATCTCTCTGTTAACTTTCTGCCCTGTTGACCTATCTAATGGAGACAGTGGGGTATTGAAGTCCCCTACTATTAATGAGTTGGAATTAATCTAGGTCTTAAAGTCCTATAGTATTGTTTTTATGAAGTTGAGTGCACCAGAGCTTGGTGAATATATGTTCATGATTGTACTATCTTCTTGGTTTATTATTCCTTTGATCAGAATGAAGTGGCTCTCTTTATCTCTTCTGATTAGTTTTAGTTTAAAGTCTATTTTGTCAGATATTAGATTTGCAACACCTGCTTTTTTCTTAGTACCATTTTCTTGGTATATTTTTTCCATCCTTTCACTGTAAGATATTGTCTGTCCTTGTGAGGGAGGTGGGTTTCTTGCAGACAATAAAAAGATGTGTTTTGTTTCTTAACCCATTCTCCTAGTCTGTGTCTTTTGACTGGAGAGTTCAGTCCATTAATATTTAAAGTTATTAATGAAAGATGAGTATTGAATCCTGTCATTTTTATTTACATTTACATTAGTGATGTAGCTGTGCTTTTCCACAGTTATACCTTCATTGAATTTCTTTCCGCAATACTTTTCTACAGTTATACCTTCATTGAATCTCTTTCCACAACCCCTTGGGTATAGTCATTCCTTTCTTCAGCTCTTTGTATTGCTTCCAGAACTCTCTGAAGGGCTGGTTTTGTCAACATGAATTCCTTCAGCCTATTTATGTCATGGAAGAGTTTCTTTCCCCTTCGACTATAATAGACATTTTGGCAGGGTATCTAACATTTTTCTGAATTCATTCAGAAGTTTATCCCTATCTTCCTTCAGTTCTTTGATTTCTTAGTTTGTGTGTTCGTTAAATTCACTGAATTCTTTTATCATGTTTATAACTGTTCTTTTGAGTTCCATGTCCTTTTTTATCTCTAGGGGGTTCTCATTGTAGGGACTCTACCTTAGAGGACTATTGGCATTTGGTGGGGATATGTTATTTTGGTTTCTCATGTTATTATTTTTTCTCTGTGATTTTGACATGTGAATTTCTTTTGTAATTTCTGATTCTTGTGTGAGACTCAAGCCTTCTAGTTTAGGTCTGCTTCTCTTGGTAAACTTTATGGGTCTTTGTGGTTTACTTTTTGGGCATGAAACCTGGTTTCTCTAAACTTTTCTGTTCTCTCTTTTGATCTTATATTGGAGTGGCCAGATTGCTTTTGTCTTCAGGAGTTCCCACAGAGGCCCGTCAGATGAGGACCAGATGCTCTCAGGCTTTCTCCTAAGGTCTGTAGCCCTCCAGGAGAGATTTTGGCCTCAGGAATTTGGGGGTTGGACTGGCCTGGGAGCTGGGCCCGGGGAAAGGTGCTGGTCTAGGGCAGGTGGTGGCTGTTCCAAGCAGAGATGCAAAGGAAGATGGGGGCAGAAGAGGCCCCAGGACTCCTGGGGACTGAACTGAGGAGCTGGGTTGGTCTCGATGCAAAGGATCAGGAAGAGGAAAGATCAGTCCTGGTGTCTAGGAAAGAGGCTGGTGGGTCCTGCAGGCCTAGGGAAATAGAGGGAGGTGAGGGCGGGGCCAGGCCCAAAGTGCTCCTGGCGACCCAGAGTGAACTGGGTTGGTCTGGGTGCAAAGGATCAGGAAGCAGTGGTGGTTCCCCAGGTGTCTGGAGCGCCAAGACAAGGAATGGGACCTGACTCAGGCTAGGAGGAGGGAGGGGTGGGGCAGGGGATGGAAGGGTGAATGAGGCTGGGGGAGTCAAGGCGCAGAGGGCACTTACCCCAGAGTGAGGCCTGCCTTTGGGTTGGAGAGAGGCCTGTGGTTCGTACAGGCCCAGGAAAGCAGAGGGAGGTGAGGCCATTGGTATTGTTTTATTGTTGTGAAGTCTACTTTACTCACTTTTAACAGGAATTTATGCAGAAGAAAATTTTTAATCTTTTGATTTTCAAACTTCTAGGTTTGTACTTTTAAGTGGATTTCCTAGAACCAATATAAGGTTTGTTTATTTCAAGTTATAGTTATTCAATCTGTTAATTTTTTTCCTTAAGGTAAAATATTTAGTCCATTGACACATAAAACATACTTATTTGACATATTTGGGTTATAGCTATCATATTATTAGAGCAGATATATACCCTACTTATTCAATATTTTTTCCATTTATGCTTCTTAACTTTCTTATGGTTAAATGAACTGTTTTTGTTTTACCATCTCACCATCTATTAGTTTAGTTATACTTTTCTCTGGCTTTCTCCTGTTACCATGGATTATATCATGAAACCTTGATTTCTGAGGTCCAAGATTAATTCCTTCTCTCATTGCTTCTCTAGGATCTTAGGATACTTTTTTACTCTTTCAACTATTTGTATTAGAGTGCTGTGCCCTCTAATTCTGCATATCGTTTAAGTCCTGGACATATTATTAACATTACTTTTTGTCTGACAGTGTTTTTTTCTTTAATTCTATTGACAATTTCATATAGGTGTGTTCTGATTACTCTCTTCCCCCACTCTCTTTTATCTTTATTTCACCCTTATCATTCCCCCCCTATTCTCCCTACCAATCCTTTTCCCAGATTTGTGGCTTTTAGTTTTGTTATGTAAACTATTTAGTTTAACTAGGTACATCTGTGTGATACTGGATTGGACCTCTACATTGAAGCCTGGTAGAGGCATCAGTGTGTACACAGCTGAAGACAATGATTGCTCCTCTCAATGTATCAGTAGCAAATTCACCTTTTAGGGGTAGGACCCATGAGCTGTTCCTTCATCCATGCCTGCCTGTTGATAGGCCCATCCTTGTGCAGACTCAGCACAGAAATCCACAGCTGCTGTGAGCTTATTACTGCAATGACTATGTCTTGCCCTTGAGATGACATTTTGCAGCCATTTTCTTTATTTTCTGCTCTTACATTCTTCCCTCCTCTATCATAATATTCTGGCCCTTTATTTACACTAAGCGTTCTGTCAATACCTCATTTCTCTGGTTAAGACCATTGATACCCTTTCCCTCCTAGGAGCCTGAATAGCATCTTGGACTATAAAAGCAAGCCAGTAGGGCAAGGAAATTTCTTTCCAGTTCAGTTCCAGCTTGATTTCTTTGTCCTGTATCCTAAGTGTGTAATGTTTCCAGCAACAATGTTCTATCTCGTGAGGAACCAAGAAGAATGGCAATAATCCTCTGGAATTATTTATATACTTGTCAGTGTACTTGCTCCTCACTCTTTCTTCACTGGAATGATTTTACTTAGTCCTGAAACTATTTTCTTTCTCTTCCAAGCCTTTGTCTATAAATACTTTTACTTTCTTTCAAAAGATACTTTTAAGCCAGAAAAAAAGATGCTTTTGTCTGATGTAAAATTCTATCTTGACCCTTATTTTATTTCTGTACTTTAAGATAATTGTGTTTTATCCTCTTTTGGTTTTCATAGATTTGTTAAATCTGTACATGCCATTTATTAATGGTACTTGTTTAAAAACAGCAACATATTTTGCTCTATGCTCTTTTAGAGATTCCTCTCTGCCCTTATTCTCAGCAGGCTGTTTGAATTGGCCTCAATGGCTTCTTTATTTACCCTTAAAGCTGTTAGTTCTTCTTGGCCCTTGACGTGCTTGATGTCTTTCATAAGTTGTAGAAATGTTTACCTACTATGCTTAAAAATCTTTATAAAAGTAAGAAATTACTTTTATTAGATCATGTCTCTTCATCACTTCCAGGATTACACGACATATTGCAGCTTTTTGCAGCATTTCTCATCTTTTAAAATCTACATTTTCTTTCCTCTTATTTTCTCTCTACTTTGATAATTTTCTATTGATTTTTTTGGTATCATCTCTTTTCACTTTAATGGTTTTCTCTGACCTCCGTAATCTTCACTTTACCTATGAGTGATATGATTTAATCTATTCAGTTCTTAATTTTAACTAATGTCTTTAAATATTTTCCTTATTCTTCAGATTTCATACAATGTACAAGGAAGTATGATTATATCTAGTGCCTTCAACTCTCATAGCCCCAAACACATCCTTCTCCCAACTTCCGTCCTCCATTTCTGTTTTGATAACCCATTAAATCCAGTTAGTTCTGATCATTTGTGCATAATGTGGGGCCATCCACTGGACCATGGGAATCCTACCAGTGGCCACATTCTCCAAAAAGAATTATTCCCCATTGCCCCCAACAGCTATCAACTGGCAGTAGCTCCTCATTAAGGGGTAGGAGCTGTAGATCATCTCCCCCATATATGCTGGAAGTTTGGCTAGTTTAAGCTTGTGTAGGTCTTGTGCAGTTAAATACAACTGCTGTGAGTTCATGAGTGCAAGAGCTATGTCAGCATTCCACAGCAGTCTTCTCTGTGCTCTGACTCTTACATTCTTTCCACCTCCTTCTTCTGTGATGTTTCCTGAACTTTTAGGGGGAGGGCTTGATATATGTGATCCATTTAGGACTGAGCACTTAGTCCCTTATTCTCTGCACTTCGACAAGTTACGAGTCTCTGAATTAACTGCTGCCCACTGCAAAAAGATCTTCCCTGACCTGTATCAGGAGCATCCCACAGTAGCAGGTTCTGCCCTAGGGCCTGTGATCTCTCCAGCCATGGGCCTTTTGATCAGGACTATAGTCATCAGGCATGAAATTCCATCCCATGGAACACGCCTCAAATCCTTAGTGCTTAGTTACTCCACAATAGCCATGCAAGTATTACACTAGTGAGCTCATCTTATAGCATACAAAGACCAACACTGGGTAAGATCATTGATGTAATTCCCCCCCCCTACATAATGCCTCTGGCACTATGACAATTTTGGCTAGTATCTTTTTTAATTTATAGAATGTACATTTTAAACTTTCTTTTAAAATTTGAGTTTCTAATGAAAAATTCCATCTTGACTTCAATTTTTTGACCACAGTAATCATACTTATCTTTAGGTTTGATTTACAAAGTCCAAAATTTGTACTGTCTTGTAGGACCTACTTTTATTTTCTAGCCTCATTTCCTGTAACTTATATAGTAATTGACTGAATATTAAATGTTCTATGTGGATAATTTTAGGAGCTTAAAACTGCTTATACTTACTCCACGAATGGTCATTTCTTCCTCTGGCTGAAGGTTAGAATCAAGGTAGTTGGTCTCCATCCAGTTGGAAATGAGACTGTAACTGTTTTCAGACATTGGTTTGTCCTTATGCATAGAACATCACCCTTCAATGCTTCTATGTTGAATTTTGTGTGTATACCTCCTTCTAGACAGATGATGGTATATGTAAGATTGCCAGATATCAGGTAGCTTTTTGTCAAATGGGCATGACTCCTCATCCTTCTGCACCAGTCACATATTGATGAATAATTCAAAAATCTGTTGAACAGCACGCTCATTTCTCTATACTTCCCAGCCCTCCGAGTTAGCAGTTCCTCAAGCCTTGGCTGCCTTGGCAGAGTCATGCTTGTTTCTCTTTCTATTCTTAGCCCCATGAGATTGTCAAAAAAATCTTCTTGTTCTCTGCCTATTACTGGTCATTTTATACCTAGTCTTTTAGTTAAACTGAGAATAAAAAAAAAAAAAAAAAAAACACCCAGGAGCAAACACAGCATATGCAATCTTGGACTCACTAAATGATTTTTTTCTCTAGTACATAAGCCATCAACTGCCTTGAATATTCTCTGGTACCCCAATATACTTCTGTGTGTGTCAGTTTTCCAAACTTTCTACTTCTTAGTAAAAGTGCTGGTTTGACATAAGCTCCTTGGCCACAGATGAAAGCAGAAAGCCTATGAGTATTTTTAATAATCTGTGAGTCCGCTTTAAATAAGCCTCAGGTTGGTTAAAACAATACCAGTATAAACTACGGTTCCATTGACCTCATTAAAAACAAACTATTTTACAGACATCCTGAAGATTCTAAAGAACCTTTAAAATGGGACTGGAGAGATGGCTCAGCGGTTAAGAACACTGTTCTTGCAGAAGACCAGGGTTTGAATCCCAGGACCCATAGGGCAGCTAACAACTGTCTGTAACTCCAGTTCCAGGGGATCAGATGGCCTCTTCTGTCCTCCAAGGGCATTACATGACACGGGTGCTCTTACATACATGCAGGCAATACACATACACATAGAATAAAATAATAAAATATTTTAAATAAAAAAGAACCTTTAAAATAAATTTTATTCATTGTATTGTATGTAGTATTTCTCATATAACATTTGACATACAGATATTCTATGAATTCTTGGAAAATATTTGAATAAATGTATATGTTTATATATTTCCAGTCTAGTGGTGACATGCTGTGTTAGTAATGCTGGAAATCTTGAAGCAAATTATTTTCCTTAGTTCTGTGTCATCTAGGAGGTAAAGGAGAAACAAGAAACTCCAGTTCTAAGTATTTTGACATTTGAAAAAATTTTAGCATCTTTTTTTTATCATGAGAAAAAAAATCAAAGATACTTCATGTCCTGTATGTTTATATTTTTGTCCTGCATTATTTTACTACATCTGTGAAACAGCACATTAATACTTTCAATGCTTATAATTTAAAATTAGAAAGCTGTTTGTTATCCAGAATAAAAGTGCCACTACTGCCCCCAAAGAGATAATTTGCTACGCCAGACATCGTTGCTGCTCATAGACTTTACAGCTGGGTTGGACCACTAACTGGTTTTCTATCTTGGCAGCTTGCATAGTAGCTTCTGATACTATGGGAGCTAGTCTTTGAGAAGGAGGCTTCCAAGTGTGTTCCTGCTCAGTTGCTCCAAGTCCTGTGTCTGAAGCATGTCCTGTCTTCTGGGAGGAAATCATGGGCTATAGTCACAGCCTGTGTGATTCAGGGAGTCTCTTGGATTACTCTGACTACCAATTGAATATTCATACTCCTTAACTGGAAATTTAAAAGAGAAAATTGTGAACTGCTTTGGATGGTGATAGGTTAAAAAGTTTGGGTTAGTTTTGAGACTCTAGATTGTTTGTACATCTATACAGTATTAGTAGTTAATGGTTTATCTTGTTACTATTATGTTATATATATTATTTTGGGAGGCAGTGCTAGGAATTGAGCACAGGACAAGGCTTTACACATTTTGGAACCTTATCACTAAGCCGCATCCCAGACCCTTTCTTTAAACTTTCTGAAGAGGAAAAAGGAAAATGAATTTATTACAAAATTTCAATGAATGTTAATAACAGTTCATGTTCCTGAAAAAAAAAATGCATTTGTTTCTGTTTGATTCTTTTCTGTCTTTGAAAAACCTAATGAGATAAAACTAAGTGACTAGCAGGACATATTTTTTTCTTTGACCAGAGAAGTTAATGCCACACTGTTTCCTTTAGGGAGGTATGGGTAAACATACTTTCTGATTCAAATATTAATTGTAACTAACTTACTTTTCCTCTCTGGAATTTTAAGGTCATCCCATGTGGCAACATAAATACTGTTTGTACTAGTGTGTGTCAACACAGTTTTCTTCTTTTACATTTTTCCAGAGCCTTGCACATTATCATTTGGTGAAATGGAAAAAAACAATTTACTGCTTAAATGGAATTTTGATAACAGACCATATATTCTCCATGGCGAGTATGTTACATTTATTTGTAAGAGAGATTCATACACAGCCGAGTCTTCCGATTTTGGGTCTGATATTAGAGTGCAATGTGACAGGGGGCAATTGAAATATCCAAGATGTATTCAAAGAGAAAGGTAAGAATACACACCTACAACCACTTTTTTGTCAGGATGTTACTCAGGAAATTCACTATTGTATAAATTGTATTATTTCAGAAATATTATGTTCTCCAGTACTCTGATTTATGTTACTTGGGAAGGCAAATTGTATTCCCTTCATGTTTTATACTTAAAACTCTTGGAAATATTATAAACAAGCTTTTGTGTTTGCTGGGGTTAACTCGCTATTTACCGTGATATTTGTCATACTTTGACAATTGGATAACTTTATTTATTATTATTTTATGTCTATGAGTGTATTGTGTGAGCACACTGTGTCATGCAATGCCCGTAGAGGCCAGAAGAGGGCATTGGATCCCCTGGAACTGGAGTTGGGGTCTGGGAAATGAACCTGGGTCCTCTGCAAGAGCAGCCAGTGCGCTTAACCCCCGAGACATTTCTCTAGCCCCTAGATACAATATTTAAATGTGAAAATTAGATTCATATATTTTGAAATTTAAAAACTCTCATCCCTTCCCCGCCCCCGGCATTCAAGAACATGTTTATAGCAGTGATTAAAATCATGGTATTTATTTCCAGGACCATATTTTTATATAAGGATATTTTTATATAAGGATTTGAAATCACTTAAGTGTTCTGTATATGACAATTAAAATATTTCCTATTACCTAACAAATGAAAAACAATCCTGTCATTTTTTTAGCAATTAGAAAATACATTTTACACATATATATTTACTTAGCAAACTCTCATCCTCTTCATTCGCTGCCTCTTGTGTGGGTAACACTTGAGAAACATCTCTCCCCATCATTTTCTTTTCTTTTCTTAAGGAATACTATAAAATATAAATCACTTCATAATCTCAGAATTCTGACCTTTTTGAAAATCCAACAGAAAATGGAAATTGTGTTTATGTTCAACTCTGAGTATTAGAAGCTAGTAGCAAAGCACACAGCGTTCTGTCCTGACAACAATGAACGGTGCCAAACAGTGAACTAACTATGAACTACAGAAAGATAACTTTTCAACATAACATTTTAAAATATTTTATTCATTATTTTTATTTCATTATGTGTATGAGTGTATTGCCTGCATGTGTATAAGTGCACCCGTGGCAGAAGAGGGCATTGGATCCCCTAGAACTGGAATTACAGACAACCGTTGGCTGAGTGCTGGGAACCGAACCTAGGTCCTCTGCAAGAGCAGCCAGTTCTTAACCACTGAACCGTCTCTCCAGTCCCAATTTAATGTTTTAAATGTTCTAGAAAAAAAAATGTTTAGGACACACATGGCTAGAAACAGTCCTTTATTTTTAACTGGTAAAATAAGCGTGAAAAAATTTTATATGATAAATATATGATAAATATATCCTCATTTCCCAGAGAAAAAGAAGCAACTAAGAAGAAATTGTGAAAATGGTGTTTGTATAGTAAATGACATTAAATTCCTAAAAGAGAACTGACATGTTATTCTTGTGCATGTCAGAACCTAAGTTAAAAAATTACTCGTATGAAATGTTGAATGACTGAAATTATAATATGAACTGAATTATCGCTAACATTATTTTTTAAATTCTCTATCTCTTTTTCTTTTTCTTTCCTTTTTTTTCTTTGAGGATCCTGTCTTATCAAGAACCTTTAAGGACATAAAATAAATGGAAGAAGTAAAAATAGCATTTTAACATATCATGAATCTGTATAAAATAATTTTCAAAAGAATACGCTGAGTTCAAAGCTCCTGAGGTTTTACCTGTCTGAAGATCCGAATGTAAATTATTTGTCGTCAAAATTTTCTTTCTTTATAAATCAAAGCAAAAAAAGAATTTCATTTCTAGTTTTCCTGACTTAACACTAACCCAAACTTTATTGCATCTTTAACCTATTAAAAATTGATGAATACATTAAATCATTCCTGTTTCTATTGACCATTGCCAGACCAAATTTGTGTTTACTATCTTCATTAAAATTAAGATTTTTGCCTGGCCTGGTGGTGCATGCCTTTAGTCTCAGTACTTGAGAGGAAGAAGCAGGCAGATCTCTGTAAGTTCAAGGCCGGCCTGGTCTACATAGTGAGTTCCAGGCCAGCTGGGGCTATAGGGAGACCCTGTCTCAAAAAGATGCCCTCATAAGTGAGGGTGATGGGGAAGGGGAAGGGGGTTGAGAAGTGACAGGGAACCTGTGGGTGCTCAGACCCTTGGTGGAAGAAGACCCCAGCTCCAGGGCCTGTGGTTCTGGCCGAAGGCTCAGGGTCCTGCAGATCAACACTGCTGTGTGGAGGCTGTCACTAGTGGGTGTGAGGAAGCATGCTGGGTCTATGGTTATGATGGGTTCACCCTCCTGATTGTGGCATTGCACCTGGGCCCACCGTAGCTGAAAAGATACCCAAATATTGAAATCCCCAACACCCAAACCCCTACACCACAATTCCTATGAGAAAAAGGCCATAGAAGTTGGGCGGAGCCGGGCGAGATGGCGCACACCTTTAATCCCAGCACTCGGGAGGCAGAGGGAGGTGGATCTCTGAGATCTAGGCCAGCCTGATCTCCATATAGACTTCAGGCCAGCTGGGGCTATAGGGAGACCCTGTCTCAAAAAGATGGAAAAAAGAAAGCTTAAAAATTTAAGATATTTTTCATCATTTTTAATTGCATATTTATGCTAATAGTAAAGCGGCATGTGTATTGGAAATAAGGCAGCTATCATGATATAATTTAACTATATGAATATTTACTTTATGAAATACAGAAGATTGTTTTCAAAATAGAAGGTACTTTAAATTTATATATTTATTTATATGTTTTATGTGTATGAGTGTTATGCCTGCATGTATGTAAGTGCACTTGTGACATGCAGTGCCCGTGGAGATCAGAAGAGGGTGTCAGATCCCTTGATCTCTCAGAACTGGAGTTAAGGACAGTTCTTAGCCACCATGTGGGTGCTGGGATTTGAACCTGGGTCTTCTGAAAGAGTCACCAATGCTCTTAACCACTGAGTCCATCTCTTCAGCCTCTGAAGAACTTTAAAGGTAACTCTAATACTTGCTCTAAGGCTACTGATCAAAATATGGGGTAGCATACTACCTATATGTTCAAATAATAGCTCTTGGTATTTTTATATTTTAAACTTTTTGAATAATATTTTTAGGTTGAATAATTGTTGGAATCATGCAGTTTACCAAATCTGAATTCAACAGTTACTGTAAGCAAGATGACCATGTCAGTGTTGCCTAGTTCCGTTGGTTACCTGAACCAACACCGCTGCTACTTGTCTCTTTGAAACAACAGTTGTATTTCCAGTTGGTATTTCTCTTCGCTCACAGGAACATGCAACACTATGAGGATTGTGAGATCCCTATTAGCCCAAGAAGAGTACGGCTATCTTGTTCATTTACCTCAAGATGTTAGTTTCTTATTATCATGTCATTATTCAAACCTCCAAGTTACAACTCTGTATCTTTTGATTTGCTTTTGCAGAACCTGCTGGTTCTTATAAAATATTCTCTTAGAAAATCCCAAATGCTAAAGAAATGAAAATATGGAATGTACAATAACGGATGCATGCAAAATGGTGACCAAATGGCAGGCATAAACAGTGTAGTGATGGGGATAGACTGGGGTATAACAAGGGATGGAAAGGCAATGGCTGAAATGGCTCAAAGGAAATCGGATGACATGAGACTAAAAATGCTGTCTGGTGGTCTAGATTTCTCAAAAGGAACAAGCTTGTATGGTCTTTAGGCTGTTGTAGGTTGGGGAATAAATATAAGGTACAAAAAATGTAGACAGGAATGTTGTGAGCTTGTCAGTAAGTGGGGCAGGAAATGAAGACAGGGTATAGAGAAGACCTTTTTGAAATAATGGGAAAAATCTGACCATGTTCAAATTAAATGGAATTAGTCAATAATGAAGGACAGATGGAAGAATCTTGGAAAATATCATCTAATATATTGCAGAGAATTTTTGAAAGAATAAGACTAGATACACCAAAGACACAAGAACAGGATAAGTCATGTTGGGAGGGGGCAAGACCTGTGGCTGGATGGAGGCCGTTTGCATCTTCTAGTTTCTGTTTCTTCTGCAAAGAAGAGGAAGTCACCTGCCCTGTGAATGTGCAGGGATAATAGATGTGGGGCGGGGGGACTGAGAGAAACACAATCCAGCCAGGTGACTGGCACACTGTAATAGTTTCATTGAATTATCACATTGATTAGATGTGTAAGATACTGAAATAATGTTACAACAATCTTCATTTGTGTTTTGAAGAACCTCATATTGCAAGTTTCATCACAATGAATATGAAAAAGCAAATTTTACTTAAATAAAATGTCAACTTTGTAGTACAAGGGCATTCTAAAAGATCACATACATAATCACCAACATGATAATTCTGGGGTATTCCAAAACTTATAAGGATGCTTCATGATTCTATACAGAGAAACTTGAAATTTTCAGGGGGAAATTAAGAATTCACACATCTCTGCCCTTTTATTAATAAAAAAGAAAGACCAAAACACTGGAGAAGGGGCTGGAGAGATGGCTCAGTGATTAAGAGCACTAGGTGCTCTTGCTGAGGACCCAGCACCCACATGGTGGCTAACGACTACCCATAACTGCATTTCCAGGGGATCCAACTCCTTCTGGCCTCCCCAGACATTGAATGTATGAGTGCACTTATATACATGGAGGCAGCAAGATACACATACACATAAAACAAAAATAAATTAAAAAATTTAAAAATATTTTTATGTGTATGAGTGTATTGCCTGCATGTATGTAAGTGCACCCATGTTGTGCAATGCCCTCAGAAGTCAGAAAAGAGTGTTGAATTCCCTTGGAACTGGAGTTATGGAGGGCTGTTAGCCGCCATGTGGGTGCTGAGAATGGAACCTGGGTTCTCTGCAAGAGCAGCCAGTGATCTTAACCACTGAACCACCTCTCCAGCCTCCACAAAAATAAATTAAAGAAAAAACCTTTGCAGTAAGTATTAGCCATACACATACAGATATAGATACAAAATTTGCCTATGATCACACAGCCAGGATGCAATGGAGTTCAAATAGAAGCTCAGGCCTGTGCATGTGCTATGCTTACAGTCAGGTAGTGATAAATCTGTGATTAGGTATTGTAAAGTCCATATATAATGCAAAATCTCCCTTGTTTCAGAAGCAATGCCTCCATCAAAGTGTCTGCTCAGAAGATGAAGCAAGACAGTAAATCTCTGAAGTGATGCTACACAGATCATACCTATTTTACTCATTTTTGGGCCTGATGAAAGGACAATACATACATGCATAAAAATACCATAATGAAACCTGGTATTTTGTACAATCAGTATACATGATTTAAAATCAAATGGGTATTACAGAACATAGTTTCCCATGAAAGTCAGCTAGAAGACAGGGTGGCTAGTAAGCAATAACTAAATATAGGCAGAAAATTCCAACTATGACTGTATTCTTTTTTTTTTTTCTTCTGAATCTATGTTCTTTTTTGTTTTAGAATTTCGTATATGCATAGGTGTCTGATCAAATCCACACCCACTCTCTCTCCCTTCTAACACCTTCCATATACCTCCCTCCCTCCCTCCCTCCCCCCTCCTTTCTTTCTTTCTTTCTTTCTTTCTTTCTTTCTTTCTTTCTGGGGCTTTTTGCTACTCTAACATTTCCCTCTGAAGAGGTAGCCCTAAAATATTTTAGGGATTAGATAAGAGCTCCCAAATACTTTTGGCATTTTGACATTTTTGGCCTTTAGAACAGATTGCTAAGAGGCCCAAGGACATTTTGACTTTTAGCCAAGAAAGTGGCTACTTTTCTTTTGGAGTCTTTTTTACCCTAATTGCCTAGCCAATTCCTACCTCCTAGTCTTATCACACCATCCTCTGAAAGGTATTATCTGTATATAAATAAGAAAATTTATGGAAAGCATTTTAGTGTTGACTATAACACTTAGTAGATACTTAATAGTAGCTATTACTACTAGAGGTTGTGAATTTGTAATTGCCTCCTCTAAATAGCACCAAGGGTAATAACTTTAACATGGTTGCTGGACAGTATTTGTGTTAACTGAACAAGTCAGGAACTAATTAATGATACATAAGGGAGGCAAATTCAGTCAGTGTAGTCCACTCATGTAGGGTTTGCAGTAGGAGATCAAGGCAGATAGATCATGCTGAGTACTTGGACTGAGTTCTCGCTTTTGTATGTACACTATTTTACTCTCTCTCTCTCTCTCTCTCTCTTTCTCTCTGTAATAGGGGAGGGTGTATGTCATAGGGAAATGAACACCTTGGATTATAATTACCTGAAAGTAAGTATATTTTTCTAGACACCCTAAAAAAGATCCATGAAAGAAAGTATTAGTAAGTTGAGTATCATTAAAAATTTAATGTGCGCTTTGTGAAAGATTCTATCAAGATAATGAAAAGATAAGCCACCAGATAACAAAATAGCCCAGGCCCAGATAGATTTACAGCAGAATTCTACCAGACATTTAAAGAAGACCTCCAACCAATTCTACTTAAATTATTCAAAATGATAGAAATAGAGGGAGAACTCCCAAATTCCTTCTATGAAGCCAGCATCACTCTAATACCCAAACTGGGTAAAGACACAACCAAAAAAGAAAACTGTAGACCCATATCCTTGATGAACATAGATGCAAAAATTCTCAACAAAATGCTTGCAAACTGCATACAGACACACATCAAAAAGATCATTCACCGTGATCAAGTAGGCTTTATCCCAGAGATGCAGGGATGGCTCAATATACAAAAACCACATTGTCATCTAAATAAATGCAGAAAAGGCTTTTGACAAAATTCAGCATGCATTTATGTTCCAAAGTCTTAGAGGGAATTGGATTGGAGGGAACATACCTCAACATAATTAA
>NW_008336901.1:352495-390368 GCF_000622305.1 Nannospalax galili
TGCAGATGATTATACCTAAGAAACCCCAAAGTTCCACTAGAAAACTCCTAGAACTGATCAACACTTTCAATGTGGTGGCAGGTTATAAAATCATTCTACAAAAATCAGTAGCCTTTCTATATACCAATAACAAGCAATTGGAGAAAGAATACAGGGAAATGCTCCCATCGCAAAAAAATTAAAATATTTTGGAATAAACCTGATGAAAGACACCAAAGATCTCTACAATGAAAATTTTAAATCATTAATGAAAGAGATTGAGGAAGACACTAGGAGATGGAAGGACCTCCCATGTTCATGGATTGGAAAAAGTAATATTGTTAAAATGACCATCCTACTAAAAGCAATATATAGATTCAATGCAATAGCAATCAAAATCCCTGTGACATACTACACAGAATTAGAAAAATGCATTCTTAAATTCACATGGAGGCACAAAAGACCCCAGATAACCAAAGCAACCCTGAGCACAAAGAGCAACACTGGGGGGATTACTCTACCAGATCTCAAAATACACTACAGAGCCATAGTTATAAAAACAGCATGGTACTGGCGCAAAACAGACACATAGATCAATGGAACATCATTGAAGATCCAAACCTGAGTACACACAAAATCAGTCACCCGATATTTGACAAAGGTGCCTAGAACACACAATGGAGGAAAGACAGCATCTTCAACAAATGGTGCTGGCAAAACTGGATCTCCGCCTGTAGAAGAATGAAACTAGATCCTTTTGCTTTGCACAAGAGTCAGCTCTAAATGGATCAAAGACCTCAGTGTGAAACTAGAAACCCTGAAACTATTAGATGAAAATACTGGCAATAACTTACAGGATATAGGTGTAGGAAAGGATTTTTTAACCAGGCAGAAGTTGCTCAGGAATTAAGGTCAGCAATCAATGAGTGGGACCTCATTAAACTAAAAAGCTTCTGGACAGCAAAAGAAACAATCAAAAAAGTGAAGAGAAAACCCACAGAATGGGAAAAAACTTCACCAGTGACACATCTGACAGAGGTTTAACATCCAGAATATATAAAGAACTCAAAAAACAAAGAATTGAAAAACCAAATGACCCAATTAAAAGATGGACTAAAGATCTAAACAGAGAGTTTTCAAAGGAAGAAATAAAGATGATTAAGAAACATCTTTAAAAGTGTTCAACATCGACTACTATCCTCAGACCTCTTGGGGTAAGTCTATAGCGCAGCTCTCCACGCCGGGACCATCACCTTATCCCAATTAGACTGAACAAATGATATCAAATGCTGGTGAGGATGTGGAGAAAGGGGAGTGCTCATTCCCTGCTGTTGGGATTGCAAACTTGTGCAGCCTCTATGGAAAACAGTGTGGAGAACTCTTAAAAAACTAAAAATGAATCTACCATATGACCTGGTTATATCACTCCTTGGCATATACCCAAAGGACTCATCCTATTGTAGAGACACTTGTACAATCATGTTCGTTGCTGCTCTTTTCACAATAGCTAAGAGATGGAAGCAAACTAAGTGTCCCTCAACTGGCCAGTGGTTAATGAAAATGTGGTATATTAAACCATGGAGTTCTATTCAGCACTAAAGCAAGATGAAATAATGAAATTTGCAGGCAAATGGATGGATCTAGAAACTGTTATACTAAGTGAAGTAACACAGACTCAGAAAAACAAACGAAATATGTTCTCCCTCATATGTGGCTCCTAGCACCAAATCCTTTTAAATTCTGGGTCATGACTTCAGCTGAGCCTGATTGCTAAACATAGTCACATTGGGCTTGTTGAGGGTTGTGCTCATTCATTAAAGGAGTGCCAAGCAGGGTCACTGTCCAGTCACTCTTCATAGCCAACTAGCCCAGCCTTAGAAGACAAAAGAAAAATGAGGAAGAACCAAATAGAGGGATGTTTATGGAAGCCCTTGTCAAGAAACTCCGATGGACTCTCATATGAACATTTGAAAATTGCCCTGTTCTGACTTCTTTCTAGTTCCTTGTCTAGAACTTGTAATGCTAATTTCTCTTGCCTTTACTTCTCCTTCCCATCTCCTGTTTATGATTCAAGGACTTTCTTCTACCCTTCGAGACAAGAGTTATGCAATTTGGGAGTCTTTTATAGACCCACTGAAGGGGTTCTCCAATTGCCTCACCCTGCATCCCTGTTCAGCATGGAAGAAGCCAGAGTGGTCTGCGTCCGTATTCTCTATTGGCAAGTTGGGTAACCCCTTCAGAGGATGGCATGATAAGAATAGGAGGTAGGAATTTGTTAGGCAGTTAGGGTAAAATGACCCCAAAGAAATGTAGCCAGTTTCTTGCTTAAAAGTCAAAATGTTTTTGGGCCTGTTAGCAATATACTCTGTTCCAAAGGCCAAAAATATCAAAAGTAACTGGGAGCTTGTATCTAATCCTTAAAAGATTTTAGGTTTACCTATTCAGAGGGGGAATGTTGGAGGGGAGGGAGTGGGCATGGATTTGATCAAAACATCTTATATGCATGTATTAAATTCTCAATAAAGCCTTCATAAAAATTAAAAAAAAGAATAAGCCACCAACTGAGAGAAAATATTTGCAAAAGACATATATAATCGAAATGTTCCATCTAAAATATAGAATATAAGAAGAGACTTTTGCAATGTATATAAAAAGAGTAAAAACCCACTGGAGAGCAGTAGACATTAAACCTGAATTGAGAAGTGTTCTAGTTTGCCTTCAATTGCTGTGACAAAACAATCTGACCAATACCAACTTGGCGAGGAAAGAATTTATTTGGCTTACATCTCCTGGGTCACAATTCCTCATTAAGAGAGCATTAAGGTACTAACTCAAGGCAAGAACCTGGAGACAGGAGCTGAAGCACAGGCCATGGAGGGATGCTGCTACTGGCTTGCTTTTCTGGCCCCTGCTCAGCCTGCCTTCTTAAACAACACAGGCCCAGCTGCCCGGGGGTGACACCATCCACAGTGGGCTGGATTCTCCCACATCACTCAACAATCAGGAAAATGCCCTCCAAACATGACCACAGGCCAGTCCAATGGAAGCAATTCCCCAGTTGAAGCTCCCTCAACCCAGGTGTGTCAAGTTGACAACTAAAACTACCAGCACAGCAGTCACTTCGATGAAAAATGAAGAAAACGAAACTTTAAAAATGTCTAAACAAGGTGCTGGAAGGATGGAACAACAGTTAGGAGCACTTGCTGCTCTTGCAGAGGGACCCAGGTATGGTTCTCAGCCAACATATCAGGTGGCTCACAGTCACATTTACCTCCAATTCCAGGGGATCCGATGCTGTTCTCCGGTCTCCGTGGACACTGAACAGACATATACATACACTTAGGGATACACACATATACATAATATAAATAAAATATCTTTAAAAAATGTCTAACTAAATTGAGCAGTTTGTCGAGTCTGTTTCTTCTCAAATATAAATGAAAGACTAAATTATTAGACAACGTATAAACTTTCTGTAATATTTTCAAATAAAAGTTCAGTTAATGCATTTATTTACTTGGATTCAATTAAATTATTCTATGATTAGGTAATTTTAGACCAAAATTTTAATATATTTATTTCTCTTTACCAAATATGAGACCATTTGGCATTTCAAAACAGTTCTAATTATGCAAATGTAAATAGGACAAAGAATGCAAGTCCCTTATTCACTCCCAAATTCCAGATAATCTTTCTCCGTCCAGAGGTTGACACTATGAAGAATGTGCTTGTTTCCACCAAAATATAAATATATACATTTGGATATGTATTTATACACTTAAATGGGAAACATATTATATGTCGCACCATGTATGACAATTGAAGACATATTTTCACCTTAAACACAATTCACTGTCGTCATGTCAATATATGTGGATTTCCCTTTCTTTCTTTCTTTCTTTCTTTCTTTCTTTCTTTCTTTCTTTCTCTTTCTTACTCTTTCTGTCTTTTTGAGACAGGGTTTCCCTGTAGCCCCAGCTGTCCTGGAACTCACTATGTAGACCAGGCTGGCCTTGAACTCACAGAGATCCACCTGCCTCTGCCTCCCAAGTGCTGGGATTAAATGCATGCACCACCATGCCCAGCCAGATTTATTTCTTTTAAACTTAAAACATTTTTTGGTAATTTTATACATGAATGCAATGTATTTAGGTCATAGACACCTGTTGCTCTCTTCTCCAACTTCTCCTGGGCCCCCTTCCCACATACCCTTCCAGACTTCATGTCTTCTTATGTTTGTTGTTCATGTTTGTGTTCTTTTTGTTTTTCTTCTTGTTCTCTTCCTCCTCCTCCTCCTCCTCCTCCTCCTCCTCCTCCTCCTCCTCTTGCTCTTTCTCCTCCTTGTCCTCCTCTTTCTCCTCCTTATTCTTTTTCTTCTTTTTGTTGATTGTGTACTGTGCCCAGTCACAGTGGCTTGGTGGTTATGGGCCAGCCAACCACTTTCTGATCAGATATGAGGCTCCATAGGAACATTTTTACACATGGTACTGTAAACTTGGTCAAAGCCTATGACTGGAGAGATCATAAATTCCAGAAGGGAAACTACTGTTGTTGTTTTTCTAAATGGCCATGTTGTCAAACTACATTCTAAATATTTGTGTTTGTACCATAGGTCTGCACTGCTCTTATCTTTGGTCAGAGGGGCTTCTTTTTGCAGCGGGCAGTGGTTAAGGTGGATATTCATAACTGATCAAAGTGCTAAGAATATGCGATTCCAAGTGCTCAGCCATAGATGAGTCATCTGTGTCAGCCTCCTTCTACCCAAGGCTCAGAAAATATAGAGGAAAAAGAGGCAGAAAGAATGTAAGCACTGGTAGACTGGGACGAGTGCTGTAAAATGCAAACTTCTGGACATAACATGGCTCTTGCACACATCAACTCTGGTGACTAGGGTAACACTCACAGGGACCCAAACAAGATCAAGTCAGTTGAAATTCCAGGATGGATGGGGTGGGGCTCTCTTAGGCCCCAATCCTGAGGAGCTATTGGTAGTTGATGGCTGTTAAGGGAGGAAACAATACTCTTCTTTGGGGACATGGCCACTGGTAGGTTGTTCATGCCTCAGTGGAAAGCCACATGCTTGTTGGGAGACCTTTGTTGTGCAAAAGTCGAAGCTTCTTCACACCAGACAGCTCATGTAGCTCGGGATGTGCTGCGGGCTCCTTTGCATAACAAAGGGCTTCCCGGCATCTTTCCTGCCTCTCCTTTTGAGGAGTCCGCCATGAATGCCCTAAACATTAACGTGGCCTTTGACTCTGAAAAGGTATCATACCTTCCTGTAAATTCCTAGCAGACAACTGTCTGGCAGAAGCCCACTTTTCACATGCAAAAGCATCTAACAGCCAAGGCTTTTACCACAACCCCCATGGTATAAAAATATTAGTCTTCTCTCAATAGCCGGGAATTTAATAAAGCTGTACAGACTAAAACTAAGCCTTGAGCCTTTGAGTCTTGTGTACCGGCGACCCAATTCCTCCAGGGGGCAGCACCTTCCGTTACCGACCCACAGATACTCTAGCTTCGCCATCCTCGTGCCTCTTCCCTGTGGGGTTCAGTGGCCAGGAGCCCCACTATCCTGAGGAAAGGCATATGGGTGTATTAAGGGATGGGATTTCGACTGGACAAACGCTCCAGTAGCAGGGAAAGCTCAGCAGCAAGAGAAATTGCGGTAGTCATCAGCTACCACCACTCCCAGAGACGCGGGACCCAAGCCGCCGAGCCCAGGCGTGGACCCAAAGCAGCCGCCGGGAAGTCTGCGGACCCACAGGGAGTGAGCATACGGCTGCGCCCAGAGAGAGAGCGCAGCTGCCCATACATGCTGATGTGCATATGGGCAGCACTAATTAGACTCAGTGTTATTAATAATAAAAAGAGGAAATAAAATTGGGAGGGAGATACATTGGAGGGCACTAGTGGTAGTTTGAAGGAGGTAGTGGTAGATGGATACGATCAATATACATTGTATAAATGCATGAAATTTTCAAATAATAAAAATATTATTGAAAACTAAAACAGCATTTGTAGATATCATTAATGAAAACATTACAACTCATAATTTATGGGATATAGCTAAAACAATATTCAGCACAAAAATATTACTTTATATTAACTAATATAAACATAAGAATAGGTGGGTCTGGTAGCACACACCTTTAATCTCAGCACTCCTGAGACAGAGGCAGGCAAATTTCTGTGAGATCAAGGCCAGCCTAATCAACATAGTGAGTTCCAGGCCAGCTAAGTCTACAGGGAGGCCCTGTGTCATCCAAACGAAACGAAACGAAACGAAACCAAACCAAACCAAACCAAACCAAACCAAACCAAACCAAACCAAAGAATAAATGAAAATAATCAAGCGGCCAAATCTAAAAGCTAGGGAGAAGGATTGGAAAGATGGGTCAGTGGGTAAAGTGCTTGCCATGCAACCATGAGGACCAGAGTTAGGTTCTGCAGAACCCACAGGAGAGTTGGGGATCCCATCCCCATCCTCACCTCTCATCACTGCCTCCCCACCCAATTTAATGTACTCTCTTATGTATATAATATGGCCAGTAGAGTCCAATTTGCATCCCCAAATGTCCTTCAGTGTGGATCCATCCACTGGGGCCACCAAGAGTCCCATCCCTATAAGACACTATTTTTTTTCCTGTTAGTAGCCATCAGTTGCCAAGAGTTCCTTAGATTAGGTTGGGATTTCTTACCCACTTCACCAGGTCTATGCTGAGATTTTGTCTGGTTTGAGCTTGCACAGGACTTGAGGATGTTGTCACTACTCTGAGTTCATATGAGTAACTGAACAGCATCTGGAAAACTCTGTTTCCTTGTGGTCATCCACCCCTTCTGGCTCATACAATGTTTCCACCTCCTCTTCTTGCTGAGCCTTAGGAAGCAGAGGATTGATATAGGTGTCCTATTCAGAGATAAACAGTCTGAGGCCTCTTGTAGTTCAATAGAAGGATATAATAGGAGACAGGTGTCATTAAGGGGGAAATGGAGGAAAGGGGGTACTTTAACGGGGGAGGGAATAGAGAACATTATACAGTAGGGTTGCGAGGAGAGAGAAATAATGCTTAGATGATAGAAAAACCAGAGGGAAATGTATTAGTTCAAAGTCCTACTGAAAAATACACATACAATTGTGTAAGAGTGCATGTGTGTAGCTGAAGGCTCTATAACAAAAAACACATTGCCAGGCAGGAGAAACCTCCCTTTGAGATGTTGGTCAGGGCAGTCCAAGAGAATCCCCAAATAACACAGGCTATTGCCACGTCCCCTGATTGCCACCCAGAATTTAAAAGTAAGACCTTATTGATAAAGACAGGCTACACTTCAGACACAGGACCTGGAGCAGTCAAGCTGGAACTGACCTGGAACTGACATGGAAGCCTCCTCCCTCAAGACTAGCTCTCATGGCATCAGAGGATACTATATAAGCTGCCAAGGGAGAAAACCAGTCAATGGTGCATCCAGCTGTAAAGCCTAATAAAAAACAATGATTGGCTCAGCAAATTATTGCTATTGGTGCAGTAGTGGCACTTTTATCTTGGAAGTAATCAACATCGGTCTAATTGGAATTAAGGCTTGATTTATGGAAGGGAACTCATGTGTGGTACTGTAAACACAGCAAAATACACATGGCTGGAAAGATCATAGATCCTAGGGAAAAATCTACTTTTGTCTAATCTCTAGACCAATTTTTACTTTATTCTAAATGTGTATCCTCTTATTTACAGACAAGTGTATCTTTCACCTCTCATCAAAGAAGCTTCTTTTAGCAACAGGTGGAGATATTACAGAGTTTCAGAACTGGTCAAATGCAGAGAATAAGTTTCTGTGAGACACTTAACCCTAAGTGATACATCTTAAATGCAACCTTTACACATGGGATAAATGCACCTCTCAACTCTCACCAAAGAATATACCAATGTGTATATTCTTATTTTTTTAATTACACAAACACATTGAAGGAAAGTAAAGGACCTGGGCATTAATGTATGATTATGAGATATTTATGTGATGTGTTCAGTGCTTTTGTCCCTTAATCAAACAAGTGGTGGGAATAATAACAAACAAACAAACAAAGAAAAGCAAATAAGGTAGGATTATTTAGTATGACTGAGTCTTCATCTGAGGAAAGTTATCTTACAATTTTAGACATACTAATCAATTTACCTTTTTCTTTGATTTTCACCAAGATAAGTGGCTACATACTTTGTGCATGATTAGAGAAGACAGATAGGTAAGCTCAGTCAGTCCTGGATACTTGTTAGACTGTTCTATCAAAAGGAAGGAAGGGTCAGGAATTTGAGGGCGGCTGAAGTGGCATTGTTCAAATACGAGCTATTTAATTTAAAGGGAAATATGAAGAATGGATGTGAATATTAGAGTCTATTAAAGGACAGGGAGTATGCGCATGAGAATGGCAATGTGGTTGAAATAGAAACAGGATTCTGAGGGGAGTAAGAGGAAGCTAGCCAGAGTGATTCATTATGATAATGAGTACATTGTGTATGTTCTTGATTTTTGGAAACTGATCACTATCTGATGATGGGAGGAAGGACCTTGCTGTCACAATTGTAAATTTTGAAGCCATATGCTTGTCTTTCTCTTCAGTGCTCTTGTCATAGGATTAATATTTACTTGCTGTTATATGTTTCTTAACATGTCAGTTGTAAATTATAGCATTCATTTCTTGTCTCCATTTTGGGAAAACTTTGGTTCCCTTTACCTAATATATATTTTTTTCTCACCCACAAACCCCCTTCTTCCTTTTGTGACTTTTAGATTTGGCTGCACTCTAAAGCCCCACACTCCACTCAGGTTTAGATTGTGTTGTTGAGTCTTGACCAGTGAGGAAAAGGCAAGCTCTCTTTCCAGTCAGGGATAAAAGAGAGAAGCCATCTTAACAATGTGTTTACTCTATTATAGTTGGGCCATTTGCATCCTTCTCAAAGAAGTCAGAGCCTTCAAGGAAACCTGGCTTACTGAGGATGGGTGTTGATCCTAGCTTATTAGGGTTGCCAGGCCAAGACTTTGACAACCACACTAACAACCACACTAACATCTTTAGCCATTGTCTACCCTTGAAGGGGGGGGTCTCACTTCTTTTGTAATAAAATTTGCCTGTTCTTTAAACCAAGCTATGTCTCATCTGAATTCATTTGACTTAGATCACAATGACTAGGGGATATAAGGGACAGCCAGAGTAAGACTCTGGTAACATTATTGTAACCATTATTTCATGCTGAATTTCTGGCACAAGAGGAATACTTTGAAGAGAGATACTTGCTTACTGCCCTTTGCCTAGTAACCTAGAATTTTTTTTTTTACTTGTGAAATCAATGTGTTTAAGAGGCATTCAGGAGTCCTAGTTTGTCATTGATCTCCAAAGAAAAGACAGGAAAGGCCTCACCCAACATCTATCAAACTAATGGATCTAGATTAAAGAACTCTAAAAGGTCTGGAATGAGTGATATTCCTTTCTCTTTTAAAATGAGGATCTTTAAGATGAATGCCTACCAAGTACCTGGGTAGGACTTGAATAAAAAAACTGTCTCTGTAACACTGAACAGAGACAATAAAGAACTCAAACTCAAGTATCTTCTCCCAAGGAAAGAATCCTTTAACCTGTCTCGAGGCTACATTTATACATGATCTAATCTTAGTCTCATGGCTTTCTGCAAATTTTAAGATGTCATAGGGATAGTTGGAAGAAAATTACATTGCCCCTCTGACTGTGAGAAAGATAGTCATGTGGCTCACTTTGAATGGTTAGACTTTCCCCAGGAACTTCATTCTGGGAGAAGAAGGCTGTACTCTAGGTCCAGCCAGAGAAGGAACATTGTCTCTAGGAGAGAGATTTCACAGTTCTGACTAGTTGTCAGACCATCAAGCAGGAGAGACTGGAGCTAAGACAATGATAGGTTAATGATAGGCAAGGCCACACCTTGATCTGGGCAGCCTTAGTTTTGTATACATCTTGCACATCATTTAAACTCAGACCTCATGTGAAGATCCTTAAGATGGACATGGGAGGATGGTCATTGGACCCATTTATTTGTTCTTTCCCACTGTGGCCACAGTAAATAAATTCCCTTTCTTTACTTTTTCTATTGTATCGTTACTCAGCATATTGAGTCTGAGTGGCCAAATCCATCTTATTTGTTTTTTATAAATGTCTCATTGTTCATTTATATACTTTCTTTAAAAACATGTCTTATTTCCTTTGTGCTGCCTATATACTCTAAGGCTACCAAGGCCCAGGATTTGACCATAGCAAGTCTGGTTGCTGTGAGCTCAAAGTTTGTTTTATAGGATTTAACAGAAATGACTGATAATTGATGTTTCTTAAATGTTCTTAAGGATGCACCAAGCAGGAAGTCTATATTAGTTACTTTTCTGTTGCTGTGGTAAAACACCATGATCAAAGCAACTTACAGGAGGAAGAGTTTACTGGGCTTATGGCTGCAGAAGGATGTGTCTATCACAGTGAGGCAGGGATTGAAGGAGGCAGCGAAACCCTCACATCTTTAGGCAGGCACAGGAAGCAGAGAGAGGTACACCAGAAGTGGGAAAACTATGTAATATACTCTTAATGTTTGTGCCTGTGACATGCTTCCTCTAGTATGACCACCCCTCCTAAACTTTCCATGATCCTCCCCAAACAGCGCCACAACCTGGGGAGCAAGTTTCCAAACACTTGGAGGCTCTGTGGGACATTCTCATTCAAATCACCACAGAGTTCAAGGAAACTAAAGTGAGTTTCTCATAATGCTCCCGAGGGAAGACGCAAGAAATGGAGGATGTATGGAGTGGAGGAGACATCTTTTTTTGCTTACTTAATGTACCCACATGAAAACCCAGAGGTTTTGGACATCCCCTGATTCCATCACATTACTCAGCAAGCCTGGTTAATACAGAATGGTAAAAATAGGTTTGGGCCTTACTCATCTACCTTGAAGCAGTAAAGTATGGCAGAGAATAAGTTGCTCAAGGTGTGGTTTAGCATATGAAAAAAAATGAGTTGGCAGAGAGGAAGACTATAAAGTCCCCCACTAAGGCCAATATCAACAGGTAGAACAATGGTAGATCAGGGTGTGTAAAGAAAAATCCACTGCTATGCAAATGTAGGACATCACTTGCATTATAGAAATAAGCAATAAAAGTTCACAACCCTTTGGGTGCAAGCCCATTGATCCCTCCCTGCTCTGGTCCTTTTCATCCTTGGGAAGTATATTCTATTTTAATCAGTGGTCTCTGCTTCAACTACTACCCATATAGATCTACTATGAAGAAGCAAATGAACAGAAAGAAATATAAAATATACAGTTTAGTGCTCTGTTTCAGAGAACTAGGAAACTTTACGTGCAACCAAGGCAGCCAAGGCCTCCCCTGGAAGAAAGACTCCTATTGTTAAGGAGATCATCTCCATAAGGAGAGTCCTCCAGTTCTATGGAGAAATGGGAAGGGTGTCCTCAGGGCAAGACCTCACCCAGCTAAGCTTCTAGCTTATGAAAGTAAATGGCCTAAGGAATTTTATCTTCTTTGAAAACTACAACATACAAAAGCAGCTGCAAATGTGATCCAAGGGGGCCAAGGTCCATCTCAAACTATATCCTGATTTGGCAGTGTCATCTATGTGGTACAGTAGCACAAACAAGAGTGAGGGATTCATTGGTTCTTCCTCTGAGGTTTCAAAGAGTTGCTTAGACCAGGCAAGGATGTCTCTGCAAGAAAAAAGACTCTGATAGGCCAAGAGGCCCTGTGAGGCCCTTGGGTGAAGTTGTAAAGGCCAAGTCTAATTGGCATGGAGACCCCAAGATGTTGAAGATGTCAGAGCCATGAGACATCTGTCAAAGAGAGCTGTATACAGGAAGTAGAACCAGTCCAAGGGGAAGATATATGTTGTAGGCAGTAAATTTGGAGAGGCAGAACTATCTAAGTCCTTTTAAACTATTAAACTAAAATCCTAGATATAGGACATGGAGTTGAGGACTTGATATTGGCCCTGCTGGGTTCCAGTCTTGTTTTTTTTTTTTTTTAACTATGCCCCAGTCCTTCCTTTTGGAATGGAAATATGTGGTCTGTGTCATTATATATTGGAAATATGTAATGTGTTTTTCACATTATAGGATGATACAGTGTGTTCCCAAAGGGCCTGATTCCTTCGAGGGGTGGGACCTGCTGCAGAGAATTGACTGTGGAGAGTTAGCTCTGGAGGGAGGGGCTTTTGACACCATCTTGGACAGAAGCACATGTGTGAAAAAGGTGGCCCTGGCGTCTCACCTACATGGATGCAAGAGGGGGAATTTACTGACCTGGGATTAGACTGTGGTCTCACAATGCATGGGCAAAAGCTAACAGAGACTGTGGGTGGGCACGGAAGTGACTTGGAATAGCGGATCAAGTCGTGCAGAGCTGGGTGCCAGGTGTCGGGTGTTCATTTCTTTTTAAGTCCCTCCCCACCACCAAATATAGCAGCTATGAAAAATTCAGATAAAGATGTGCTATATGGTTTGTCTAATAGTGCCCAGAGCAAGAGACCCTGAGAGAGTGAGGGTGGGTCAAACAGCAGGAAGGAGAAAATTTAATGGGACAAATTGGCGCAAGTCAGCAGGATGATGGTGCTAAAAATGACAAACTGAAGAAGTTTGGAAAAAGCTAGAGAGCTGATGGCAGTGCTGGTGTGGATTTTACAATGGATTATAAAATATATAACTAAAAAGAGGCCAGCCATGCAGAAGCATGGGCCACATCTGTGTTGTTAATGTTGGGAAATAGCCCAGTTGTGGATATATGAAGATTTGTTAAAGGTTATAGAAGCATTAGAAAAACTGCTGCAGACTGTGGACACTAGCTGAAAACCCAGAGAGGAGGTGGGGCCATTTTGCATAATAAAAGATGTGCCCCAAGGCAGGGAAAGCTGAAAAGGCTAGTGAAGTACTGGAAGACCCAGGTACAGAGCTTGAGAGAGAGGAAAAAAAAATGCGACAGGTGTAAGGTGTAAGGACTCAGCGGAAAGGACAGATAATAGAAAAAAGGAGATGATCTAAAAATAAAAGTAGCTAAAGCTGTCCCTCAGATTCAACCATTGATACAAAAGGAAAAAAACGCTAACAGTGCTGTAACTAGGAAATATTCCACACTGGAACTGTTAAAACTAGGAAAAACTTACCAGCAAGCAATCAAAGAGTGCCTAGCTGCATGGCTTGTGAGAGTGTGGGACATGGGAGCAAATGACATCAGTCTAAGTCCTTCAGAAGCTTCACAGCTGAGTTATATAATCACCCATCTGTCCTTGCAGATATAGGCTGTTCAACCTAGGCCAATGCAGGGGAGAAGTCCTTAATGGGATGGCTGATGGAAGGCATTGGGGATACATGGTCATTACCAAGTGAAATTCTGATAGTTTACAAAGGCTGGAGGACTGTGAAGGAGGGAAAGGCATTACTGAGAGAACTAGGTATGAGAAAAGCAACATATGATATCCAGTTCACTGGGCCAGATAAGACTGTGTTTACCAGAGATATAAAGGAAAGGTTAATTCAACTGGGACCTCAAAAATTGTATGGAGCTTTAGTGGTTTTGCTAAGCCCTTTAATGGGACAGGATCTTTGTGAAATGAGAGAAGCTTTAGCAGATGTAAATGATTCTATCCAGCATGTAAAATGTGTCTGTAGAATAACAGACCACACTATAAGAGATAGAAATGAGACCAGGGAGAAAAAATGGTCTGTTTGGGTTACTCAAAGACAAATGTGGCAAGACTTTTGTTGAGCCCAAATTCCCAGAGAAAAAAAATTGACAGAATACCAAATTTAGCACTAAAGAGTTTCTGGAAGGCTTTAAAACCAGAACAACAGTTTACAAAAGGCATTCAAAGAATAAAAACTGTCCCAGGGGTGGTTAAGAATACCCAAAGATTAAATAATGTGCATTTCTCTTTTGATAAAGGCTACACTAGGAGTGGGGGCATTTTTTCCCACCAAGGCATCTCCCAGCAACCAGGTTGTGGTCAATGGAGAGATGACAGATATGGCTACAGTCAGGAGGCAGACCCAGGGCCTGCCTGACTCAGGGAACCAAGAGGTGCAGCAGGAACAGGAGAAACCCCCACTCCTTAGCCCAATGCAGGGTCAGGCAACTGGAGCAACACCCGTAAGTGTATCAAGAATAAAAGAAAACAAAGAGACTCCATGTAAAATCCCCCAAGTGTGAAATGACTCCAAAGGGATAACTAAAGATAGTAAAGAACTAACCAAATTAATGCCTCATACCCATGCTATGGTACCTAACAAGGATCTATGGAGAAAAAAGTTAATACAAATGGATAAAACCTTTCCATGCTGTGTTTGACCTTGTCTGTGATTGATTTAATAGATAATGTTAACTGTCCTTTGACAGATGTGAAACCGATTTGAAAGATACCTGAAGAAGCAAAAGCCAGCTATAGCTGTAATATTCTTAGGAGTTTTATGGTTTGGTAAGACAAAAACAAAGGCTCCCAAACCATACAACTGTTAAGAAAATCTACAGTACCAGGGGTGGGTTGCCCCCCTATGAGCTGTTGGTCAGAGAGAGATCCTAGAGGTCTTCAAATTCACCAAGGCTATTGCCACTAATGTCAGTTGTACACTAGAAAGGTCAGTAAGCCCATGTTGCTGAAGACATTGCATGATGTGAGCGTGGGAGGAGAAGAAGAGCTGGAGCTGAGACTTAGCCAAAAAACTCCATGCCACTGGATGGATGATGTTCATAGTGCCAGAAGGTGCTATGCAGATGGTTGGGGAAGAAAGGATCTCCTATGAGTCTACTCAACAATGGACCCCACGTGCTGCACACTATGGACATGCTAAGCAATGCCTGAAAGTTCCCTAATGGCTTGACCAACATACGTACAACTGACAAATTTCTAATTGGATAAGGCCCACTCCTCGGGGTGGAACACACATCTGGTGCTGTCAGCCAGGTCAAACCCCTGTGTTGAGAAAGGTTACAGGCCCTAATGGGGAAGCCATTATAAGTATACTGTTTAATGAATATAGTACACCTACTGGGATATCCTCTAGGTATTCGTATTTACATTCATGTTTGTTTAGATTGTCTACTTCCTTCCATTTGTCTTTATAGTGGAAGAAACACCACTGAGATAGATCAATGGCCATGGCTTACAGATGAATAATGGGGAGGCCCAAGAAGTCACTATCTCACCATGGTACAAGAGAAATCGCCCCGCATCTATCACCCCCTTTAAGGCTCAGGGACCTTAGTGGAAAATTGGTGGAAAGATTGTAAAAGTAGAGGGAAAGGGTGGAGTGTGTTCCCAAAAGGCCTGGTTCCTCTGAGAGGTGGGACCTGCTGCAGAGGATTGACTGTGGAGAGTTAGCTGTGGAGGGAAGGGCTTTTGATGTCATCTTGGACAGAAGCATAGCAAGTGAAAAAGATGGCCCTGGTGTCTCACCTGCATGGACGTGAGAGGGGGCATTTACTGACCTGGGGTGAGATGGTGGGCTCATGATGCATGGGTGAAAGCTCATGGAGACTGTGGGTGGGTGCAGAAATGATCTGGAACAGCGGGCCAAGCCACGCAGAGCTGGGTGCCAGGTGTCGGGTGTTCATTTCCTTGTAAGTCTTTCCCTTCCACCAAATACATAAACTATGAAAAATTCAGATAAAGGTGTGCTATATGGTTTGTCTAATAGCACCCAGAACAAGACACCCTGAAGAGAGTGAGGGTGGGTCAAACAGAGAGCAGGAAGGAGAAAATTTAGAGGGACATACAGTTAAGAGAGTACTTTGAGTCTTAAAAGATATTTTGGATGTTGGATGTTTGAACAGTGTTAAGACAGTGTAAGAATATAAGGACTTTTGAGATTGAACTAAAACACTTTGTATTATGATATTGTCATTAGAATATGGGGGCCAGGGTGTGGAATGTGGTGGTTTGAATGAGAAATGTCTCCAATAAGTTCCAAGTATTCGAATACTTGGCCCCAATTGGTGGTTTTATTTGTGGAAGTTAAGGAGGTGTGGTCATGCTGGATGAAGCATGTCACTGTCAGTGAGGGTGAGTTTTTAGAGTTCACAACCTTACCCCACTTCCAGTTTCTCTCTCTGCTTTCTGCTCTTGCTTGAGGGTGTGATGTTTTGCTTCTTGCCCTGGCTGCCTCTGCCACTATGCCTCCCTATCAAGAGAGACTCTTATCCCTCTGGAACCATAAGCCAAATAAATTCTTCCTTTTATAAAATGGTTTCATCATGATGTTTTATCAAAGCAACAGAAAAGTAATTAAGAAAGAATTCTTAAAATTTTTTTGTACATTCTCAAAAAGAAAATGAAAATGAAATTCAAAAATGATCAATGGCTTGCATGAAGCCAACACATGACCAACAGAGCCTTAACACTCGTTTTCTATTGCTGTGATGTTTAGTCACTTTTTGTAATTATTCTGATTATATATGTATAAAATAGCTGTTTAAAGTGAACATTATAAAATACAGGAAAATTAATAAAGAAACATTGTATTTATTTATAAAACACTATTTTATGTACTTATTTTATGTAGACAGTTTTCATAAACTAGGAACCCTCACCTTATTCTATGTACACAGTCCCTTTGACTAGATTAGAACTTCTATACTGGGACTTGTTTAGATTTCTACCTTCTATTCATTTTTGGAAGATGCTGTATTTTGTCCTTTAAGGGAGGTTCACTATTTGACACTAGAGTCATATTAGAGAACTTACAGATGTTTATTAATGCTTGCTATAAGCACAATTATATGATATGCTATTATATTATGTTAATATTGTATGCAAGCAATATTAACATAAATATCAATTAGTATAACATTTCCATTTTCTCTGGAAAGAAGTTGATAAAAAAACCTATAGAATTACCTCACATATTTAAAACAATTAGAAGAGCTTAGGTAGAATTAGATTAATTAAGGGCATATATTATCTTTCTGTGTAAGTTTATGACTAAGAGACCCACACTCAAACAAGTGAAGCATTGTTCTCTCAGTTTATACATTTTTGAGACTGTGAAAATCAGAGTTCTAAAAAACTTAAGCACTAGTTGATAGAATAAAATACAATTACAGTATTGGCTATAGAATGAGATGCTGATCATTCATGAGGTTACTTCTGAGAGTATATTCCAGGAAACTCTGCTTGCTTCACTCACACACAGGATATTGAAATTCCCCTTCATTACAGGTTGTTCGAAATGAGTGTAATGGTGTCTTTGCTTTGTATTTTAATTTGCATTCAAATTCAACAGTGTCCCCTGTTTTCACATAAAGTTTTTTGTTGTTTGTCCATTTTAATTGTATGTTATTTTTTTCCATTACTTCTTCCAATATTACACATGCATCTGAAAGAAATAAAAAAAAAACCTGAATAAATAAGAATATACCTTTGCCTTTTGTAGAAAAATGACATGGCATGTAAGAATATTTTGGGATTACATAAAATGATGACTAGTAATAATTCATATTTATCGAGCTATCTCAGGTCCTATTTTTAGCTCTTTGTGTGCATCATCTCTAAAGAGCACACACTATTTCCATGGACTGTCAGAGAGGACTTCCCAGTGTCACGTGACCCTACAGTGACTTCTGAGTCTGTCCTCTTAATTGCTTCCTTTCACCTGCCTAAAGTCCATGCCTTAAATAGAGTCAAATGAAAATGTGTTACTGGGATTAGCATTATCTATTCCTTTCCTAACTCCAAATTCTTTTACATCAGTGGTTTCTATACACACAGCTTGTTATTTTTTCTAGCTGATACAGTGCACAGAAAATGAATTATAAAAGTATATCTTTAAAAAATTCCTTTGAATATTCATGGGACATAATCTTAAAAAATAGCTATTTATCAATGATACTACCAGAGCCTATCATATTTGATGTCTATTTAGATTCCCCTTACCTCATTGTAAACATCTGTGAGCTCACCTGTTGTGAAACTTTGTTTTCTAGAAAAGTCTTGCTATTTTGTCTCATCCTTTATATATCATAACAAACTTACATAGACCTTCATTACTTGCTTAGGCTTTCTCAGTTTTTCTGTTTCGGAAAATATCTCCATTCTCATATCCTTTTAACATCGTTTATATTTTCATTTTCTTTTTTAAAAATAATTATGAGACATAATAGCATTAACGAATAAGTTTTTCATCTGTTGTGAGACTTCTTTTCCTGGGGATGCTAAACAATGCTTATTCCCTTTTAAGTTTCTAGTGTCAAGCCAATGTTTGATTAAAGTTTTCCTGGGGAACCAATGAATTTATTGAGCTTACTTATCGAGATAACTGAGGGGTTGCTGAGGTGTATGTATGACCTGAGGGTATGCACACTGGAAAGCCTTTACCCAGCATGCTTATCCAAGAGAATTTTTGTATTTATTGAATGAGGTCTTTCAGATTTATTTATAACTCATTTCCCCGGGTATTTTATGAATGTACATCAGAAATGGAAATATAAGTAAAGTAAATCTGTTGGGTACTCTTGAAATTTATTTTCTTCCAGGACCTGACTCTTGGACAAGGAACAATTACGGTCCTTATTTTGTACAGATCTAGTCCTCTGTCCCCTAAAGGACATTGAGGACACAAGACTTCCTTTAAAATGCTTCTCTAGGGGCTGGAGCGATCGCTTAGTGCTTAAGACATTTGCTGCTCTTGCAGAGGACCTGAATTCAGTTCCTAGCACTCACATGGAGGCTCATAATTGTCTGTAAGACAAGTTTCAGGGGATCTGACACTCTCTTCTGACCCCTGAGGGCATTGCAGACACATGATGTATTTTACACACATACAGCAAAACACTCATATATGTAAAATAAAAATAAAATTTAAAAATACAAAAAAAGAAAAGCCTTGCTATCTTCTCCCACTCACCCCTGATTCCATTCATTCTTAAATTCAGTAATTTCAATTCAGATAATATTCCTTTGAGTAAATAATAACACAATAATGTGCTACTAAGTGATGTATGTGTGTATATATAATTGGCCCATGATATATGATACAAGAACTGTTCAGAAGATGCTGCATAAGCCTTGGCCCAATTTAAGGAGATATTACAGGAGCAAAAGCCAAGAGAACTTCATTTTGTATACAAAGTTATTTATACTCAGGAGAATTCAAGAGTTTTTATTGAATATTTTTCAGATAGCACATGGCAGAGCAGTTCTTAGCTGTGAGGGTAAAATTTAACATTTTCTTTAGAATAGGGTGAAAGAAAACATACTGAGTAATATATTTTGGGTCTTAGATATCTTTGAAGGATGATGTGATAAAGCTTAGTCCATAATGAATATTGTATTTGGGGTCTTAGATGTACCCTGAAGATTTTGTGTTAAAGCTTAGTCACCAGCTTGACAGTATTTGGAGACTCAAACATTAAGAAGTGGTGCCTGGGGAGATGGGGTTAGGTCACCTGACACTGGACCCTAAAAGGGATAGTGGGACTCCGGTCTCTTTCTCTTTTTCTCTTTCATTTACACATGATGAAGTCAGTGGTTTGGCTCCACTATACACTTTGCCAGGATGTTACCACAAGCTCAAAGGTAATGAGGCCAACCACCCATGGACTGAAACATCTCAAACTGTATGCAAAATTAAATTTTATCCTCTTTATAAGTTGATTCGTCTCAGATATTTATTATAGTCAAAGAAAGCTGATTACCAGAATAAACACATGTAAATAGCTTGCTAGGTATTTTGAATTTTTCTATCTTTCTTATCTTGATATATACAAATAAAAGTCATGTCAACAAGTCATCCACTAAGAGTTCTAATAAAAAGCTTTCTGGTTTATAAGTAGGACCTTAAATAACAATAAATAAAAATTCTTCTAAACAGGTATTTGAAAATGGTCATTGTGAACAACTTCTAGGTACAATTTAATGATATGAAGATGTTTAATTGTATAAGAATAGGTCTTGTGCTTAAACATGTTTTTTGAGAGTCATTGTGGAGTTGCATAATATATCTCATGATATTTAGGTCTCAAAATTTAATTTGTTGTTTTTTTAAAAATTATTTTGTGTTAATATCCAGGGTAGTGGGTTTCACTGGGAAATTTTCATGCGTACGCATCATTTAATTTACCCTTATTCCCCTTACCACTGTGCTCCCTGTAACCCCCATTCTTTCTTTTTTATTTAAGTAAATTTTTTTATGCATTTCCTTACATATTTACATCAGGTAAGAAAAGGTTTAGGATGAATGAAATTGAAATAACTATCATTCTATGAAATTATTCCATAATAATTATACTATAATTATGAAGCCTCACATTTCAAGACGATGTTAAAAACTCACCCAAGCACTTTGGAGGATCTGACCACTGTCCATTTTGGCATATCACCTTTGTGGAGCCCTGGGGTTTATAGAAGGCCTGGCAACTGTAGTCCACTGTCGATCCTGAAGGATATGCCCACAGTTGGAAAGAGATGATATCTCCATTGTTAATAGGTGGAGGTGGCCCACAAAAGCCTTCAGACTCTGGAAAATAGCATTTATTACTTGGTAGAAAGATATCATACTAGTTTAAATGCAATAATATGAATTAAGAGCCACACTCCATACCTTCATTATCTCATATGATAATCTTATAATACAAGTAACTGTGAAATTTCTTTCATACAATGTTATTATTAAAACATTCTGCAATATTACTCCCTTTCTTCCTAATTTTATTCACATAAAGTCTTGGGCATATATAATTTAACAAAAAAAAATTTTTTTTTGTCTTTTTGAGGCAGTCTCCCTGTAGCCCCAGCTGATCTAGAACTCGCTATGCAGACCAGGCTGGCCTTGAACTCACAGATATCTGCCTGCCTCTGCCTCCTGAGTGCTGGGATTAACGGTGTGTGCTGCTATGCCTGGCAATTTAACCAAAATTTTTATTTAAAGCATTATAGATTATTAAACCTTTGCTCTAGTCTGCCCATTTCTTGATATTCCATTTTTATTCTAAGAATTACTTTTCATTTTTATTTTCAAGGGCAGCTTTTATTGCATGCAAGTAACATGTATTTAATGGTATATGATCATAAAGTTTTACTTTTGTTCAAAATGGGTTATAATACATACTTTTCCAAATTTACTTTTTAAACTCACTATATAGGCATTTTTCTTGACAATGAAAGTTTCAACTTCATACTAAGATTGATTAGTATAAATTAAAGTTATTGATTGGTGTTACTTCACATATTACCAAAGTTATAAGGAGAAATTTGCCAAATAAGTAACTACCCTCAATAATTTGTTCTGCATTGTGTTTTATTAAATTGTATTTTAGCTTTTGCAGAGTAAGTCCTTCAGGTGGGCCTAATATTATTCTTCCTTTGGAATAAAGACCGTGTCCCTTCTTCTGGAAAGATTTTTCACTGTCTACTCACTCCTCAGTCATTCATCAACCTACAAACATGTTGAAAATGTCACACCTGGTCTCTGTTTACTGCCTCATTTCAGATTATGCCTACTCATTCCTTGGGTCCCCGTTCTTATCACTCACATTCTTTTTGAATATACATCAATTATCTTTTTACTCACTAGTGAACATCTCTAGACTAAATACTCGGTTTTTTATTTTTAGATATCTAAGTTACCAGGAATTTTTCTCAATTTCAAGCAGTCTTACTGTGAAATACACCACTCTGAAATAAATCTTTGACATTGCTTCTGGGATGCCAGTTGTGGTGACTTGGGTAAGCATTCTTAAGAGGCTTGCATGCTAAGATTTGGCTCATAGGTAGAACTTTTAGGTAGTGGGGCCTTGTGAGAGGCCATTGGGAATGTCTTCAAGGGATTGTGGGACCGTGTCTTTTTCTAATGGTGTAAGTAGTTTGGCTCTGCACTGTTCCTTCTATGATGTGTTTTCTCACTACAGACTCAAATAACGAGGCTAACCCATTATGGAATAGAGCCTGCAACACTATAAGCCCAAATCAACTAGTATGTCTCCTCAGTAGGTAACTTTATAGTAGAAATGGAAATGGTCCTCTCCAGCCTCCTCCTCATTTTTCTCCTATAACTCTCACTCCTTTTCATCCATATCTGTACTGAAGATGTCATCATGGCTGGCTCCCTTTGCCACCCTTTCATTTTTAGTTATTTAAGATCCTGTGTCATACCATGTAGCATCATAGCATTAAATTGCACCTAAATACTAACAGCTGCTAATTTTGAATTCTAGTCCTGAACAATTCCAAACTGCTCATTTGACATCTCACACTGGTTATTAAGGCTCAGATCTCTGAACTGAGCATTTAGGAGATATGAAATTTGATTTTACTGTCTTCACTCTAGAGACAGTTCTCAGGGTAAAAAATATTGAAAGACAGAATTGGTGACCTAGACAGCAATTTCAATGGTTCAGAATACATGTAACAGGTAAGTTAGCAGCTATTTTTCTTCCATTTTGTGACTAAAGCTAAGATTACTAACCAATTTTTAAACGAAATTATGTAGGTAACTACTAACCAATGCATTGTGGTAATGACTGCCAATGTCCATTTTTACATACAATATCTTTTGCCTCTGATAGTAGGTAATTTTCTTTGCATAGAACAGCTACTGTTTCCCCATCCTGATAATTCACAGTGGTTACCATATTCTGAGCATTAGGTATCTGTGGTGGAGGTGGGCAGAGTTCTGTCTTTTTTTCTACAAAATAAAGTAGTAAAAATTATTTCATTAATACAAATTAAGGAAAACAGCTCAGTAGTATAGTATTTCAGGATAATGGAACATTCAACAAATTTCTCCTCTGTTTTTCTTTCCCTCCCTCCCTTTCTCCACACACAGATACACATACACATACACACACAAATGTGAGGCTATAGTAATAAATGTAGTTCATGGTAATATAGTTTAAAGTTTCAAAATACATTTGCACAGTTAACTGCAGCTTTGACGATTCTCAGGACCTTCATTCTAACTTCCCTCCCTCCCTCCCTCCCTCCCTTCTCTCTTTCTTTCTTTCTTTCTTTCTTTCTTTCTTTCTTTCTTTCTTTCTTTCTTTCTTTCTTTCTTTCTTTCTTTCGACAGGATTTCTCTGTAACCCCAGCTGGCCTGGAACTCCCTATGTGGACCAGGCTGGCCTTGATTTCACAGAGATTCACCTGCCAAGTGCTGGGGTTAAAGGTGTGTTTTATGATACCTGGTCCCTACTCATGATTCTGTTGGTATCACTGTAAAATTTAAAATTTATCTTTTTACATTTTGTGTATTTGACTCATATGAATCCAAAAAGTAAAGACATATGACTTACACAGGTTAGAGTAAAAAAACTAACAATGGCAGCATTACAAAATGATAGCCACGACAGCTCCAATTGAGCCACCCTCTAATGACCTAATATGATAGATAGGCAGTATTTAATATTTTGCATATTTTTTGACTTTGAGTATGGCTGACAATTTTCATTGTACACTGTCTGTGCTGGACTGACAGTGCACGTATCACTGGTTGGTTGGTTTGATCTTAAAGAAGTTTTAAATGACAAATCTGGATGCTAAAGCACCATTCCCTGCAATGCTCCTTCCACTCGTTTTTGTTTTTGTTTTTCTCAGAATGGGGCTATGGTCTACTGATACTTCTCCCAAGATTACTGTGTAAAAGCAATAAATATCTTCCCCCCCCGAATATACTATCTTCATTTAAAACCAATACTGAAGGGGCTGGGGAGATGACTCAGAGGGCAAGCCACTTGCTGTGCAAGCATGAGGAATTGGATCCCCTGTACCTATAAATGCCAGGTGGGTTTGGTGGCTGGCCTGTAATTTGAACATTTGGGAGGAAAAGATTGGGGATACTCAGAGCAAGCTAGCTATCTAGACTAGCCAAATCAGCAAACCCTGGGTTCCAGTGAGAGGCATTGCTTCAATGTGTAAGCTGGAAAGTGATTGAGAAAGAATGTGGCTCAGTGGTAGGAATATACATGAGCTAACTATAGATCTATCATCTATCTATCTATCTATCTATCATCTGTCTATCTATCTATCTATCTATCATCTATCCATCATCTATCTATCTATCTATCTATCTATCTATCTATCTATCTATCATCTATCTATCTATCTATCTATCTATCTATCTATCTATCTATCTATCTATCTATCTATCTATCTATCTATCTATCTATCTATCTATCTATCTATCTATCTATCTATCTATCTATCTATCTATCTATCTATCTATCTATCTATCTATCTATCTATATTTTCTTTATGGATTCATCTTTTGACAGACATCTAGGCTGATCCTATAACTTGACTATTGTGAACAGCGTTATATAAATATATATGTGTAGGTGTCTCATTGCCTTCGTGGTTTCTTCCTTTTTGTTTTTGCTTTTTTGACACATAATCTTCCTATATGTCTATTTTCAGAAGACATGATCCTATACACCATAGACTAAAGATTCTTCTAGAAAACTCTTAACACTGATAACACTCTCAGCAAAGTAGTAATATTTAAAAAATAGCATGCAAAACTCAGTTGCTTTTCTATACAACTATAGCGAACATAATGGGAAAGAGTTAAGGAAAACAATACCATTAAAAATAACTTTTTAAAAATACCTAGAAATAAACCTATCCATGGAAAGAAAGGATGTCTACAATCAAAAGCTTAACATAAAGAAGAAAGAAATTGAAGAAGACACTAGAAGATGGAATATATGTCCTCATGAGTAGGCAGAATTAATAATGTGAAAATATATTATTTAACGTGCTCTGATAGTTCTATAAAATCCACATCAAAAAATTTCAATGATATTCTTCACAGAAATGGGAAAAACAATCTTGAAATTCCTATGGAAATACCAAATACCCCAAGTAGCCAAAACAGTCATGAGTAAAAAGACTAATAAGGGATTTATCACCGAACTTGATTTCAAAGTATACTAGAGAGGTCTAGGAAAAATATGACATTGGCACAAAAAACATATGGATCAATGGATGAGAACAGAGTACCCAAATTAAATCTACATAACTACAGCCATTTGGTTTTTGACAAAGATGCTGGAACCATATGTTTAAAGAAAAGATAGCCATTTCAGCAACAGGGACTGGCAAAACTTGGGATGTACACACAAAGGAATGAAGCTATCTCTCACCCTGTATAAAAATCAGTCCAAAGTAGACCAACGACCTTAACCTAAGACTTGAAGCTCTAGAACTGTTGGAGGAAGTTATAGGGAAAATAATATAAAGATAAACATAGGTAAGGACTTACTGCAAAGGACTCCAATGGCTCAGGAAATAAAATCAAGAACTAACAAATGGGAATGATTGAAATTAAAAAATCTTCTGCACAACAAAAGCAACAATGGAGTGAAAAGATAGCCTATAGAGTGAATAAAAATGTTTGCTACCTATGCATTTGACAGATGATTAATATTTAAAATACATAAAGAACTAAAAAACTACAAAAACCAGACAACACAGCAAATAGACTAATGGAATTAAGTTTTCAGAAGATGAAGTGCAGATGAACACCAAATGTGAAAAACGTATTCACCATCATTACCCATAAGGGAAGTGGTAATTAAAACTACACTGAGATTCCATTTCACCCCAGTCAGAATGACCCAAGAAAGTAAGTAACAACAGATGCTGGTGAGGATGCATGAGAAATACAAATCTTCACATTGCAGATGGGAATGTAAGTTTCTCTAGGAACATGAAAATTAATATAGACGTTCCTAAAAAACAATATGGCCTTATGTCCTAGCTATAGCACTCCTGAGTACATTCCGAAACCACAGAGATACTTGCCATCTATAGTTACTAAAGTAATATTTACAATAGCCACAGTTATGGAAGAATTATGGAATCAGCTTAAGAATTTGTGAACAGGTAAATGGATAAAGTAAATATGTTGTATATACACAATGAAATGAAATTGCTTGTACACATTGATAACATGAAGTCAGAAATAAGACTGTCTTGGAGCATGAAGAGGACTAGCCAGGGGCTAGGCAGGAGGAAAGGGAGGCCATGAGGGAGGCAAATGTGATCAACGTTCAAATGTGATAGACTCGAGTCTCAGAATACTTTCCACTCAGACTAAAATCTTTTTCAAAATTGCAAGTATGCGGGGGCTGGAGAGATTGCTCAGCAGTTAAGAACACTGGTTGTTCTTGCAGAAGACCTGGGTTCGAATCCCATTGCCCACATGGCTGCTAACAACTGTCTGTAACTCTAGTTCCAGGGGATCCAACATCCTCTTCTGTCCTCCGAGGGCATTGCATGACGCGGGTGTACTCACATACATGCAGGCAATACACTCATACACATAAAATAAAAATAATAAATAAAATATAAAAAAATAATAAAATATTAAAATATTTAAAAAATTGCAAGCATGCTTTAGTTAAGTTTACAATGTGCAGTTTTACTTTTATTTCTGAATGTCATTGACTACTGAGTTTTGATATACTTCTAGAGCTCTTTACTTTTTCTTTTCAGGCTATCAGAGACTGTGTAGAATAGGATAAAAATGGCTTTACTCCATTGTCTTTACCAGAAAGTCAGTGATTTTAGAGGAGAATATTTGTCTGAAAAGAGGATTGTGAATAATTACCAAATTTGTGTTCAGCTGAAAACTTATATGCCACAGTAAATATTAGAGAAAAAGTTTAAAGAATTTTCAGGATCAACAAAATGGTTCAAACAAATCTTACCTATGCAGTCTGGTTCAGGTTCCCATTTCCCATTAATGCAGACTGTTTGCTTGTATTTGTATGTTCCAGAACATTTATAATTTATTCTGGCATTATGATTAAATTCAGTCAGATGTGGTCTGATGACTGTTCTTGTTCCAAGCTTTGATCGTTCACACTTCCTAAGCTCATGTGTAGCTATGAAATCAATGTATTAATTAATGACAGGAATATTAAGCACAAACTAAACTCTCAAAAATATTTGAAATATTAATAGCATATTATGTTTGATGCTTTTCATAAGTATCACAAAAATTATTCCTGGCCTCGTTTGTATGATAGGGCTATACTATTGAAAAAAATACATAAAATACTCCCCCAAATTGTATCCTATCTCTGATTGACAGACAAATATGTCAGAAAGTTGTCTGGGGAATTTAAGTGCTAGATGATTCCCTTGGTTCAGGGGTTTGATTGGAGGATACTCTTTCTGGAGCTACACTTAGCCTATTTTTTGGGGGGGGGCTTTGAAATGTCAGGAAAAAGAAAGGACAAACTTGAAAATAGTTATGCATTATGTGTCCTGATGCAATTAGAAAGCAAGATAACGACACAGCTACAGGGTGGTGGAAAAATTGGAATGAATCCATTGCTTTCATGGAGGAAATACAGAAGGATCAATAAGAAAATCTAGACTGGTGATTTATGGGCACAGAAGAACAGGTATAAAGCCAAGTGTTTGGTCCTAATCGCCAATAGATTCCAGACACTCTAGGATTTGATGGAATAAAGTATTATTTTGATTCTTGTTTCCAGAACTTTCTGAGGTAAGAATATAACAAAAATAATAAAAAAAGTTTAAACAGTAATTATTTATAGAAATAAAATATCTAAATTTAATATTAGAACTACTGTAGGAATTCAACAACATTGCTGGAAATAAAATCAGCACACACAATTATATGATATTCTTGTACATAGAAAGTATAAATTTTCAAATATGTAAATTAATGAACAATTTCATTCATTATACAAGTAAAATCCAAGGATACCTGAATAAAAGGCTGATGTATTAAATTCCTGGGAGAGTCAGTATTAACACAGTGGTGATTATTACACTATTTATAAATTTTATGTAGTCCCAATCAAAATTGTAAACAATCAAACAAAATGTTTGGAAGTATAATCTTACCAACACATGTAGGAAATTCTGTCCACGTTCCACTAATACAAGTTACAGTGTTATTGCCAATCATTGTGTATGTCTTTTTGCAAGTCAATACAACTGAAACTCCATGTTGATAGGAAGGAGCAGGATGAAGGACATAGCCGTGCTTGAGTTCAGGTAGATATCCACATGTTTTAAGTTGTTCTAGAAAAATGTAAAATATTATATATCTACTTTTAAAATATGTAAAATATATTTACATATGTATCTAGATATATGTACACAATAAAAAAGAAACTATTACACTTAAATACTAATATCTGTTTACCAACGCAAGTAGGCAAACTTGTCCACTCTGCATCCATGCATTGTATTTTCTTTGGTCCCTTCATTATAAAATTGGGATTGCAGTCATATTCCACTATTTCACCATGTTTGTATTCTTCTTTCTGTATCTCCTTAACTTTACCACTGGGGAGCTGGGGAGGAAGACCACATGATTGCACTTGCTCTGTCATAAAGAAAATGTAAACAAGTGCTTATTTATTGTCTAATCATAAGATCTAGCACACAGAAATTGACATTTTGATTGATTTAGATCATCATTACATTTTCACTGCATTCCTATTTTTCCAGCTCTATTTTTGCTGCATACATAGTGCATATACTATTTTTGTTTGCTCAAATGTTGCTTTTTTCCTTATGCATAAATTTGAGCAAATGATAGGACAAACAGTATGTGATGAATATCACATACCAATCATCGAGATAAAATGTTTGCACTTCATCCTCTTTCTCACTTGTTTTGTAAAGTATTTGATGGACAGTGAGATTTTACTCCCAAGTTCTTCAGAATGCTTATCTAATATAGAGATTTGCCTATATATTCAGAACATCTTATATTTCACAAAATTCACAATAATTTCTTAATGCCATCTTACATCCTTTCTATATTTAAATATCCTGCTTGAGCCTCCTTCCAATATTTTAGAGATTAATTTATATAATAAAATAAAATACACTGGCATTAATATAAAATCTGTTTTTTTCATCACATTGAAAAATTAAACATCGACCTTTGCATGTTGGGAAATGAGGGGACCACCCAAACTGGTAGCACTGAACTGAATTTGGTCCAACTCTTGTAAGTCTTCGTCTACATGAGAATTTCATCAGATCCCCAAGTTTGTATTTTTCTTGCTTTGGATGAGCATTTACATTTGCATCAAGAACTGGAACAGGGCATTCTTTTTCTACAAATAAAATTAAATTACATGAAAATTTGTGAAACGTTATTGGAAAATGAATTTAATAATGCTGTATGAAAATAGATGCCCTAGAAAAGCATAATATATGTTCTTACCTTTGAAAAATGCATTAACTAGCTATTGAAATCCAGTCTATATGTCTGAGGCCCTTTAGGCAAATGAGAAAATTGAGAGACCAAAAATTTGCATGAGACTCTCTTCAGGATTGTAACAGGAAAGTTCTGAGAAGTTATGCACAAAGTAAATTATTTAATTCATCATTTAACATTGTTTTAATTTATTTTAATTGTTAAATTTATTATTTGTGAAATAGAATCTGAATAGCTTTCATATCCAAACCATAAACTATTCTTCTCTATAGCAATAAAAATGAAAGTACATCATATTTATTTGAAATTTTTATAAAAATGCCTTAAACATAGATATTTGGAATGACTAGAAAATGCATGTCTAAAATTTTAAATTGAATGATGGGCTGGAGGGATAGCACAGCTGTTAAAGACTAAGGCTAACAACCCAAACATTAAAACAGAATGAAACACTCAAAAGCATGCATTTGAAGAGGGTCTTGATTTTGGGCTTTCTTTGTTCCCTTTGGAACATGGACTTTGGAATGACATAAATCTGTGTTCTTAGGCATGGTCACTCATATTTGGTTCCAGAAAATCTCTTACCACTTTGAAAAAAAGGCAAATAATTCCTACTTTTTTAAGTGAATAACGAAATATGCCTTTATTTAACTTTGAACTTTTGTTTAAGATGTAATAATTGAATATTTTAATTACAATCAATATTTGGATACAAGCATAGCACTTGTATTGTTCAAATCCAGCCACTGTCAATCAGTTCTTCCCTCTCTCCCAACCTTTAGTGGTCATTATTCGCCATTTAGGTGAACCTTTTCCTTTAACTTCTGCGTAAGAGAGAGAACATATATGGTGACTGTCTTTCTGTGTCTGACCTTTTTTTCAATGTTTTTCACTGAACTTTTGTGCATTTCATACAATATACCTCATTTGTATTTTGATCTCCTCCACTGTCTGCACCCCTCATAGCCCCCTACTGGATTTCATGCATTCTGTCCTGTTTGTTAAGGCCTCTAGAATTAAGTTTGTATCCCCAGATGATATTTAACAGTCTTCTAATTCCATCAATTTTTATTGACAGTATTCGTGGCTGAGAAATGTGGCTGGTGTGGGTGCGTTTACTTTCACAATTTCTTATTCAGTAATGGTATTGTTGGTCTGTAATAATTCTACTGAGTTTTATATGTTGCTTTTGTATCATGAAACTGTACCAGATCACCTGCAAACAAGGATAATTTGACTTCCTCTTTGTAGGCCTCTTACTAACTTTGCCTAATTCCTCTCTCTAAAACTTCCAGTACTATATTGAAGATGAGCAGTGAGTGGGTGTCTCATACCGGATCTTTCTTTTTCCCCCATTTAATTGGTGTTGGCTCTTGGTTTGTTGTATAGCTTTTATTTTGTCAAAAGGTTTTAAGAGGAGATGTTCTTTTTTTTTTTCAACTCTTTCTGCATCTATTGAAATGATCATATGATTTCTGTCCCTCATTTAAAAAAATATTTTATTTATTGTTTTTATTTTATGTGTATGAGTGTATTGCTTGCATGTATGTAAATGTACCTGTGTTGTTCAATGCCTGCAGAGATAAGAAGAGGATGTTGGAGTCCCTGGAACTGGAGTTATGGACCGTTGTTAGCCACCATATGGGTGATAGGAATTGAACCTGAGTCCTCTGCAAGTGCAGCCAGTGCTCTTAACTGCTGAATTGTTAGCCACCATATGGGTGATAGGAATTGAACCTGAGTCCTCTGCAAGAGCAGCCAGTGCTCTTAACTGCTGAGTCATCTCTTCTGCCGCAATTGTTCCTCAGTTTTTGATGTAATATGTTAATTTCTTTTTGCACTGTGAGTCATTTTTACATCACTTGGTCATGGTGAATGATCTTTTCCACGTTATTAAGATCTCTGTTCACAGGCATATTGGCCCATGGTATTCTCTTTTTTTGTTGTTGTTGAGCTGTTTCTGGTTTGGATATCAGGATACTTTTGGCCCGGTCGAATGAGTTGGACCCGTTCTCTCCCTTTCAATTCCTTGGAACATGTTGAAAAAGATTGCTCTTCACAAGCTTGATAGAAGCCAGGCATGCTGGCATACTCTTATAGTCCCACTAATTAGCAGGAGAATTATGAGTTTGAGGACAGACTGGGCTATATGGGGAGACTGTTTAAAAAGAAAGTTTAATAGAATACAGACTGATTCGACTTTTCTATGATACTGAACGACATTATTGCTGAGTCAATCTTGAACTCATTGGGTATATTTATCTGTTTTTGTCCTTATTATTCAATTTTGGTAGGTTATGTATATCTAGAAATTTATCCACACCTTCTACGTTTTCCATTTTTGGCATATAGTTCTCATAACAGTTTCAAATGATCTTTTATACTATTGATCTATCAGTTGTAATGGTTCTTTAGCTATAATTCTGTTGCTGTGATAAAATATCCTGACCATATCCAACTGTGGAGAAGAGCAATTTTTTGTCTTGCAATTCCAGGTTGCACTCCATTATTGCAGGATATCCATGGCAGGAGATTCAAACAGCTGTTTACATCACATCCACAGCGAAAAGCAAAGAGAATAAGCATTCCTGCTTGCTTGCTTGTTTACTACTCAGCTAGCTTTCTCTACTCTTCTGCAGTCCAGGCCAGTGGTGCCACCCACATTGGGCTGGGTTGTCCTACATTAATTAACAATCAAGAGAATCCCTCACAGACATCCTCAAAGGCCAACCTAGTTCAGATAATTCCTCATTAAGATTCTCTTCCAGGTGATTGTGGGTTGTGTCAAGTTGAGAGTTAACATTAATCAGCACCAAATGCCTTCTTATTTCATTTCTTATTTAGTTAACTTGACTTCTCTCTTTTTCTCCTGGTCCAGCTAAATATTTGATACTATTATTAATCTTTTCAAATGCTTTACTGTTTTAACTTTCTGTTTCATTGAACTTTGTAAACTTTAGTTTCTATTTCACTTGTTTCTACTCTTAAAGTTGTTTCTTTCCCTCTATTGACTTGGGGTTTAGATTAATGTTACTCTCCTAATGCTTTGAGATACATCCTTTGGCTATTTTTTTTAAATCTTTCTACTTTGAAAGGGAGTTATTTAAACTATACACTTCCTCACAGTACTATTCGATTTCTTCCATTGATTTTTTAAGTAGCTTATGGCTAAGTCTCCATGAATTTGTCTAGTTTCTAAAATTGCTTTGCTTTGATTTGTAGTTTTATTCTTTCTTGTTAGAGAATATGCATAGTATGTTCCAATCCTTTTCATTTTGTTGAGACTATTTTTGTTCTGGTACAAATTCTTTTCTAAGCAATGTTCCATGTGGTGAAGAAAAGGATGTGTACTCTGTATTTCTGAGATGAAACATTTTCTAAATATATGCAAGTCCATTTGAACTCTAATATAGTTTGACTCCACTGTTTCTTTACTGATATTTTGTGTGGATGATTTGTCAATTGGTAAAGTAAGATAAATATTGTATTCATGTCTCTCTCCCTTTAAATCTAACATTGCTTATGTTAAAAGATTGAGATATCTGACAATACATATATAAGTTTATCATTTTTACATCTTGTTGAAATGATCCTTTGATCATTATATGACTTTCTTCATCTCTTTTTCACATCTTCATATAGTTCTGCTTTGGCTGTCGTATGAACAGCTCTTCTTGTGTTCCCTGTGTGTAGTAGCTTTTTCCATCCTTTCACTTTCAGCCTTAACTGATGAAGTTAGTTCCTTGTAGGCAGCACACCACTGAGTCTTGTTTTCATATCTACTCTGTCTGTCCTTATCTTTAAAAAAATTAATTTAGGGAACTGGAGAGATGGCTCAGTGATTAAGAGCACTGGCTGCTCTTGCAGAAAACCTAGGTTTGAGTCTCAGCACCCACATGGTAGCTAATAACCTTCTGTAATTCCAATTTCAGGGGACCTGATGCCCTCTTCTGTCCTCGGTGGGCATTGCATGACATGGGTACATTTACACACATGCAGGCAAAACACTCATACACATAAAATAAAAAATAAATGAAATATTAAAAAATTATTTTATCTTTATTTTATGGATATGTTTTGCCTATGTATATGTAAGTGCACACATCCATATGTGCAATGCCTGTGGAGACCAGAAGAGGGCACTGGATCCCTTTGACTGGAATTACTGATGACTCTTAGTTGTCGTGTGGGTTCTAGAAATCTCTCTGGTCCTCTGCAAGAGCAGCTACTGCTGAGCCATTCTCCAGTTCCCAAGTCTCTATCTTTTAACTGGGTTTTTGTTCCATTTATAGTTAAGGTTACTAAAGACATGGGAGCAATTACATTTTTTACTCAAATTTCTTCTATTGCTTTTAAATGCCATTTGTTCTATTCTTCCTATCTTGTTTTAATCTTTGTGATTTGATGGTTTACTGTATTGATGAGTTTTGATTCTTTCTTGTTCTCTGTGTATCTACTTTGTCCATAGGTTTTGTGGTTTCATTGTCTTCTTGATGGCAGTTATTGCTTTTCCACTTCTGCATGTAGAATTCACTTAAGCAGTGTGTGTGTGTGTGTGTGTGTGTGTGTGTGAAGCAAATGTGGTGATGATAAATTGCCTTTGAAAATGAACTGGTCTTGAAAAGTGTTTCTTTTTCTTTCCTTCCTCGTTAACGATTATGGTATTCTTGGTTGGGAGTTTCTGAATTAGGAACATGTCCTATGGCATGTAAAGTCTCTGATAAGGACTCTGCTGATACCTAATGGCAGTATAATTAATGTGACTTGCGATTTTGTCTTACAGTATTTGCAATTCTACTTGTCTTGAACTTTTTGCAGTTTGACTATAACATATCATTGTGAAAAGTTTTTCAGGCTATGTCTGTTTTGTATCTTTTGATCTTTTGAAGTTGTATGCCCATATCTTTCCCAAGATTGTGGGAATTTTCAGCTATAATTTTACTGTTTGGTTTTCTGTGACTTCCCTCTCTTACTCTCCTTCAGGGGCTCCAAAAAGTGGGTATTTATTTACTTAATGGTGTTTGAAAGAGTTCTTTCTTTTTTGTTATTGATACTAAATGGAAAATTTCAAAAGATTCAGCTTCAAGTTTAATTATTCTGTTTCCTGTCTAACCCAGGCTGCTATTGAAGCTTTCAATTATACTTTTATTTGGCTTGTTGTTCATTTCCAAGATTTATTTTTCTTTTTCAAGATATGCATGTATTTCTTGAATGTATGATTCATACCATGCATTATTTTTCTAATGTCATTCTACCATCTTTCTGTATCTTCTTCAATATTGCTGGACTTCTTTATGTTATTCTTTTAAATACTACTTTTGCTTATTATTTTCAGTCATTTTTAAGGTATGTCAAAATTTTAAGTTATTTTTATTTATTTGTTTATTTATAGTTTATGTGTATGAGCATTTTGCCTGCATGTATGTAAGTGCAGCATATACATGCTATACAGCAGAGGTCTGAAAAAGGCATTGGATTCCTGGAACTGGAATTAGAGAAAGTGAGCTGCCATGTGGGTGCTGGGAACCAAATTTAAGTTTCCTGAAAGATCATTAGTGCTCTTAATTGCAGAGCCATCTCTCCAGTCCCCAATATTATTTTCTTTGAGACTGATTGTTAGAGAATTGTTTTGGAAGCAAATGTTATCCCTTCCTTTCATATTTCTTGTGCTCCGCCACTGAGATTTGTGAAATACCCACTTTTTTGGAGCATCAAAGAACAAAAAGGGGAAGACACAGAAAATATATTTAGTAAAATAACAGCAAAAATTTCCCCAATCTTGGGAAAAATATCAGCATCACTTTCAAAAGTCCAAAGATCACAAAATAGACATGGCCTGAAAAATTTTCACCCTAACATTATAAGGGCCATTTTAGAGATGGAATGATTTTTTTTTTTTTTTGCCTGCAGTGTTGAAACCTTTCCCGTACAATACAGTATGTAGAGCAAGATTGGGTGGTGGGGTTCTAACTAGTCTTCATAGGCAAATTGGGTCTATGGGACTATTCCCCTCACCCATGCAAGTATGGTGGAATGTCTGTCAAGGTTGTCAAAAATGGAGATAAGTAAGGGATTCTGACCTTCAGAGCATCATGAATACAGAACACCGCTCCTCTCTCAAGATATTGCGCAGCCTATAGCTACCTGGATTCTAGGGATTATGGGGGCATAGAAAGATCTTTGATTATTTCCCCAAGTTTCCTGAAAATCTGCAGTGGCTGTGAAACTTTCCAGTATTTAGGATCACTGACATCCACACTGATGGAGTTTTCAAGGAATTTCTTATTCTGTCTTTATTCCACAAAGGGAAGTCTCTCCTTCCCCTGGTTTGATAGCCTAGACAGCAGTCACTGGCTTGCTTTACTTCTCTCTCTGTGCTGTTATCCCTGATCTTAGACTCTTACAAGATTCCAGTCTCTCCTTTGGTGAGCTCCTGTGGCCCCCAGTCCAACCCTTCCACTATCACTTACTTCAAGAAAGAGCTATCCAATCCTGCATAGTATTGCAGCCTTTGCTCTTAACATATCTCAGCACTTGGGAAGCAGAAGCAGGAGGATCAGGAGTTCAACATTATCCTTGGCACAGTGAGTTCGAGGCCAGTTTTGACTACATAAGACCTTATCGAAAATGAAGGAGAAAGAGAAGGAGAAGGAGGAGGAGGAGGAGGAGGGGGGGAGGAAGAGAAAATAAGATTCCTTTTGTGTTGGTTTGAGGCAGAGGAGAATAATGCTATATACTTCTATTCAGCTATCCAACTATCTGGAAAAATATGCATCAAAAATGTTTCAAAGTAAACATGATCCAACTATTATCTTGGTTTTCTATATCTATTATATTCTGCCTAATTCATTAATATGTTTATAAACTCTAATTCATCAATACCTTTTGAGAAATGCTTTGAATATATATATATATTCATTTAATAATTGTTCCTTAGGGGCTGAAGAGAATAGCTCAGGTTAGGCACACTGGCTGCTTTTGAGGATGATATAGGTTAGGTTCCCAGGACCTACATGGCTATTAACAACTGTCTGTAACTCCAGTTCCAGGGGATCTGATGCCTTCTTCTGGCTCTACATGGCTATTAATAACTGTCTGTAACTCCAGTTCCAGGGGATCTGATGCCTTCTTCTGGCCTCTTCAGGCATTGCATGACATGGGTGCACTTACATACATACAGGCAAAACACACACACATAAAATAAAAATGAATAAATAAAAAAATAATTGTTCATTAATAATTTATGAAATTAGAAGTTGAGATTCAGATGTGAAAAATAAATACAATAAATTAAGCACATATCACAAAAATGCAGCTAATATTTTCTAATAAAATAAATTTTACTTATCTAGATTTATAAATTGCTGTTAACAGTTTAGTGGTTTACTAGACAGTTATTTAAGCATATATCCCAGGACTCTGACTCTCTTAGATTTTATAAAGCTTGTACACTTATACCTCTATTTTATTCTAGTATTTCACATAGAAATCCTTTCCTGGTTGTTTATAGACATTATACTTACTAATTCGAAGACTACTACTGAAAATACTTGATCTTGGCTAGTTCACGATTTTTCAAGTCTTATCCAGAGAGTTATAATTTATTCCTGTAGCTATTACACCATGTCTTAAATGAATAATGACCCCCAAAGATGTCCAGTTTTAAACCCTGAAACTTGTGATATGGTATCTCAGATGAAAAGCCAGTTTTTGCAGATGTGACAAAAGAAGCCCCAGAAAATGGAGAGAGCACTTGAACTGTCTGTGATAGCTGCAATTTAGTCACAAAGGCACTTTTAAGAGACATACAGGAATGTAAGAGTTAGAGCATGGGACCAAAGCTGAGGTGGGAGTCACTTAAGGAAAGAGCCATGGGCCAAGAAATACAAACGGAGCTGTCAAAGAGAAGACAGAGTCTTTTCTAGAGCTTCTAGATGGAGCATCATTGTTTTAGCACTTCAAATTCAAGGCTGACATCCAGAACTCTAAAATAATATAGTGTTATTTTAAGAAATATTGTTTGTGGGTAGCTGTGAGCTGGAAGATGCTCCTTTGACCCTGTGATGACAAGCCATGGGCCCGCCTCCTTCTCATACTCTGCAAAGAAGCCACTCCCCTTCCCTCTTCCAGCCAATCAGTTGAGTATAGCCGCTTGCAGGGGAAGGGCTAAGGGTATAAAAACTGGGAAAACCATGAGGCTAGCCTCTCAGCCATTTTGTAAGGCTGTCCAGAACCACAGAATTTATGTCTGGGTGTGGACTTTAAGCATCAGCTGGGAATGGGGGCGGGGTGGCACTTGCTTGTCTGTAAGTAAACCTGCACCCCAAGCTCAGTTAGTAAGTCCAATAAACTCATTAAGATTCTTCAAACCAGGGTTTGGAGAATTTTTTTCTCAGGCTGTCACAAGAACCTCGGGAGGGGGGGAATTGAATACCACGTGCACCTCTCAGCAGTAAATTTGACTTATAGTAGCATATATTAACAACAGTTAAAATGTTTTACATTTTGATTAATATGTATAGTCATTTAATGGAGATTATGATTTTACATAAGTTGCTGGTGTTATATGCAGATTTTAAGACCGTTGACTACAAATGATATTTAATAGAGGGGAAAGGAGCAAGATCAAGAAGAAAAATATCTCTACTTGTTGAAAGATGTTTACTAAACCATAATGCTGATTA
>NW_008336901.1:393419-411733 GCF_000622305.1 Nannospalax galili
ATATAAAAAGTTATTTAGACAATTATTTCTCACTAATGATTTTATTCATAATCAGAAAGTGCTGCTCAGATGTAAGACTTCAAATCTTGGTCTCCAATACTGTAGTGCCCACCTGTAGCTAAGGGAGACAACCATTGTTCTAAAATGATGGATAAATTTGTTTTCTCCCCATATCTAGAAGCCTTTGAGAGGGAACTGACACTGATTCTAACCACTCCAAAAGCGATCAAAATGCCTGAAAGCAAATCCTGAATCCGTCACTCTAGAGTCCAGCCTTGGAAGACAAAAGAAAAATGAGGAGGAAGCCAATAGAGGAATGCTTTTAGCAGCCCTTGTCAAGAAATTCCATTGGACTCTCATATGATCATTTAAAAATTGTCCTGTTCTGACTTTTTTCTAGTTCCCTGTCTAGAACTTGTAATGCTAATTACTCTTGCCTTTACTTCTCCTTCAAATCTCCTATTCATGATTCAAGGACTTTCTTTTCTCCCTACAGATAAGTTATGCAATTTGGGAGTCTTTTAGATAGACCCACTGAAGGGGTACCCCAGTTGCCTCACCCTGCATCCCTGTTCAGCATGGAAGAAGCCAGAGCAGTCTGCATCCCGATTCCTTACCTGCAAGTTGGGTAACCTCTTTGGAGGATGGTGTGATAAGAATAGGAGGTAGGAATTCACTATGCAGCTAGGGTAAAAAGACCCCAAAGCAAACTAGCCAGTTTCTTGGCTAAAAGTCACAATGTCGTTGGGTGTCTTAGCAACATACTCTGTTCCAAAGGCCAAAAACGTCGAAAGTATTTGGGAGCTTTTATCTAATCCTTAAAATATTTTAGGGCTACCTCTTCAGAGTGGAGAATGTTAAAGTAGCAAAAAGCCCCATAAAAAAAGAAGAATAAAGAGTACATGAAGTTATCAAAAAAGTGATGGGGAGATATTGGAGGAGTTGGAGGGGAGGGAGTGGGCATGGATTTGATCAAAACACCTTGTATACATGTATGAAATTTTCAATAAGTTATTAAAAAAGGTACCCTTAAAAAGGCTTTGATTTTTAATCTGTGAATGTGATACATGTGGCATACAATCAACCTTATTTTTACTGATTAAGTCTTTTTCATAGATATTATTACATTGGCATATTATTTTGGTATATTAATTACTTTGGTATATTAAAACTGTATGGAGACACGTTAAATTTTGAACATTTTTCTTTAGAAAACTTCTCTCTAGAGAGCACATAAAACAGAAATAATATGTTCCATATTATTTTTGTTTTTCCAGAAGAAAATTGTACTTACCATAGCACATGGGCAAATGGGACCAGCCATGTTCACCGCATTCTGTGGAGCCTGTGGTGTGCCCACCTCCAAAGTCATACCCATCCTCACACTCATACTCCAGCTTCTCCTTCAGCTTGTACCACGTGCGGTTTCCTCTGTGCCTGGCATTCACTAACACTGGCATATCACAAGACTCTGAGACATATCAAGAATCAGGATTTTATTTGTACTGCTACTGCAAGTACTTAAGCAGACAAAAGCCTTTACTAATCATCATGAACTAACAAAATTCTTTTTAAAAACTTTGTTATTGATTTTATTTATTTATTTATTTATTTATTTATTTATTTATTTATTTATTTATTTATTTATTTATTATTTTGAGACTGGGTCTCCCTGTATGGTAATTCTCATAGGTTCTAACTTTTGAATTTGACCACTCTTAGGTTACCTCTTTTGCAGTCCTAAAACTGCTCTGTTCCTTGTACTAGCTCGGGTAACTGTATGCTATATCTTCTTCATACATAAACTCATATAAACTATGGTAAATAAATGATAAATATAGTATATAAATATATAGGTATTAAATATTGTTATATCTGTCATCTACGGAGTATTTTATATATGGAATATTTTATATACTATAGAATGACATCAATACCAGTCTTTCTATCATCTGCCATCTATTATATATCTATTCTTTCTTTATGTCTCTGTCTCTGTCATCTCTACCTACCTATCTAACATCGGTCTATGTGGAAGCATGAGTTTTGTAGATCCAAGACCAGAGAGCCATGGGGCTAGTTCCCTAGCTTCCAATCCCAAGTTTGCCAGGTCCCAAATCATCAGATGCAGAAGAGAAAGGTTATTTTGCTTCTGTACTGGTTTTTCAACTAGGAAAAGACTCTTAAACTATAATATTTGAGCTGTGTGTGCTGGAATACATCTTTAGCCCCAGCAATCTGGAGGCTGAGGCAGGCAGATCTCTGGAAGCTGGACAACCTGGTGTACATAGTAGTTTCTAGGCCAGCCAGGGATACTTCATGAGACCATGTTTCAAAATCTAAAACCAAAATATTACGGGGCTAGAGAGATGGCTCAGCAGTTAAGAGCACCATTTACTCTTGCAGAGGAACCAGGTTCAATTTCCAGCACCCTCATGGCCGCTAATGACCATCCATAATTCCAGTTCCAGCGATCCAACACCCTTTTCTGACTTCTGCGGGCATTGCATGACACAGGTGTACCCACTTACATGCAACAAAAACAAAAATATTATAAGATTTAGAGCATTTCTAGACCATCTGGCACATTGGGCTATCTTTTCCTCAGAAGGGAGGACAAAAAATTCTTTTTGGCTTTTCGCTGAATTTTAAATGTCTCCAAAGGCGCATGTGCTAAAGTGGTCATCAACTAATGAAGTTGCTGGGGGATGGAGTAACCTTTAGAAGGTGGGGATTAGTGGAAAGAAGCTTAATCCTTGGACCTACCCTTGCTGGGACTCTGGCCCTTTCCTTTCCTTTTGTTCCTGCAGGAGGAGTAGCTCCATGAACAAGCACTCCTGCCAGTGTTGTGCTTTCTCATCACAAGCCCAGCTTGACAGGGAAGCAAGCATGGGCTGAAACCTCTGAAATATGGACCAAAATGAACCCTCCTTTTAAGTTGATTCTTTCAGATGTTTCTTTTAGTGACATAGTTACTATCACAGCATGTTTTCTGTCTAGCTATCCTTTAGACAAGATAACTAGTGCTCTTTATTTACAAAGCCTAAACTCTGCCTAAATGTGAAAACACTGATGGTGAATTGTTTCCTAATATAAGGTTGTGATAAACTTATTGACGTAAAAAATGTATTTAGAAGCATGTAAAACCATAAGTATATTGATTGATAAGTTATCACCATGAAGATAGACTAAAATGTTGTGGCACTTTCTTAAAAGTGTTTTTGATTCATTTTTTTTTGTACGTATGAAAAAAATGTGTACAGTGCCCATGGAGGCTGTAAGAGGGCACCAGATCCCCAGCAATTGAAGTTACCAATGGTTTTCATCCTCTGTGGTATGGGTGCTGGGAACCAAATTTGGGTCCACTGCAAGAGCAGCCAATGTGCTTAACTGATGAACATCTCTCCAGTCCCATGCTGTAGCATTCTTCAAGCCTCCTGTGATCCTTCCACTTGGCTCCTTTCTCTTGACATCAATCAGAAGAATTAGGCTTGATTTTGTTATGTGACGTGTGTGTGTGTGTGTGTGTGTGTGTGTGTGTAGTGCATGCACATGAGTGTGGGAGTACCTGCTTGTATGTGCAGATGTGAAGGCCAGTGAAAAAGGTTGGGTGTCTCTCTTCATCACACTTCATTTTATTCCCTTGAGAGAGGGTCTGTCACTGTCACTGAGCCAGAAGCTTGCAGTTTCTGTTGTGCTGACTGGCCAGAAAATGTCTGGGATTCATCTGTGTCCAACCCCACAATGCTGCTGGAGTTACACATGCAGCCATGTCCATCCTTTTTATGTGGGTGCTGGTCTTTCAAATTCAGATCCTTAAACTTGCACAGCAAGTGCTCTTACCCACCGAGTCATCTCATCTGTCCTGATGTGACATTTTTAAACCTAAATTTATGTCTGTGAATATCAGTCATGTTTTTGTGGTTAACTGCATTTCACCACATTACTTACGTATTTAAATATGGCACATTTTACTTAAGTGCACATTTAAAGAACCCATAGTACTATCCAATGATAGTTTTGCATTCTGTTACAATTACTAAAATATTAAAAATGTATTTTCATATACATGTCTCATCTCATATGTTAAGCTTTCTGAAAATGATTGTTACATAGATCAGTCAAATTTCTCTTTTATAGCTTATGATGTTATCATAATTTTAGTAAAAGTATTCTTTTGATTTTAAGAAACTCGCAAACTGATAGTATTTTGAGAAAGATTCTGTACTTATTCACTAAAAGTCCATGAGAAGAAAAAACTGAAAGGTAAAAATAGAAGTGGGCTTTTACTTTTGGGAAGCAATACTGCATGTTTTAATTACTTGTACCATTACTATGACAAAATGCCTGGCAAAAGCAACTTAGGAAGGAAGGGTTTATTTTGACTCACATTTTGAGGGTACAGTCAGCATGGCAGGGAAATCCTGGCATCAGGAGCATGAAGCAGCTGGTCACACTGTGTTCACAGGCAGAAAGCAGAGAGATGAATGCTGGTGCTCAGCTCACCGTCTCTTTTCTGAGGCCCCAGTCCATAAAATAATGTTGTCCACCTTTAAGGTAGGTCTTCCCAACTTCAATGAATCCAATCTAGAAAATCCCTGTCTGCTAGGTGATTCCATATTCTGTCAAGTTGATAATCAGTATTGACCACCGAGATGACAAGTGTATAACATAAATTGGAGGAATTCTTCATTATGAAAGGGAAAAGAAATCTTCCTGTTTAACTGTAAATTCTATGTGTAAAGTTAGGTTTTTTTTTCCTTTCCATTCCTTGAAAACAATTTTCTCACATTAAATTGTGTCTAATATTTTTTCTTTGAGGATAAAATTCGGACACCAACTGATAATCTTTCTTTTTCCAAAACCAAAGCCTACTACCCCAGCTATATCTTTTCTGTATTTACAAATCATGATATCCAGACTACTTTATTCTCTACAGCAAATTATAGACTAAATTTTTAGTAATGGGGTGTCCTGAACTCTGTACTGTGGAACTGGTCTGCTTATTACAGATACAACTTTTTATCAAGATCACAACAGAAGCCAATTATAGAACACTGATAATTTTAAAGTGGCAAAAAGGAACTGTGCAAATTTCTTATTCATAAAAGTGCAGTTAAAGACATTTAAAACTCTATAGTTTTCCTCTCTCTTCTTTCCTCTTCCTCTTCTTCTTTCCGCTACTCCCTTCTTCCAGGAAAGAAAGCAGACTGAAGAGGAGAAACCATCTCTTTGAAGAGGAAGAAGCACAGCACTTTACAGAGGTGTATGAACATATTTTATTAACATATTTTGTTTCAAATAAGTTTTTTTACTTTATTTAGTACCATATAAGCCTACAAATAGCAAAATAATAACAAAATAACTTTCTGTTGCTATGTAAAGAAAATATTAAATTACTTACTGATACAAATAGGTTGAGTAGACCATCCATCTTGCAAACATTTGACTGTGCCTGATGCCTTTCCATCTGCTGTCATGTATCCTGGCTTACACTTATATTGTGTTTCTTTATTAAAAGCATAAGTGTGTTCCACTTCAGACAAAAACCCATTGTCAATTACAATATCTGATTTTAAACATTTTCCTTGAAAGACATAAAAATATAAATATTTGTTTATTAAATTTTTTTGACAGTGTCTTATTATGAAGTCCTGGCTGGTCTGGAACTCACTATGTGGTCTCCATAGTAAAACTCACAGAGATCCACATGCCTCTGCCTCCCAAGTGTTGGGATTAAAGGCATGCACCACCACACTTGGTCTCAGTCTGTTTATATCTTTATTGAAGATAAATTCTTTAATATGATAAAATTTGGTCTCTGACAAGGACGCTTCAATTGGTATAATCCTTGTAGTACGTTTTTAGGACATTAAAAATAAAACAGCTGAATCAAGTGTGGTGGCGCACACCCTTAGTGTCTTCATTGAATGAAGACAGTATTATTACCCTGATACCCAAACCCAAAAAACAACAACAAAATGAAATCTTAGACTAATAACCTTGATGTAAATAGATGAAATTATTCTTAAAATACTTCTAGCATAAATTTAACAAGAAAAAGATTTGTAAATCATTAAGTAAAATTTACTCCAGGATTATAGAGAAGTTTGTGATGGTTGATATTGTCTATTTGTTAGGATCTAGAATCACCTAAGAGACAAGCCTCTGGGCATATCTGTGAGTGATTATGTAGATTAGATTAGCCTCTAGGCATGAGAGAGAGAGAGAGAGAGAGAGAGAGAGAGAGAGAGAGAGAGAGAGAGAGAGAGAGAGACTAGATTAGGTTGGTCATGTGGGAAGAGCCATCTTAACTGTGGATATTATCATCCCCACATTCCCTTGAACTAGGGTCCTGGAATGAATGAAAAAAATGTGAGCTGACTGCTAATAGTTTTCATTCTATGCTTTGTGACTGCAGGTAGAATGTGATTAATTTCCTCAAGCTCCTGGTACCTTGATTCCCCCACCACGATGGACTGTAACCTTTAACTGCAAGCCAAAACAAACCCTTCCTTCCTTAAGTTGTTTGTGTCAGGAATGTTCTCCCAACATCACAGAAAGTAACTAATAGTTCAGAGTATGAAAGTCATGAACATATCAAACAGTGAAAATGAAGGGCAAAATTACATGAAAATTTCAATAGATTAGAAAAAACACTTGACATATTCAACATTTCATTATAGTAAAAATAAAATCCTGAACAACTAAAATATAGAAGAACAAAACCTAATTATACAACTACAAACCCACCACTAAATACTGAATGGGCAAAAGGCAAAAACTGTTTCTGCTAAGATCTATGACATGGAAGCTATGTCCTTTCTGTTACTTTTGTTTAATATAGTACATCTAGGCTTAAATAGAGCCCTAGGTAACATACAGAAATAAAAGCTATAAATAGGAAAAAAGGACATCAAATTAACATTTTAGAATATAAATGAATTCAGTAATGTAGCAAGATTAAAAGCTAACATAGAAAAATATGCATCATTTTATATACTTAGAATGAACTTGCTGAAAATGCAATTATAAAAGCAATCATATCCATAATAACTACAAAATATCTAGGAATTAATCTCACCAAGAAGGTCAAGACCTCTTGGATGAAAACTACAGGTCATCTCTAAAAGGAATTCAAGACATTTCCCAAGTTTAAATACTAGAAGAATGTATATTAGAGAATGCATCTTTTTTCAAATACCAAGAGAGTTCTTATAAACAGTCAGACAATCCTATATTCACATGGAAGCACACAACCATGTCCATGCGTGTGCATGTGCACGTGTGCACGCGCGCACACACACACACAACACACACACACACACACACACACACCCCATCTGAACCAATCTTGACTAAAAAGAGCAAAGCTGAAGGTTTCTCAATATTTGATGTCAATTCCTGTCCCTGAGCCATAATCATAAAAATCTTGAACTGGCATAAAATACAATGCCAAATTCTCAATATAATATAATATAATTCTACAATGCCAAATATTCTCAATATAAATCCATATTTCCACAGTCAACTTATTCTTGATCAAGTACCAAAAGAACACAGAACTCCTAAAACCTCATAAAACCAAACCAAACCAAACCAAACAACATTCATATGCTGGAGAAAAGGCAATTTCTTCAATAAATGATGCTGGAAAAACTGGGTATATCTATATACAGAAGACTGAGCTGGGTCCCAATCTCTCACCCTCTAACAAAATATATTTGAGATGAACCAAAGATCTAACTATCTGGAAATTTGAAGGCACTAAGATCTAGAGTATACAAGGAACTAAAAATAGTAAAATTCAAGCACTCTAATTAAAATTTGGACAAATAATCTAATAAATACTTCTCAAGAGAAGTACAAATGGCCAACAAGAATTTTTCATGATAATCCATTAGAGAATGCAAATAAAAATTATAGGGTTGTGACATCCTATCCAGTGGGAACAGCTATTGTCAAAAAAACAAAAACAACAACAAAAATACCACTTGAATTTAGAATAGATATTACTACAGGTTGATGGGGGTAAAAAGAGGTTAGAAACAAGAACCAAAAAGACAGAAATCCTGGTGTCCTACAGCACAAAGGCTGATTATAGTTCACAATAAAGCATTATTTTATAATATATCACATGCTTTGTAAAAGTCTAGAAGAAAGACTCCAGAAGTCTAAGCATAAAGCAAGAAGCCAAGTGTGTTTGGAGGAAGAAGCAGGCAGATATCTATGAGTTAGAGACTAGCCTGGTCTACACAGCAAGTTCCAGGCCAGTCATGGTTACATAGTGAAACCCTGTCTAAAAAAATACAGAGGAAGCAACAATAACAAAAAAGAAATGATAGAAGGAAATACTAATTAATTTGATTGACCACCGTGTACTGTATGCATGTGCTCAAATACTCCACTGAATTCTGTTAATATGCATTCACAATGCATATTAGTAAATAATCCATCAGGACTCCTCCTTTTCCATTATTAAAAGCATCAGTATGTTGGTTTATCCTACTTAGTAAGGATATAGCAAATTACAGCAAATGTGCAATACCTCCTCTCACTATAGCTTTATAGCCTGGAAACACTGGCATGTAAAATGAGGATGATTCGTAAACATGATTTTTCTTTCTTAGAACTTATCAAATGACTATATATTTTATATACATAAATGCATGTATATAAAAATAGAATTGTTAATTATCATGTAAGAGCTGGCATGAGGTTTTGCATACTTTTTCCATGTAACTTCAGGAGCTAGACACAATTTATTTAGGCATCTATATGCATGAACTTACTTCAGAATATAGGCTAAATTTTGTTAATTACTTGCTGTGGTAACTTTGCTACTCATGAAAAATAAAATTCAAGATGCATAATTACTGTAAACAAATCATGGTGCTATTTGAAAAGAGTTAATCATTCCAAAGAGTTCCTTGAAAGTGCATCTGCAGCTGGGGATGGTGATTGCAGCACTCTTGGGGCTATGAAAGAAGAACCAAGCTGGGCTACACAGATAAGTGAGATCTTGTCTTAAATACAAGAATTAGATTTTTGTGAAACATGGTTTCTCTTACTTTTGCTGATTTCTATAAAACCTTAAATGTGAAATTACATACATGTTTGCATGACACTAGCATTAACAAAAATTGATACATTTTCTAAAGTACGTGACTTGTAACATTGTTAATAACACCAGAATGCCTATGCACATATGATTAATTTAATGAAATGGTGATTTCATTAGCATTTTCACAACATACTTTTGGGAACAAAAATGTGCAATTACAGACCATGTTTAGAATTCTTGCTTTAGATTTTTTTCACTTTGATAGTTTCTTTTTTATTAATGTAAATTGTTTTTGAGAATCTCACCCATGAGTACTCTAGTTACATCATTTCCATTCCTTTCCCGTTACAACTCCTCCGGGGTCCTCCTCCCTCTCTAATTCGTAACCTCTTATCTATTACTATTTCTAGTACTCATTTAATCTGATTGCACATCCAATAATGGATGTAACTTTAACATAAGTAGTCTGCCTTCAAAATATAATCATAGTTATTTCTATGTATTACATCCATTTGAATTAAGTAGACATATAAATTGGCTTACTTGCATATCCACCTAGACACAATTGGAATAAAAGTCAAATGGCTAAAAATAAAAGCAAGTGTGAAGAGTTTTTATTGAAGCCCTGACAGATTATTTATTTATTTTTTAAGTTTTTAATCAAGCTTTGTAATTTCATACAACAGTTCTTAATCAAATTTAGACCCCCTCCCCCGGATCCGTCCCCCCACCTGACCTCATGTATTCCACCATACATGTTAAGTCCTATCCAGTCAAGCATTTGTACCCAGATGTCCTTCAGTGTAAATTTGTCCACTGGAGTCTAGCCTAGTCAGCCCATCTAGAGATGGCATGTATGGCATACTCTCCCTCACCAAGTAGCAATCAGTCTCCAATAGTTCTCAGTCTAGGGCTGCCCCCACCCAACCCATTTCTCTCCTCCCCTCTGGGCTCTTGTTTAATTGAGCTGGCATGGGACCTGTGTTTGATTCCACCACTGCGACAAGTTCACATGTGCAAGCTTCCAGTGACCTGAATGCCTCTGCTTCCCTGTGTTCATGAACCAGTCCTAGCTCTTACAATGTTTTTTAAACATCACAGAATGTAGCAGGATCTGAGAGAACAGAGCTTTACTTACTGGTAGAGATGCATCTGGGGGGAGTGGACCAGCCCCCTTCAGTACATGTGATGGTGCTCTGGTTATTTTGAAGGCTGTAGCCTTTATTACAAACAATTTGTACAATATCACCTTGCAGGAGTGTTTGTCCTGAAAATACAGAGTGACCATTTTCCACAAAAGGAAAGAAGCACAGTCCTAAGAAACAAAAATTGATTAATGCAAATGATGGACACAGTTAAAAAGCTATATTGTATCTTAAAGGCTTCTTAAAAGAAAGGAAAAATTTAAACCAACCATAAAAATAGTTTCAAAAAATTTAGATCATGTTTTCATAGATGATACAATTTTTGCATGTACATGAGTATGTGGAGCACATGTTTAAATGCATGTGGGCATGTGTGTGTGCATGTGCATGCAGAGGACTGAAGTTGACATCTGGTGTTTTCTTTAATCACTTCCCAAGGGAGGAAGGGTCTCTTGCTGTACTTAGAGCTCACCAATTCCAGCTAGTCCAGGTAGCCAGCTTCCCCGCAAGGATCCTCTGCCTCTACTTCCCAAGTGCTGGAATTATAGGTGTCTGCTGTGCTTCTTATGTGTTCTCTATGAGTCTGAACTCTGGACTTCATGCTTACAGGGCAATAATTTTATCCATTCAGCCATCTCTCCAGATGAAAAACTTACTTTAATGTTATATTTTTCATTGATAAACTTCTGAATATAAGACAGAATCTTGATGCATGCATTTTTATTTTATTTCTCACTAGTGTTTTCTACAGGAGACTGACTGGCTCCTGCCATCTGCTTCTCTGGCTCCTGGATTCTGTCTATTATTGTTTTCTTTTTAATACATGTCATTACCTGGATCTGCTCTACATATTTGACAGAATATCAATGTATTATGGATAACAATTGTAAGAATGAAGTAATTTTTGAAGAACACTAAGTAATAATGCTAAGAACATTAAGTAATAAAACCTTGCCATGGAACATTTGAGAGAAATGATAATTCAAATACAGTGGATATGTAAACTGGCTTTTTAAAATTAAAAACACATGGCCAGGTTGCTACTAAATAAATATGTGGAGAAAACTGTTAATAGTCAAATATATTCATCATAAGATTTTAAATTCAGAATGTTCCACCCGTAGAGCACTTGCCGATAATATAAGCACGTGAAATATTTGTTTTCTATTTGGTTTTCTTAACAGATAGCTCCTAAAAGAAGGACTGTGTGCCTCCACCGTCTATAGTCCCAACCCCGTGACTATCAAGTCCTCATAATCTCCTATTAGAGGTTCTTCTCTTTTTCCTTACTCAGTGTCCAAGTAATGATGGGGAATTTACTCACTGAGACATTTTGGTGTTGGTGTCCACCCTGTTTTTGTGCATATTATACGAGTCCAAAAGGAATTTGAAGGAGACACAAAATTATATCCACAGGAGTAATAGAAAAATGTCCCATTAGGAACTGGGAAAAGAGGTTTGTATTTCTTTTCATCATATAGAATTCCGTGGCTTATTTTTGGAAAATCACAAACTTTCTCTGGGAACAATAAAACACAGATAAGAATTGAATGTTAATCTATATTAGTCAATCATTAATCATACTTTTGTTCATCTCTTTGATAACAATTTTCATTTTATGTAGCATAAATGCACTTCTTTAAAGGGCCTTTTAGTTTATCAATTGGTCAGCAATGAGGAATGATCTTTAGGAATCTCATGAATATGTAGGAAAATGTTAAAACAAATCCACTATTTTTACAATTATCGCACACTAACAAAGAGTACATGAGTATTTGAGGATGTTAATGTTAATAAATATAACTTTTATGTTGTATTAATATAAAAATTGTTTTTGAGAGTATTTTAAAGAAAGAACCTCACAGAACAATTTAAGAACTGACATTCAATGTCAGCACAGCAACAGTGACTGGTCTACACAGTATACAGTGGCAGGATGAAAAGTTTTTGCTTAGCTATCAATTCATTTCCTCTCTTGGTTCCTTTTATTGACAATCATGACTTATCTACCAGGATTCTCTATTTGGTCTATGTTTGGGGGAAACAGTAAATATGGTGAGTAGTTAGATTTGTACAATATTTATTAGCATCATTCTGCGAGGTCGCACAGTTAATGTGGTTTTATTGAAAATAATTAGGGTACTAAGAATTACTTAGAAAAATCCAGCCAAAATAAAATTACAGCTAAATCCTGGTGAGCATCATACCTATAGACACAACTCTTCCAGCATAATCTGAATGGACGTATGTGTCTGTGTGATCTACACACATCATGATAAAATATTAAATGTAATAAAACAATTTAGAAAATGAGTAAAATGCTGTATCTTTTTACTCCAGTTTTTGAATTTCTGTATGTATATATTACTAGATTTATCTCTTAGAAAAATTCTCTTAGACAAATTCAAATAAAAATTGAATCAAAGGTAAAGATACTTCTCATATACAGCTCTTACACCCATGCACAGCTTCCCTCATCATCAAGATAATCTTCGCCTAAAGTCCATAGTGTATTCTAGGTATTTTGAAATTATCTTGTAGAAGTACAACTCACAAATAATGAAATCCTCTTCCACTTATCAGGAGTTGATGGTCAATGTTGCATGAGATTTGAAATTATTAATGATTGTGGCATTTAGCCCCTGGAAACCTGAAGTTGCTAGCCTGTTTAAATTTGATGTTAGGTACTTTTGAAAATATTAGGGAAAAAACTTCATGCATGTTGGCTGTACTGTTTTTCAGATATCCTTTACCATGTTGCCAAATGATAGTACTGTATTTCCATGCACTTATATATATATATATATTAATTCTTTTCATTTCTGAATAACATTGTTACTATACTCCAACTGTACCCTAACCTTTCTTCAAAATTCATTTACAGCATTCACCAAATATTGATTTTATACATTAACAAGGCTGTTAGCTATGAATGTTTACCTCTCTTTTCATATTCCTTTTATAAACTATCCACTACAAAAATAAAATATGATTCACCTCATCTATAGGTTCTGATGGAACTCCATATATATAGTGTAAAGTACACACACACACACACACACACACACACACACACACACAGTCTTGCAACCTATTTGCCTGTTTATGTCTTGCTTTATGTTTTTTGAATACAATGTCATAATGTGGTTTGCTTACATTTTAATTTTCTTTGGAGCTGCCTTGGTGCATAATGAAATGTAATAAGAAATATTTTCTGTTGAAAGCATTAAGAATTTTCTGTTTACATAACATTTTTACTTTAACATGTTGCTTTTGCTGTCTGGCTATCTGTTAACAGGCAACAAAACAGAAGTCAGTGCCCATATGTATTTGACATTAAGGGAGTTTTTGATAGAGATTCACAGAAGCTTCTTCAGGAGATGGGATTAGCTTCAACATTTTTATCCAAAATTCCATGTATCATTTTCATATTTTTCATTTTCCTATATTCAATTTTTCCTGTCTAGAAATCCCTTCTTAACACTGTCTCTAACAGGTGTTTAAGTACACAGATCATCAACAAAGGTTTGTGAACAACCACACCCTACTTCAGGCCAAGCGCATGTGCTGCACAGTCTGGAGTGTGAACTAGGACAGCCATATTTTTGGGTTTTGAATGAATCCGTTTATTAAGTGTACAGCAAGTCAAAGTAAAAGAATAAATAGGAAGAGCTAGCTAGATAGGAAAATATTATCAAATTGTTCAAATCAAATTATTCTGGGTGAAGCTGAATGGAGAAGCCCTTTTAAGACAGCCAATTGGAGTTCCCAGTAGAGAGTTCTGGGCAGACCAGAGTGTCCCCTCTGTTCAGACTTCCAAGTTAAAAACAAAAAAAACACGAAGGTAATATGTTCAAATTGGGGTCTTACAAACATCCAGCAGAAAGCAACTGAGGAATCCCGTTAAAGCAGCCAGCTGGGGTTCCCCACTGAGAGTCCTGGGCAGAGCAGTGTTCCCTCCAAGGAAGTTTCCAAGTGAAAAAACAAATAGCAACAGATAGAGATAACTGTCATCAAATTGAGCACTCATAACATCTAGCAGAAACCAACTGGAAAGTTTAGCCATGTGAAAACCTTCGATTGGAAACTCCAGCTGACTGTCTCAATCTCCCCAGGCTGTTTCTGCTTAAACTTTGGAGTGCAGGATTTGGTGATGTTATCTCTATCTGCTGCTATTTGCTCTTTTACTTGGAATCCACAACCAAGGGGCCACTCAACTCTGTTCAGGACTCCCAAAGGGGAACTCCAGCTGGTTGCACAAAAGGGGCTTCCCCAGTTAGTCTCTCCTGGATATTTTGAGGGCCTCATTCGATATTTTGCTATTGTCTGTCTATTTATCTATCTATCATCTATCTATCTATCTATCTATCTATCTATCTATCTATCTATCTATCTATCTATCTGTCTGTCTGTCTGTCTGTCTGTCTGTCAATCATCATCATCATCTATCATCTATCATCTATCTAACCTACCTATCATCTATCTATCATCATCATCTATCATCTATCTATATCATCTATCTATCATCATCTATCTATCTATCATCTATCTATCTATCTATCTATCTATCTATCTATCTATCTATCTATCTATCTATCATCTATCATCTATCAATAATCATCTATCATCTAATAATCTATCATCTACTGCTATTTTTCCTTTTACTTTGGTAAAATACTTTCACTTTGGTAATAAACTCACTCATTTAAGACTGAAAGTATGACTATTAGATCATTCCAGAGACTACAGAACATTAGAGAACATAGGGTCCTAAGTTGTAACTAAACATTTCCTGTCATTGGGTAGGATGTACGTTTCTCTTAGTAGGTGACTGCACTCGTGATTAGGACTCAGAGCGACAGGTGGCAGCATAACAAAACGAGCTTCAAGTCACTGAAATAATGTTTCACAACTTTTGCAAGGGCAGAAAAACAATTTTCTTATTTCTATTTTGTCACATATCAGAACAAAATACTATGCAAATAACACTTCAGTTATATGCAAACATTAGGACAGAACAAAATATCAAGATAAAGATTTTATGGAAACAGAGTAAATCACAGTGATCAAAACTCCAGTATTCAGCCAAAGAAGTAACAGTTCTTTGTTGAAGGCTTTGTTTGCAGCTCCTTGGATGCCGTGGCTCTATGAAAAATGACGGGCAGCTTTAAAAACATTGGAAGACTTATAGAGCTAAAGAGGCGACATGATCTCTTTTTACTTTTTGCATTCATTGAAGGGATTAGAATGAAGCCATGTATTGACATTTTTCTGTTTTAAACACAAAATAAGAATGCACTCCATTGCTTTGTTCAAAACACTGCCATTTCATGAGTAATAATAATAACACTTAACAAGTTAAAAAATCTAATTTGTGAAAATAAAATTATGCAACATCTCGAGTGTCTAATCTGTTGGGATTTTTTTTTCCCAGTCAGTGTCTTGGTTGAATATGTACATCGGCAACTTTGTCATTATCATTTTTTAATTAAAAAAATTCTATTTCTGTCCAATGAGGGTGCTGTAAATACATTGGAGTTTAAAAAAAATAGAAAAAATTCATATTAACAAATTTTCTCTGTAGCTGATTGTTAGAAAATATTTCCATGAAATAGATAAATTTGGATCACTCAGTCAAAATGATCTCACCTATTTTTTTCACTAAAATTTTCTTATAAATACACAAAAAATAAGCACATTTATCTAAGAACCACATACTCAAATCAATTTTCAACTTACCTTGCCCTCCAATAGTGGAAATCCATAGGGTTAGAATGACATTGACTAAGAGCAGCATGCTGGATACCACAACTTGTGTAACGATCCTGTGATCGTAATCCTGCTGCTTCTTGGAATCCTGTCCTTGACAGTAATGAGCCTGACTTTGAATTTCAGTGAATTACTGGCAGCAAGCTTGGTAAATATCAAAGTCCTACAGAGGGAGGGGCAAAGTAAATAAACAGTATTTAATCAGCATTTTCACATCAATACTCTGAGTTCTTTATTTTATATTTATCTGTGCAAAATACTAGCTATTCAGTTGTACCAGTCACCACTCCTTCATTTGAAGTTTTCAGAGCAGCTAGTGAGGACGGGTTATCAAACCTGTTCCCACCATCTGTCCTGCCCGCAAGATGGCAGCTTCTAGCAGGCGGAGGTCCTCATGTTCATACAATGTATCTCCAGAGTTGGGAATTCCTTTAAAACCTGACACTAGTAATTGGGCTCTCGGAATGACTTTTCAACGATTGCAGATATTTTAAAAATCTACTCAAGGGCGGACTGCAGTGGTAATTCAGCAGTTAAGAGCACTGGTTGCTCTTGCAGATGATCCTGTTCCATTCCCAGCACCCACAGGGCAACTAACAACTGTAACTCCAGTTCCTGGGGATCTGACGCTTTCTTCAGACCTCCACAGCATTGCACGACACGGATGCATTTACATACATGCAGGCAATATACTCATATACATAAAATAAAAATAATAAAACGTTTTAAAAAATCTATTCAAGAATAGCTTTTGCAAAGTAAATACTTCCAAAAATTGTTGAATAATTTGTATTTCAAAATTATTTTGTTTATTTGGGATTTCAAGAATGGCTATATGAGAAAACTGATGTAATCTTTTCCCCCTAAAGGGTCATCAATAAGAGTGAATAAAATAAATAGAATTAATAGTCTCTGGAAACTGGCCAAAAACCCTATAGCTAAAAAGCATTTATTAAGGGGCTGGAGAGATCGCTCAGTGGTTATGAGCACTGGCTGCTCTTGAAGAAGACCTGAGTGGCTAAAAGCCATCTGTAACTCCAGTTTCAGGGGATTCGACGCCCTCTTCTGTCCTCAGTGGGCAATGCATGACATGGGTGTACTTACATACATGCAGGCAATACACTCATACACATAAAATAATTTTTTGAAAAATATTTATTTATTAAAGAAATTCTCTACAAGTCTTAAACTAAAGAGTGTCTACTTCCATTAGTCCCATTTCATGGCTCAGAAATTTTACCTTAGGTGGCCATGCATTGTGTGACATTTCACTTCTGCTGCCCTGTAGAAAGAGAGAGATTTTCCAGATTAGAAAAGTCCGTAAGAGAAGACTCTGGTGAATAGAGACATTATAGTGGGATACAATCAATATGTCTTTGGATGAAGCTAGTTGGTAAATCAACAACAACAACAACAACAAAAACAACAACAAGCTGGTCAGAAATTTAACAGGGATTTTTGGAGATACAGACAGCCAGGAAAAGTCCCACTCATGGCTCTGTCCAATCAGATAAACCAGAGAGCATCCTGTGAGCCATTAGTCTCTTACTAATAGTGGGAAAGTCTCTAACCTCCCTGAAGTTTTATGGCATTTCCCAAACTAAAAAAGGTCAAATGACAGGGCAGTTGCTGGTTACGTGTGTAAGTATAACTTCTTGTCAATTATTGGTTGATTTCTAAGCTATCCTATCAGAAAAGTGTCTCTTAGTCACTTAGGCTACAATGTAAAAATAAGAAATAATATATAACTATTAGAATAAAGAAATTTGGTGGGGGGCTAATGAGGAGCACAGATATAAGAGGGGATCTAAATATGATGAAAATATAAAGTATGAAATTCACAAAAATTCAATAAAAATTAACAAAAAAGGAAAAAGAGAAGTAACATCAAAATCCCTATAAACTTGCCATGGATTAGGAAAGTCAATACACAAATCAATGAAAAGAGCACCGCTGTAGCAGTCCTTGTGAAATGAAGGAGGAGTCACATTTCACACTTGTTCCACGGTCATCCAAAATTTCTAACATCTTTGTATCTGATAAAATCATGGTTATAAGGATTTTTGTTAGTATGTTGTAACTGAATTAACTACTGACTTATTTTCTTATGTGAATGGAAGGCACTCCTGTGATTGCCACAGTTCTCCTCCTTTGTCTTCCTGCCCTCATCACTTTCTTCCTCACTAACAACAGCACTTCTACTTCTACTTCCATGATTTTTTTCTACAGTCCCAAAAAGAGAGAAAACAGGCAGTACTTGTCTTTTTTTTTTTTTTTTTTTTTTTTTTTTTTTCCCTTTTTTTTTTTTTTTTTTTTTTGGACGGGTTTTTTTTTTT
>NW_008336901.1:412446-432418 GCF_000622305.1 Nannospalax galili
GTGGTCCCTGTTTGTTTTAATTTTGTTTTGAGACGGGTTCTCGTTGTATGCCCAACTGACCTGGAACTCACTATGTAGACCAGGCTGGCCTTGATTGCACCTGCCACTGTCTCCCCAGTGCTGGGATTAAAGGAGTGCACCACCATGCTGATCTTGGGAGATTTCTTTCTTATGTTTTATAGTTTTCTTTGCCGACATTTTCTTCCGTACATTTTTATGTTTATACTTAAGTATTTTAAAGGCTTTTATGAATAGGATTGTTTTCTTTTAAGAATAGGATTGGTATCTTTCTCAGTGCAACCAATACTGGTATATAGAAAATATATTCATTTTTTATATGAATTCTGTACTGGATACTATGCCATAATTGATAACTTTAAAAGACTTCTGGTAGAGTCATTGGGGATTTTTAGGTACAAAATTATAGACAACTTAGGAGAATTTAACTGTACTTTGTTATTTGTTTCTCTCCTTTTTCCCCTTTTGCCTTATTGCTTTAGAAAATATTTCAAGCAAAATATTACATATAGTGATGACAGTGGGCACTCTTGTCGGAGGAAATGCTTACAGTTTTCCTCCCTTCAGTACAATATTAGATATTAGTTTGTCCTATATAACTGAGGTACATTAAGGCCTTTTTTCATGTAGGGATGTTGAATTTTGTCAAAGGCTTGTTCTACATCCATTGACATGGCCATGTGCTTTTTGTCCTTGAGATTAATTATGTGCTGAATTATATTGGTCAATTTGTATATGTTGGGTCAATATGACAACCCATAATGAAACCATCTTTATCTTGCTATATAATCTTTTAAAATGTATTGTTCAAGGGGCTGGAGAGATGGCTCAGCGGTTAAGAACACTGGTTTTTCTTGCAGAAGACCCGGGTTTATGGCAGCTAACAATTGTCCGTAACTCCAGTTGCAGGGGATCCGACAGCCTCTTTCTCCTCCGCAGGCATTGCACGACACAGGTGCACTTACCTACATGCAGGCAATACACACATACACATAAAATAAAATTAATAAATAAAATTATAAAAAAGTTTAAAAAATGTATTGTTCAATTTAGCTTGCTAGGTTTTATTGCATACTTTTGTATCTATATCTATTGAGGAAATTGTTTTAGAATATTCTTTTTTTATTGTGTTGTTCCTACTCACTGGAGGCATCAGTACTGGCATTATAGAGTCAACTTGTCAGGATTCCTTCCCTTTCTATTCAGAGGATACTTTGAAAAAAATACTAGTTTTTCTTTAAAAATCTTGTAGATTTCACAGGGTATGTTGAGGCACATCTTTAATCCCAGCGCTTGGGAGGCAAAGACAGAACCCTCTGAGTTTGAGGCCAGGGTCTAACCATCAAGTAACATGCCAGCCAGGGTTAAAAAGTGAGACCCTTTCTCAAAACAACAACAAAATCTTGTATCATCCATCAGTGAACCCATACAGTCCTGGGCACTTCTTGTTGTAGGAAGACTATTTGAGGGTATCTGGAATCCTTCCCCACCTCAGACTGCTGTACTGAGTTCCTTTTCCTGAGACTTCCCCATGCTCTGCCAACTCAGCTCTCAAGCCTTTCTGGGTCACTGGGATCTTTGTTACGGAAAAAAAAAAAAAAAAAAAAAAAAAAAAAAAAGGAGAAAGAAAGCCCAGATTAGATTGATAATACAAGGCCCATTTTGGGATTGCCCACAAACCTGGAATCCATCGGAAGAGTCAGGTAGAGGTGAGGAAGGGCTAGAAGTGGTGGAAGATGCCACTTGAGTTTGCCCTTTGGTACAGAGAAAGAAAAAATCCATGATTTAGCGTGAAGATGGGTCTTAACAATTGTATTGTGGCCATGGTAATCAGAGAAAATTCTGCAGTGGAGTTGCTGGAATTAGGAAAAGGCTTTAAACAAGCAATGAATTTCTCACATCCTGGCCCATGAAGCTGTGGGGTAGGGAGGCAAATGCAATTGAGAGTTGGGGAAGCAGAGGAAGTGAGTGATAAAAAACAACAACAACAACAACAAAACATACCTCCTTGAGACACAGGCTACATAACCTGAGGCAATACAAGGGGGAACCAGTCTCTGATGGAATGACTTATATGAGCTATTAGAGATACTTGGTCATCACCAGTGGAGGTCCCTATGGATATCGGGCCTGAAGGAAAACAGAGGAGGGTCAGGCACTACTGAGGGAACTAGGTATAAGAAAACACTTTATGATGCCCAGTTCACTGGGATGATTAGGTCCATGTTCACCAGAGATTTAAAGAAAATCTTGATTCAGCAGGGACCTCAAGACCGGTATAGGGGTGGAGAAAGTTTGCACAGCCTGGGTCTCCTCCAGAAGCCATATGTGGTGGACATGATGAAACAGCTGCTGCTAAAGTCATAGGGCCAAACCAGAGCCTCTTGGACCCAGGCGATCCACAGATGAAACAGGAAAGAGTAGGGCCTAGTTCCCCCTTGGTCTTGTGTTGGAACCAAGATGGCCAGACTCAGGACAAGATAGGCCTGAGCTTTTAAGCAAGCTACAGCCCCTGCTAAAACGGGCAAAGAACTGAAAACAGTGTCTCACAGCCCTGTCATGCAGAACACTGCAATGACTAGCAGAAGGGAACTAGCCAGGTTAAAAGTTTACAGTCTCTTTGTTCTAAGAAAAACATCTTGACTTCCTTGATCTAGAGGTGAAAAACAGCTTAATAACACCAAGTATGTGTGTAATTAAAACAAAGATATCTTAGTTAATAAGCTCTGACACATTCCCTGGTCTTTTACAAACAACCCTCTGCCCATGCTAAGGATTGATCAACCTTAATAATAATATGAGCACCCTTTGTCTTTGTCTAAATTGAACTTTACATGCACCCTGGACCCTGCACATATTTACTAGCCCTTCTTTCTTATATAAACTTGATAGTAGAGAATAAAGTTGGCTTGTTGTGAAGGAAAACACAAGTCTCAGAGTCATAACTCTCACTGATCTAGTATCTCCGTCACGAAGCACGGTTCCCAACTGAGCAAGGCAGACTTGGGTCTCTACAATCTTGGGCATGTTCAAGGAACAGCATGCTTCTACTGTAAAAAGAAACTTCTCTGTTGAGGGTTGAAAGATGCCCTAATCTATGGGTAAAGAATAAGAACTTAAGGGGTAGTTTACTATTATGCCCATTTTACAGAATAATAGTATTAGATTTTTCCCCTATGACTTAGGCAGTCATGAGTTTTTTGGGACAGCTAACAGTACCAGGCATAAGTTTTATCTTGTGGAGCACACCTTGAATACAATCAGAAAGTGGTTGGTTATACTCACAATAATTATGCAACTAATGGGCATATTTTGCTAAGCCTGTCATTATTGTAGATCACAGGGTTCACAGCTGGGTAAAAATGTTGATTGCTTTTCTCGCCTGGGAGCATTATAGAACCTTGCAACACTATGAAACCTAGCTAGTATGGATGAAGATTCCAGGTACCAGCTTGGCTTCTCCATGTCCTATGATTTAAGTATGTAATGTTTTCAGCAAAAGGGTCTTATCTTCAAGTACTTGAGGGTAACAGAGAGCAATAGTTTGTAATTTGGCAATAGTCTGGGAGGGGTCTATGGGAGCTCAATGACTAATAAAAAGAAGTATCCAATAACTGGCACTAGGCATTTTTGCTTGCTAACCTGTGATATCTGGGGAGGCATTGTTTTCCTGTTACAGAGTAATTACATTTGAAATCCATATATATATATATATTGTGGTTTGTTCTTCATTGCTGTGACAAAATACTCTGACCAATACCAACTTGGGGAGGAAAGCGTTTATTCAGCTTACATCTCCCAGGTCGTAGTTCATCAGGGAGCCCAAGGTAGGAATTCAGGGCAGAAACCTGGAGGCAGGAGCTAGAGCACAGGCCATGGAGGAGCGCTGCTTACTAGCTTGCTCAGCTGGCCCCTGCTCAGGCTGCTTTCTTATGCAACACAGGCCCACCTGCCCAGGGGTGGCACCACCCACAGTGGGCTGGGCCCTCCCACATCACTCATCAAGAAGATGCCCCTCAGACACGGCCACAGGCCAGTCCAATAGAGGCAATCCCCCAATTGAGGCTCCCTCAACCCAGATGTGTCAAGTTGACACTAAAGCTATCCAGCACATATATATTTTAAGAAGCTTCTACAATAGTACATATCCTTGCTCTTCTCCTGTGTAATAGTCCCCCCAAAATATAACTTTGTTTTGTAAATGTTCCACATTTTCATTTAGTTATTCATCAGTTGAGGAATATCTATGTGTTTCCATTTCCTAGTTATTGTGAAAAGACTAACCAGAAACATGGCTGTGCAAGTATCTCCGTAGTAAGCTATCGAGTATTTTGGACATATGTCAAGGAGAGGTATCACTGGAGCATATGATAGATCTAGTTTTAGTTTTTAAAGAGCTCTTCACGATGAGTTCCAGTGGCTGTGCCAATTTGCAAACCCACCATCAGAGTATGAGGGTTCTCCTTTCCCCCCCATTCTCATTAGCATTTGTTGTCAGCCATTTTCTTGATCTTAGCCATTCTGACTGGGGTAAGATGAAATCTTAATGTAGCTTTAATTTGTATTTTCTTAATTGCTAAAGATGCTGAACACCTTTTAAGGTATTAGCCATTTTTATTTCTTGTTATAAGTCACTATTCAGATCTGAAGGCCAGTTTTTAATTAGGTCATATATTTTCTTGATACTATACTTTGTAAGTTCTTTGTATAGTCTGGAAATCAATACTCTCGGTTGTACAGCTGGCAAAGATTTTTTCCTACTCTGTGACTTCCTCTTCTCTTAATTGGTTTTGCTGTAGAGAAGCTTTTTAGTTTAATGAGTTCTTGTCAATTGTTGACCTTAATTCCTGAGCAAATCAAGTCTGATTTAGAAAGTCCTTTCCTGCACCTATGTCTTGTAGGGTACTGCCTATGTTTTCTTCTAACACAGCATTTCAGGTTTCAAATTGAGGTATTTGATCCATTTGGAGTTGGTTTTTGTGCAAAGTGATAGATAGGATCCAATTTTATTCTTCTACATGGGGGCATCCAGTGTCTTTTATACAGAAGTGTGTTTCTTGGAGGCAGTGCAAAAATGGGTCTTGTTTTCTAATTCAATCTGCTAGTCTGTGGTTTCTATTAGGGAGCTGAGACTACTAATATTCAGAATTATTATTGAACCATGTGTATTAATTCCTGTCATTTTGTTGATTTTGACCATTTTTGAGCCATTGTTTTGGTAGTGTTTGTGTTTCTTTTTTAAAAAATATTTTATTTATTATTTTTATTTTATGTGTTTGAATGTATTCTCTGATGGTATGTAAGTGCACCTGTGTCATGCAGTGCCTATGGGGGTTAGAAGAGGGTGTCAGATCCCCTGGAACTGGAATTAAGGATGTTGTTAACTACTATGTGGGCGCTGTGAATTGAGCCTGGGTCCTCTGCAAGAGCAGCCAGTTCTCTTAAGCACTAAGCCATCTCTCCTTCTGGCATTGTTTATTTTTCTTTGGTGATCTCTTAAATATGTTTATCCTTCTCTTCAGCACTAAGTCTTCTTTTCAGTTATTGAGTAATATCAGTGTCTTCTGTAGAACTGGCTTAGTTGTCATAAATTATTTTTCCCTTTAGTACTTTGGAAACATTTTATTTTTCCTTCAATTTTGATAGATAGTTTTGTTGGGGATCATAGCTTGGGTTGCAGGTGTTTACTTTTAGGACTTAGAATGCATGTTTTCAAGCCATTCTGGCTTTAAAATTTTCTATTAATAATAAACTCTTATTCCAATAAAACTTTCTTTATAAGTGGCCTGGTCTTTCTCTTGCTATTTTCAACACCCTTTATTCTGTTCTTAGTTTTTTAACTATAATTTGTTGTTGGAGGTTTGTTTTATTTTGGTTCTATTTGGTGTTCTATAGGCTTCTTATATGTGGATGAGCATATGTTTCTTTAGATTTCAGAAATTTTCTATGATTTTACTGAAAATATAATCTACCAATTTGAATGATGTCCTAAAGCTCTCCCACATTCCATTCACATTTGTTTTCAAATTACCATTGAGCCATATAAAATAGCCCGATTATTCTGTCTTGTGTTTTTGTCCCCAATATTCTGTTTTCCTCATGATCCAGTTTTTCATCTCCAGTATTATTTATTTGTTTTTCTTCAGTAATTCTATCTCTTCACTGGGTTCTATTTTCGTATACTGAATTGACTATTTTGTTTCACCAACTCTTGTTTTATATTTTTTGGAGTACATTTGCGTCTTCATTGTGTTGTTTGAACAAATTTATAATTATTCCTTTGAATTTCTTCTCTAGAAGTTCTTTTAAGCTGCTCTCTTGAGGGTGATCACTATACAATTTGTAATTTTTAGTGGAGATATTTTGCTTTTGTTTTTCATGTTGTTTTGTTTTGCACTGAGACTTGTGTATGTGGGGATTATTTGTTGGTTGAGTCTGTTTCTTTTCAAGCTACCTTTTTTCTTTCAGTGTTTTCAGTGGAGGCTTTTACAATATTTTAATTGGGTTGAAGTGTAATCTAGCTCTATGGTGTTGTGGAAAATCTTGTGACTGATTTTGCCTTTTGCCTTACATACCTATCATGCTGGAATGCAGTGCTTCCTGTTTCTTATCAGAGAGATAACTATGTAAGTCACATGGTTTCCAGGAATCCAAAACTTAGAGAAACAGAAACTTATCATGCTAATAGGGCATCTGGCCCGCTAGATTGTAGTAGGATACTAGTCTGCCATGCTAATAAGGGATCCCTTATGCTTTGTTATGATTGGACTATTACCCTTATATAAGCCCGTGCTTTCCTGCAATAAAGCAGATCTGTGTCACTGAACCTGGTCTCCTGTGTCTGAATGCAGCGATGCTGGCGCAGACTCCTCACCAGCCCTGGGGTCTGGACTGGACAACTGATTGTAGGATCTGAGAGAGCAGGAGAGTGACCATAGCCAGAAGAGAGCAGCCACAGCAGGCGACCACAGCTAGTTATAGTGAACACTTTTAAGTGTGTTTATTAGCTATTTGTATCTCTTCTTTTGAGAATTTTCTGTAAATGATGGGCATTGTGACTATGGTGAGATGGAATCTCAAAGTAGTTATAATCTGCATTTGCCTGATTGCTAATGATGTTTAACACTTTTATAAATGTTTGCTTGGCATTTATCTTTCATCTTGACTATTCAATTCCATAGCCCATTGACAATGAAAAATTGAAATAAGCACAAATGTTTAAATTAAGAACTAAAACCAAATATTATGTCTCCACAATATTTATGTTATCAGTCTTATTTTCAATATCCCCCTTCACAAGATTTCTCCTCACTATGAGGTAGAGCCATTCAACTGGAAGAATATCATACAGTAACACTTTACTGATCACTACAGCATAGTACTGACTGCCATCTTCCATCTTTTCAAACCATTTCTTCTGTTTCTTGAATTAGATAATTTTATTGGCAAAGAACAGCTACTTTTTTCTATTCCAAATGCTTCACTGTGGTTTCCATAACTTGGGCATTGGGAATCTGTGGTGGAGGCTGGCAGGATTTCATTTCTACTTCTAGAAAATATGAAAAATCAGACTTTTTGATTAAACAATCATATAAAATATTAAGAGTATCTTTCAACAAATAGAAATTTAATGTGAATTATGATCCTATAATAATGCCTTGCATATTAAACTTTTCAACCTTTATAGTAATTTATCCTTTATGGTCTCCCTTGCAGTTTTTCCCATTTATTTTTTGCTTTAAGCAGTCATTACATTATCTTTAGTCTACAGTCTTAAAATATTAAAAATGTCTATGTGAACTGAATATAAGAATTTGCTAGTTTGAATTTACTTTTTGAGAGAATTGATAAGAAAAATGTGTCTAAGATACATTGCATAGAAAATTTTCTGTGAGGGAGGGTAAGAAAAAGAGAGAGAACTGCAATAATAAACTGGGGACTTGTAATAATCAATTTCTTTATATTTCCTTAGTGAGAGTCTATTAGAAGATATTTTATATATCAGATTATCCTATAATTTAATAATATTGTTAATAAAATTAGTTGGTTCTGAGTTAAATAGGGAAGTGATGGCATAATCTGTTTCTGAAAGGAATTGTTTATTAAGAGAAAATAAACATGAAAAAGAATGAGAAAGCTAGGTCAGTGGAAGAGACAAAATGAATATTTTAAAAACATTATTTATTCAATATTATTGTGGGGGCATGCATGCCATAGTGCGTGCGTGCGTGAGTGTGTGTGTGTGTGTGTGTGTGTGTGTGTGTATGTGTGTGTGTGTGTGTGTGTAGGTCACAGGACAACTTTGTGGAGTCAGTTCTCTCCACATTTATGTGGATTCTGAGGACTGAACTCAGGTCTCTAGGCTTTCACAGAAAGCACCTTTGTAGATTTTATCATCTCACCAGGCCATGTAACAAGTATTGAAAAGGGAACTTTGGAGCACAGTCTACAGTCTGTGATAGCTGATAGGGGGTCATACTAAGGTGACTATGGGCAGATTAATCATCAGAACAAAACTTCTGAATACACAAGGTCCAGTGGAGGAAGGGGAGAGCCATTCATGGGGGAAGGGGGTCTAAATTTGATTGAGAACTGTTGTATGAAATTACAAAAGCTCAATAAAAACAATTAAAAAATGAAACAGAAGGAAAAAATGCAGAAAAAAGACAAAGACTGCATACTTTCTCAAATATGGGGAATCTACAATCAAAATTATATTTATGTGGGGCTGGGTCATGAAAGAAGAGGGGGGAACATGAGAGGTGATGAAGAGATCTTTAGAAGGAGGAAAAGAGAATAGTGGGAATACAGGTGAGGTAGAAGCAGAAGATGGAGCTATTTAGGAGAGGAAAAGAGTCACCAGGGGTGGAGGGGGGAGGGGTATGGGGGAGCAACTGTGGAGAGGAACAAATGAGAACAAAGTATAATAACATGATTTTATGTATAGGGAAGTTCCATCATGATCCACTACTTTGTATGTTAACTTAGATAATACATTTTCAAACAAAATAAACAAACAAAAGAATGAGACTCCCAAGAGCTGAACAGATGATAAAACAGGTGTGCTGTTGCACACTCATGTGTGTATGCACAGACTAGTGGTTGATGCTGAGTGTCTCATTCACTCTGTATATACTGAGGAAAGGTATCTTCTGATCCCAGAGTTGCCCCATTCTGCTAGTCTAGATTGCCAGCTTATTCTTGACAAGCCCTAGATGCTGGACTACTGGTGCTTCCATGTCTGTCCATCTTTTACACAGGCTCTGGGATCTGAACTCTGGTGCTCATACTTGTGCAACTGCTTTTGGTTTCTCTCCCATATGAAATGAGGTGGAATTATTTGTTGAAAGAGTAAAGGATGGTGATCAGGTTAAATCTTTCCTTATTTTCCTTAAAATATTTTTTTCTCTTTTTTAGTTGAATTTTTGCAAATTTCATATAATTACTTTGCTCATGTTTGGGTTATCCCTGTACCTGCTTACTAACCCTCATCTGTATTAATGTGTACACACACACACACACACACACACACACACACACACCTATAGAGTCAGGTTTGCGTCCTCAAATGCCCTTTGGCATAGATTCATCCATAGGGAACCTGGTCAACTTACTGTCTTCCCCTTAAATGAGACTGAATCACCCCTTCCCAGCAAAAGCCATCAGTTGGTGATAGTTCTTCAGGTAGGGTTGGGTTTCTTATCCACTTTAGCACATCTATACTGGGATTTTTTCTGGCTTTAACTTGCATGGAACTTGTCTATGCTGTCATCATTGCTGTGAGTTCATATGAGAAACTGACCAGCTGCCTGAAAAACTCTGTTTGCTTGTGGTTATCCACCTTCTCTGGCACTTATAATCTCGATGCTGATTTCCACAGGGATGCACAAGTTTGCATTCCCACCAGCAGTGTACAAGAATTCCCATTTTTTCACATCCTTGCAAGGATTTGTCAATGTTTGTGTTTTGGAACTTAGCTAGGCTAAATGGAGAAAGATTAAAAAAAATCTCAAAGTGGTTTTAATTTGCATTTTCCTGATGACTAAAGATGTTGAACATTTAAGTGTTTCTCAGTCATTAGCATTTTATCTTTAGATAAGATGAAAGATGCTGAAGGGGATTTCATCTTCTTACCCCAGCATTATTTGGGTTTTATTCAATGTATATTTTTATTGCATTTTTGTGCACATTTTTGTGCACAAAACATATTAATAATATTTACACTCTCTTCCCCATCTGCACCCACCATAGTCCCCCACCAGATTTCATGCATTCTGTCATTTATGTTAAGTTTTATTGAGTCAAATTAGGGTACTCAGATGTCCCACAGTGCAAGTTCATCCACTGCATCTAGTCAGCCTATCTAGAGTCTCTCCCTTAAAGAAGATCAAGTCTCTCTTACTCAGTAATAATCAGCTGCCAATAGTTCTTCGGCCAAGGTTGTGTTTTTGATATTTAGTTTGAGTTCTTTGTATATTTTACACCCTTTGAAATGTCTTTTAATTTTCATTCAATTCTAGAAACTTTTGATTCTTTCTTGATTTCTTCATGAACTCCTTCATTATTTAATAGTGTGTTGTATAATCTCTGTGAGTTTGTTTAATTTTTGTAGTTTTCTTGATACTGATTTCTAGATTTATTCTGTGGGATGACAGAAAGAAGTAGTTATTTGACTACTCCTGTATTTATTGAGACTTTCTTTGTGTAATAAAGTGTAATCTGCTTTAGAGTAAGTCCCATAGATTGTTGTATTGTTTGGGTGGATTGTTTTAATCTGTTAATTCCATTTAATCTATGATGTCATTGAACCTCAATGTTTCTGTATTTTAAATCCTTATATTTTTAATCTGTTTTGTACTTATGTTTGTATATATTAATAGACTCAGATATTAGAGAGGTAATATTCATGTGAACAGTTCATAGAAGGTATACTATTTCTCACTTATCACTCCAACACACACACACACACACACACACACACACACACACACACACACATTATCAATGTCATTCTCTCACACAGTCCATGCTGTATACTAGGTATTTTAAAAATACAGTTTACAAATCTATGAAATTTTTGTTTTTCATTTTCTTTATCTAGAGTTAGTGCTCAATATTGTACAATACTTGAAAATATTAATTCCTAAGGTATTTACAACATGGATGCTCTTAACCAACTGTTTAAATTTGGCGTTAGATAGTTTTGGAGAAGATATCTCGGTAAAGTCTCCATTATTGGCAGTATTGCCTTTCAGATATCCTTTGTTTTGATTTTTATGCACTTATATGTACATATTCTTCTTATTTCTAAAAGCACTGTTATTATCTTCCAACTGCATTCTACCCTCCTTCAAAACTCATTCTACTACATTTACCAAGTATTGACTATGCACATCAGTGATACTGCTAACTGTGAGTATTTGCCCCTCTTGTCAGGCTTCAGTTACACAATTATTCACTGCAAAAATAGAGTATGATTCTTCTTGGCTTTAGATTCTGATGGAACCACACAAATTTTTTAGTGTAGGGCACACACACACACACAAATATATATATATATATATATATAGGATGTTTTGCTTTCCTTTTATTGCATTGCCATGATGTGGCCTGCTTATGGTTTTAATATTTGCAGCATCTTTGGTATAGAGTGAAGCATAATATGTAAATCTTTTGGTACTGGAAGCATACAGAGTTTCCCTTTTATATGAAAAATGGTACCATAGTGTGCTGCTTTTGCTATCTGGTTAAGTTGTCAACAGGCCCAAAAAACAGTTCACAGAGGTGTCTGACACACAGTGAGGTTTTGAAAGAGATTCTCTGAAGCTTCTCCAGGAGGAGCTTTGAGCATCCTTTTCTGGGGTCGACAAAATTCCACATATCATTCTCATGCTTTTCATTTTTCTTCATCATTTTTCTCTATTTAGAAATTCCCCCCAAGACCATATTTAACAAAGGTATAAGTATATATGTCACCAGCATGAAGATACGGCCCTCAGTGTAGGTTAACCAAAGTACATAGTTTTTCTAATTGAAACTAAGTACTATTTGTAATTAGATGAAAGTGCCTTTCATTAGGTGCAGGAGGTAACTACTTTCCTCTGATTCCAACTCAAAGTGAAAGATGACAGCATAGTAAAACAAGTTTCAAGTCTCTAGAAATAATATTTGAGGATAGATCACAAAACAAAAATAATTTTCTTGTACTTATTTTTCACTTACGTCAGGACTGAAGTTCTATATAAATAATGCATCAATTACAGGCCACATTAGCAAATAACAAAAAGGCAAAACAAAGACTTCTTAGAAACCAGAGTAAAGCACAGTGATTAAAATTCCAGTATCCTACAACTTGTTAAAAGTGTTGTTTTAAATTGCTTGACCATGGATGTATGAAACAATGTGAGGCAGTTTTCAAAACATCATCAGACGTACAGTGTTAATTAGAAGTAACAGGATCTCTTTGATATCTTTTTACTTTTACATTCATTAAAGAGGTGATAAAAAAGAGCAGATTGTTGGCATTTAGGGGGCTTCCATATAAAAATAGGAAAATACTCCATTGTTTTATTAAAAGACATTACCTTTAGAAGAATGATAATTTTATTGAAATGGAAAAATCATCCATTTCAATAACCATAAAGTTAAAAATATACAATTCATAAAAAGGAAATCCCACAGGCCTTCATAAAGTGTTTAAGTATGTTGGGAAGCTTTTCCCTGTTCAGTGGATTTGTTGAATTTACGTTGAATATAATTAATACTTCACTTTGTCTCTTTTACATATAAATATTTTAAAAGAATTTCCATTTCTTTCCAAATTTTATATTTTGAAGGTTATCACACTTTGAAGTTTAGAGAACAGAGAAGAAAATCCATTTTATTCAATTTTCTTTGTTTATTAAAATATTCCCACATATAAATTGTATTTTATCATTGACTTAAAAAGTTTTCTGTTTTTCCCTCTTAAAATATTCTTTTATTTTTTTCCAACTTTTTTTTGGATTTTTGTGGATTTCATACAATGCATTTAATCATATTTAGACCCTTCCATATCGGCCACCTCCCTCCCTAGTCTGCCCATAAGATTTCATGCATTCTGTCATATGTATTAAGGCTTATCAAGTCAAAAACTATTCTTACACATACACAACAAATACATTTGACTGAGAACTAAATATTCAAATCTGTTTCCACGTACCTTTTCCTCCAATAGTGGAAATCCATAATATTAGAATGACATTGGCTAAGAGCAACATGAGTGCTAACCCCTACCTTCTGTACCTAAGAAGCACTCCCACTGTGCTGGCACTTCTCGGAACCTTGATGTCACTAACAGAAACAGGCGTGACTTTGAACTTCAATGCATTGAATTTCAACTATTGGCAGCTTGAAATTATCAAAGTTCATTGAGGAAGGGGCAAAATAAACAGTTTAACTTCTGTTTTCAAATTGATATTCTGATTCCTGTGCTTCATACTTTTCTGAGCCATATAATAGCAGTCAATTTCTTTGTGCCAGCCACCTAGTCTCTCAGATTGAAGCATTCAGAAGAGACTAAATTTGTTTTTGCCTTTATCCTGCCTGTAGGACAGCAGTTTCAAGCAGACAGAGGTCTTTAGACCTCAAGTTCATAGAACAGCACCTCTTTGATAATGACAAATTCCTTTATAAACTGGCACTAATAATTAGGCTTTCTCAATAAAATTTGCATTATTGTTTATATTTTTAAATTTTAATCAAGAATAACTTTGCCAAGTGATGCTTCCTAGTTTTTTTCTTTTTTATTGAATTTTTCCATTCTTCTATACAATATAATTTGATGATATTCATATCTCCCCTACCCACATCTCCCCTTATTGATCCCACCCAATTTAATGTACTCTATCATGTATATAATAAGGCCTATAGAGTCTAATTTGTGTCCCCAAATGTGCTTCAGTGTGGGTATATCTACTGGAGCCTGGTTAACCTACCAAGAGTTCCAGCCTTGAAAGAGAATGTCTCTGCCCCTTCCAGTAGCCATCCATTGCCACAATTTCCTCAGGTTGGATTTAGGTTTCTTACCCATTTTCTCATGTTTGTGCTGGGATTTTTGTCTGGTTTGAGATTGCATGGGACTTATTTTTGCATGCTGTCTCCATTGCTGTGAGTTCTTATGAGTAACTGACTAACTGTCTCGAAAACTGTTTTCTTGTGGTCATCCACTTTCTTTGCCTCTTACAGTCTTTTCATCTTCTTTTCCACAATGATCCCTGAGTCTTGAGAGGCTGAAGTTTGATACGTATGTCCTATTCATGGATAAACACCCTGCAGCCTCTTGTTCTCTGCACATTGACCAGTTGTGAGTTTCTGTGTTAATCACCATCTGCTGGATAAGGAAACATCTTTAGTCATCTGGGAAATGCAGATTGAAAACATGTTGAGATTTCATCTCCTCCTACTGAGAATGACAAGGTTCTAAAAAACAAACAATGACAAATGCTTACAAGAATATGTAGAAAAGGGAACTCTTGTCTACTGCTGGCGGGAGTACAAACTGGTACAGTCACTATTGAAATCAGCATGGAGATTCTTCAAAAAGCTTGAAATTGATCTACCATTTGATCCAATCATACCACTTCTAAGCATATACCCAAAGACGCTATACCCTACTACAGAAATATCTGTTCACCAATGTTCATTGCTGCCCCTGTTATAATAACCAATAATTGGAAACAACCTAGACAACCATCAACTGATGAATGGCTAATGAAGGTGTGGTCCATATATACAATGGAGTATTATCTAGCTCTTTAAAAAGTCAAAATTATGAATTCACAGGTAAATGGAACTAGAAGGAACCACCATGAGTAAGGTAACCCAGAATCAGAAAGACAAACATTACTTGTTTCCTCTTATAGCTGGATACTATTTTTGAAATCTTAGATATGCATGTTTCAATTTGAAAATTCAAGGAGGTAATGAAACTATTATGGCCATGGGTGAGTGGGGAAGGCTTCCTGGGAGGGAGGGGTGGAAAAATGCAGTGATATGAAGAAGGACAGGAGAACATTGGCTTAGGAAGGGTTAAATGGGGTGTGGAATGGGGGGCAGGGCAGAGGAAGGAGTATGAAGAGGGATACATAATACTAAAGGCTTTTAGAAAAAGTCATATGGAAGCTCACCACTATAGAAGCTTCTTAAAGCATATACAAATACATTGTAAAAAGAGATGAATAGGAGTTATCTGATAACAGGGGCAAATTGCCCCTTATAGACATCATGGGCTAACAACAGCAACAACAACAACAACAACAACAGCAATAAAACCCCAGTACCAGGAATTGATTCCCTCTCTAGAAGCTGTTGACTAGTAGTCCCATAGACCCTCAAACAATACGGGCCATTGCGCATGCTCTTACTTATCTACCAGAACTGAACGGTAAGATCCTATTGCTGAAGACAATGATACACATGAGCTATAGAACAAACAAGGAGAAATCAAGCTGGTGCTGACTTCAGAGCCTCATCTCTACTGGCTAGTGTTCGTAGTGCTGGAAGGTGCTATGCATGCTACCAGAAGGAAAAAATACTTATCAATCCTACTCACCTGTGAATCCTGTGAACTACAATAGTTACTGGTCTGGCAAGATAGTCTCATTAATGCAATAGTTGTATGAATACTATGGGACTAACCGACCACTATTTATCTAGATTTAATTTCCTCTTCATTGGATGGAGCACATGCCTGACATTGATATCAGGCTTAGGAGCTTGATCCAGATGGGTCACAGGACTTAATACTACTTTTTATTCTCAATAATTATTATATTAAACTGACTGTTAATGACTTATTGTTATACCCTAAAATGATTGAATAAATTACATTTCATATACATTATGTCCACGTGAGATTTCAAGAATTGTTATGTAAGCAAGTTGACATATTTTCTTCTTCCAAAGGACAGCAATAAAATAAATTACAAAAATATCCATTTATAGTCTCTGGAAACTGGTCAAAGACCCTACTCTTGAGAAATGTTTGTTAAAGAAATCTCCATAAACTCAGTCTTAAAGAGTGAACACATGGATTTGCTATGTTTTGGGACTCACCCTAGGTGAGTGTACATAACAGGAGCCTGTAGTTATGGTATTCTTTAAAAGGAGAAAGATTTGTTTATTGTAAAACCCCATTTCTAAAGACATTGGTGAGTACAGAGATTACAGTGGATACCGTCAAGGAAGAATGGTGCATTTCTAGAGGGAGCTACTTAAGGAAATCAGCAAAAAAGCAAGCCTGCCAGAAATTCATCAGTGATTCTCAGAGAACGAGACAGTCAGAATGGCTTGCTACTATAGCATTTGTCTGTCATAACCCAGAAATTAATACACACATGCAAGACTCTGTCCAACCAGATAAACAGGAGCAAACCCTCTGAGGCATTAGTCCCTCAATAACTGTGGGACAAACTGCTAAACTCCCTAAGTTTGAAGACATTTCCCAACCTAAAAGAAGGTCAAATGGCAAAAGAAAGGACACTTATTGGCCAGTGTCTGTAAATTCACAACCTCTGAGCAATTATTCACTGAGTTCCAAGCTACCCTGTCAGAAGAGTGTCCCCTCTGCAGTCAGACCACAATGTAGAAGGAAGAAATGAAAGCTGAGCCACAGTATCTAAATCTCTATAAACTCTGAGGAAATCAAACTTCATAGATTAGGCAGGTCAATTTACAAATTAACAAATAAAATTTAGCAGCTATTCCGGATTCATATTCCAGAGTTGTTTTAATACATTATCTTTGAGAAAAAATTATATTTCCTTTTAAATTTTTATTAGCATGAATTAATTGAAGTAATGAGCTTCATTGTATCATTTTCCTATATGTATACAATGTACTTTGAATATCTTTACACCTACTGCCCTCAAATTTTCCACCCTTAGCTCCTTCTTCCCTAATAGTACCGTTTCTACATTCATGTCTTTTTCCCACTACATTCCAAGCTGGAGAAAAAACAGTTGATACTTGCCTTTGTGAATCCTCCTTAACCAATGTAACATGATGATCACCAGTTCTATTCACTTTTCTGAGACATGATTTCTTTTTTATCTATAACTTAATAATACTGTACTGTGTAAACTTGCATCACATTCTCTTTATTTACCTACCTTTGGGAACCAAGGTTGATTTAACTTAGGAATATGCTGCTGTAAACATGGTTATGCAAGTATCTGTGGTATAATCTTACCTTGATGCTTTTAGGCATATGCTCAGGTGTGGGAAACCTCAAGGAAACATTTAAACCCATTTTCACAGTGGCTGTATTGACTTACATTCTCATCATTATCCTGCTTCCTCACCAGCATCTGTTGCTTCTTGTTTCCTTGATGATCGCCATTCTGACTGGGTGAGATGGAATCTCAGTGTGCTCTCACCTTTTCCTTCCCTGATCGATAAGATGTTGAATTTTCTCCATGTATATGTTGGCTTTTGTATATTTTTCTTTTTAAAATACATATAGTCTGTTCATTTGCCCAGTTAATGATTAGATTATCTGCTCTATGGGTGTTTAATTTTTAAATTCTTTATATATTCTAGACATTAATCCCTTGTTCGCTAAACTCCTGAGCAATATTTTCTTTTCTGTAGGCTGTTCACTCTCCTGATTGTTATCTTTGCTTTTATGAAACCATTTGATTTAGTATGACCTTATTTGTTGATTCCCAATATTATTTTCCTTGCTTTCTGAGTCTTATCAGAGGGCCATTGTCTATACATATTTCTTTTTTATTATTTTATTTATTAATTTTTATGTGTGTGTGTGTACTGCCCTCATGTATGTAAGTACACCTGTGTCTTGCAATGCCTGCAGAGGTCAGAAGACAGCATCTGATCCCCTGGAACTGGAGCTACAGACAGTTGTTAGCTGCCATGTGGGTTCTGGCATTCAAACATGGGTCTTCCGTAAGAACAGCCAGTGTTTTTAACTGCCAAGCCATCTCTCCAGTCCTATACGTATTTCTTGAAGTGTTTCCCTATATTTCTTTTAGCAGTTGCAAAGTTTCAGATCATCCATAAAAGCTTTTTTTTTAATCATATTTGAATGGATTTTTTTTTTTAGGAGGAGAGGCGACATCTCATTTTGGTATTATGCACAAGGAGATTTAGTTTTCCCCAAAGCTATGTATTGAAGATTATGCCTTTCCTCTAAAAGATGTGTGGGTCCCTAAGTAAAAACTCAGATGGCTTTAGCTTCATGGGTTAATGTCCAAGTCTTCAATTCTATTCTTCCTATTGCACTGTACATCTGTTTTCGTGTCATTTTCATGCTGTGTAATATACTTTGAAGTCAGAGGTGTGATGCCTCCAGCATTTTTTTTCACACTTCTTCTTTAGCTATTTGTGTTTCCATAGGAACTTTACAGTTTGTTTTCTAGTTCTGTGAAGAATGTCAATGGCTTGGCAGATATTGTACTGAATCTGTAGGTTAGTGTGTGTGTGGAGGGGGGGAGAGAAACATGAGGAGAGTTCCATTAGTCCACCTGCACATACCTCCCCAGTGCTGAGATTATAGATGTGCCTTGCCTTGTCCAGTGTTTTTAACATGGATACTGGGGACCCAGACTCAAGTCCTCAAGCTTGCCTAGCAAGCACTTTACCAATTGAGTTATTCCCCCAAGCCCCTTTTCTTAGTTATTTTTAAGACTGTTTGAATAGGATTGTTTTCATGGTTGCATTCTCAGAATGACCATTATTGGTACATAGAAAAACACTGACTTCAAAATATTGATTCTTTATCCTGATACTCTGCTGCAATTGCTTATTAAATGTAAGAGTCTTCTACTGGAGTCATTTGGAGCTTTCAAGTATAAAATAAGAATATGTGCAATTAAGAGTAATTTTCTATATGTATCTCTTTCATATTTTTCTTTTGCCTTATTGCTTTTACAGATATTTCAAGTCCTACATTGATTAGCAGTGGTACTAGTGGGCATTCTTGACTTATTTCTGCTACCAGAAGATATGCTTTTAGCCAACTCCCCATACATTATGTTGGCTTTCAGTATATTGTGCTAAGATCTGATTCTCCTTTTTCTAGTTTCTTTAAGGCTTGTTTCTATGAAGGTATTTTGTCAAAGTCTTCTTTTTGCATTTATCAACATTACTATGGTTTTGTTCTTGATTATGTTTATATGCTGTACTACATTGTTCTATTTGCATATAGTGAGCCAGCATTACATTCCTGAAGCAAAGTCATCTTGACCATGGTGTGTAATCTTTTTTTAATGTGTTTTTAAATTTGGTTTGTAAGTTTTTATTGAAGATTTTTGCATGCATTTTTGGCATCAAGTTAATACTGAGACTGTTGAATAAATTTGGAAGGGTGCCTTTCCTTTGTATTTTAGAGATTATTTGGAAAAAAATTAAGCTGAGTTATTTTTTAAAAACCTTGTAGAATTCAGCATTGAATCCGTGGGGGTCCTGGGCACATTTTGTTGTTGAAAGGCATTTTTATTACTGCTTCAATTTCATTGTTCATTATCAATCTGTTTACATTGTTTACTACTTTGACTTCATTTTAATAGGTCATATCTGTTTATAAATTTATCTGTTTTCTCTAGGTTTAATAATTTAATTCAATATACTTTCCAAATAGTTCTGTTTTTGTGAATTTCATCATTATCTGTTGTAGATTTGTTTTCTAACTTTATCAGTTGGGGTCTTTTTGTTTTGGTATTTGTCTGAAGGTTTATAATTTTTTTCAGTTCATTATTTATTTAATAACAACATACTTAAAAGAAGCATTACAACAGCATTGACATATTCAATAACAATTTTCTGAGCTAAGATGCATCTTTTTCAAAATTGGCTGTAAATTTTTGGGTTTACAGTTGAATTGTTACAGTTATACAATATTTTGCTCAGTATAAACCTTATAAGACATAAAATTAAATGAGGTTTTAACCTTTAA
>NW_008336901.1:432974-438851 GCF_000622305.1 Nannospalax galili
AGCATGGATATAAAATCAGGTAGATTTCAATGGTAATGTTTTTCACATCTACTAGGTATTAAGGAGCAAACTTTTATGCTTTGAAGAATTTTATTTTATAGACCCACTTTCCAGGTAGCACCCTCCCATAGCCTCCCTCCCCCCACTAGAACCCTTACACTCTGATATCCCTGCTACTGTCTGCTGTGTTGTCAGCACCCCCAGCCATTCCCCACCACTTGTCCTTCTGGAGAATCTAGTCAGCCTATCTAGAGGTCTTTGTTTTAGAAGGGTCAGCTGTTCCTCATCTAGTGGTAATCAGTTGTCAATATTCTTTTGGGTAAGATTGGGGTCTGCTGTTCAATTTCCCAGTTCTATGCTGGGTTACTATCTGGGAATCCCTTTGGCTGGCCAACAACTCAGAAGGCGGTATTTCCTGTCTGGCATTGTTGCTTGCTATGTAGCCTTTAGCTATACATATGGTCTCTTATGAAATTATATTGGCCCCTTTAATCTTTGGTTATACTTTCCTTTGGGTGTTTAAGGCAACACAGTTGGTCCAGATAAACAGATTTGTTTTTACTCTTAAGGTCATTTGATGATTTGTTCCTCAGGGGTCACATGGGCTTGGGAGGAGCCCCTGGCTCCTTTCTTTTACCAGTTCCACTTATGTGAAGATAATTCAAAGATCCTGCTCGACCATGGTTGGCTTTGCTTGGAAGCATGGAGGAAACAATTCCTCTGTGTTGACCCTCCTCTTTATAGACTGGACACTGGTTTAAGTCCATCTGGTGGGGTCTCCTCAGCCTCCTTGATAAAGAGGACAGGTCACCCAGCACCATTATAGGACATTTTGAGAGATGCTAATATTCCCTTGGAACTAGTCAACCTAGAAGGGCAAGGAGCAAAAACTGTCTTTTATGTCCCTCTTACCAAATTAGTATAGGCCTCAAAGTATGTCTGTTAAACATCCAAGAAGGTTAGTTCCACCATTCTGGTACTTTAAATTACTGTGTGTCATGTAGATAAATCTTAGACAAAGACCAGTTGTTCTCAGATAAACCTTACCTAGACATATATTTCTTGGTCTGCTATGTATAATTTGTCAGTCGGTTGTAAGAGTAATATAGTTCTCACTGTTTTTCAAAGCTAGCTAGGCATTGTTTATCTCTCACATTGTCTCACCCCTCCATCATGTTTTTCTCTCTTAAGGTGCCCCCCATTGCCCCCATTTCTCCCATAATAATACCCTTCTCCTGTGGTCCTACCTCTCTTGAGCGCCTTCTTTCCCTTTATGCCCTAGGTTCCTAGTATACCCTTCCCTCCCCCCTTCCTTAAACTAACCCAATTTTTATCCATATCTCCCTGTTTCCTACTGTTTTTCTATTTCAGGTTATTTCTTTTCCTTTACGTCCCTGTTTTCTTTCCATTATCTTGGTTCCTCTAGCTATGTCTGTTTGCATACTTATTTATCAGAGTCTGGTTCTAGGATCCACATATGAGGGAGAACATATGTCGATTTTTTTTCTGAGTCTGTGTTACTTCACTTAGTATAACAGTTTCTATTTCCATCCATTTACCTGCAAATTTCATGATTTCATTTTTGTTCACTCGCTATGTAGACCAGGCTGGCCTTGAACTCACAGAGATCTGCCTCTGTCTCCCGAGTGCTGGAATTACAGGCATGTGCCACCACACCTGGCCATTTTTAGTTTTTTAACATTCTCCACACTGCTTTCCATAGGGGTTGAACAAGTTTGCAATCCCATCAGCAGTGGATGAACGTTCTCCTTTCCCCACATCCTCACCAACATTTGATATCATTTGTTCTCATGATCTTAGCCAGTCTGATTGTGGTAAGATGAAATCTTAAAGTGGATTTAATTTGCATTTCCCTAATTATTAGTGATGTTGAATATCTTTTAAGATACTTCATAGCTCTCTTTACTTCTTCTTTGAGAACTCTCTGTTCAGCTCCTTAGCCCTACTTTTTATTGGGTTATTTCTTGTTTTGGTTCTGTTTTTTGAGTTCGTTATATATTCTCGATATTAAACCTCTGTCAAATGTGTCACTGGTGAAGATTTTTCTCTAATTCTGTGGGTTTTCTCTTTGCTTCCCTGGTTGCCTCCTTTGATGTGCAGAAGCTTTTTAGTTGAATGAGGTCCCATTTGTTAATTCTTGCCCTAGTTTCCTGAGCAATTGATGTCTGGTTTAGAATATCCTTTCCCATACCTATATCTTGCAGGTTTTTCCTAATATTTTCTTCTAACAGTTTCAGAGTTTCAGGCTTTACATTGAGGTCTTTGATCCATTTGGAATTCACTTTTGTGCAGGGTGAAAGATAGGGGTTTAGTCTCGTTCTTCTACAGGTGGAGATCCAGCTTTGCCAGCACCATTTACTGAACATGCTGTCTTTCCTCCAGTGAATATTCTTGGCCACTTTGTCAAATATCAGGTGGCTTCAATTGCATTTACTCATATTTGGGTCTTCAATTTTGTTCCACTGATCTATGGATCTATTTTTGTGCCAGTACCATGTTGTTTTTATGACTATAGCTCTATGTTACAGCTCAAAATCTGGTATAGTAATTTCTCTGGCATTTCTCTTAGTGCTCAGTGTTGCTTTGGCTACTCAAGGTCTTTTTTGCTTCCATATGAATCTTAGGATGTGTTTTTTCCAATTCTGTGAAAAATGTCACGGGAATTTTGATTGGCATTGCATTGAATCTATAAATGACTTTTGGTAGGATGGTCATTTTCACAATATTAATTCTTCCAATCCATGAGCATGGGAGGTCCTTCCATCTTCTGATGTCTTCCTCACACTCTTTAAAGATTTAAAATTTTCATTATAGAGCTCTTTAATGTCTTTGTCATGTTTATTCCAAGATATTTTATTTTTTTTGCAGCTATTTTGAAGAGGAGTGTTTCCATGTGCTCTTTCTCTAATTGCTTGCTATTGGTATATAAAAAGACTACAGACTTTGGTAGGTTAATTTTGTAACCTGCCACTTTATTGAATGTGTTAATAATTTCTAGGAGTTTTCTCATGGAATTTTTGGGGTCCCTTAGATACAATATCATATCATCTGCAAAAAGTGCTGATTTGACCTCTTCTTTTCCAATTAATACTCCTTTAATTTCCTTCTCTTGTCTTATTGCTCTTGCAAGAGTTTCAAACACTACATTGAAAAAAAGTGGACCATAGCATTAAAAAATTATCACCTAGTTCCTGGTTTCAATGGGAATGCTTCCAATTTTTCTCCATTTAGAATGATGGTGCCTGTGGGTTTGTTATATACGGCTTTAATAATGTTGAGGCATGTTCCCTCCAGTCCAATTCTCTCTAGGACTTTGAACATAAATGCATTTTGAATTTTGTCAAAGGCCTTCTCTGCATCTATTGAGATGACCATGTGGTTCTTGTCTTTGAGTCCATTTGTATGATTTATGATGTTTATTGACTTACGTATATTGAACCATCCCTGCATGTCTGGTTTAAAGCCAACTTGATCATTATGGATGATCTTTTTGATGTGTGTCTGTATGCAGTTTGCAAGTATCTTATTGAGAATTTTTACATGTATGTTCATTAAGGATATGGGTCTATAGTTTTCTTTTTTCACTGTATCTTTACTTGGCTTTGGTATGAGAGTGATGCTGGCTTCATAGAAGGAGTTTGGAAGTTCTCCCCCCATTTCTATCTTTTTTATTAAATTAAGTCATATTGGATATAAATCTTCTTTAAATGTCTGATAGAATTCTGCCGTAAATCCATCTGGTTCTGGGCTTTTTTTAGTCGGGAGGTTTTGTATTACTGTTTCAATTTCTTTTTGTGTCATGGGTGTATTTAAACTGTTACTCTCTTCTTGGCTTAGTTTCAGAGGTTCCCATGCCTTTAGATATGCATCCATTTCTTTTAGGTTTTCAAATTTAGTAGCATATAGGTTTTTAAAGTATTCCCTTATAATCTTCTGTATCTTTCTGGTGTCTCTTGTGATGTTTCCCCTTTCATCTCTCTTTCTGTTGATTTGTAGGTGCTCTTTCTTTCTTTTGGTTAACTGGGCTAGAGGTCTGTCAATCTTGTTTATCTTTTCAAAGAACCTTCTCTTGGATTCATTGATTCTTTGTATTGTTTTCTTTGTTTCAATTTCATTAATTTCTGCCCTGATTTTTGTTATTTCTTCTTATCTGCTGTGTTTGTTTTTTGTTTTTTGTTGCTTTTCAAATTTCTTGAGTTGCAATGTTAAGTCATTTATTTGTGTTCTTTCTGATTTTTTGATGTAGGCACTTAGAGCTATAAACTTCCCTCTAAGGACAGCTTTCAGCATGTGCCAGAGGTTTTGTTGTGTTGTATTGTCCTTTTCATTTAGGTTCAGGAATACTTTATTTCTTTCTTAATTTCTCTTTTGACCCATTCATCATTAAAGAGTGTGTTGTTTAATCTCCATATGTTCATGTGGTGAATAGGGCTACTTCTGGTGTTGATCGTAAGCTTTATTGCATTGTGGTATGATAGATTGTATGAAATTATTTCAATCTTTTTGTATTTGCTGAGGTTTGTTTTGTACCACAGTATATGGTCAATTTTGGAGATGGTTTCATGGGGTGCTGAGTAGAAAGTATGTCCTTTGGTGCTTGGGTAGAATACTCGGTAGATGTGTGTTAAGTCCATTTGATATATGGTATTGTTTAATTCAGATGTCTCTCTGTTATCTCTCTTCCCTGTTGACCTATCTAATGGAGCAGTTGGGTATTGAAGTCCCCTACTATTAATGAGTTGGGATTAATCTGGGTCTTAAAGTCCTGCAGTATTGTTTTTATGAAATTGGGTCCATCAGAGTTTGGTGAATATATGTTCATGATTCTAATATCTTCTTGATTTATTGTTCTTTTGATCAGAATGAAATGGCCCTCTTTATCTCTTCTGATTTGTTTCAGTTTAACATCTATTTTGTCAGATATTAGAATTGCTACACCTCTTTTTTCTTTTACCATTTGCTTGGTATATTTTTTTCATCCTTTCACTTTAAGTTAGTGTTTGTCCTTGAAAGTGAGATGAGTTTCTTGCAGACAACAAAAAGATGGGTTTTGTTTTTTAATCCATTCACCTCATCTGTGTCTTTTGACTGGGGAGTTCAGTCCGTTAATATTTAAAGTTATTAATGAAAGATGAGTATTGAATCCTGTCATTTTTATTTCTGTTTACATTCTTGATATACCTGTACTTTTCCACAGTTATACCTTCATTTGATTTCTTTCAGCAACCCCTTGGGTGTAGTCATTCCTTTCTTCGGCTCTTTGTATTGCTTCTAAAACTCTCTGAAGGGCTGTTTTGTAGACATGAATTCCTTTAGCCTATTTATGTCATGGAAGATTTTTCTTTCCCCTTCGACCATAATAGACATTTTGGCTGGGTATAGTAATCTGGATTGGCATCTGTGGTCATTTAACACTGGGAATACTTTGGTCCAGGCTCTTCTGGCTTTCATAGTTTGCACTGAAAAGTCAGCTGTAATCCTAATGGGTTTTCCTTTATATGCGACTCATTGTTTCTCTTTTGCAGCTTTCAGAATTGTCTCTTTGTTTTGTATGTGTAGTGTTTTTACTGTGATGTGCCATGGAGGGTTTCTTTTCTTGTCCTGTCTGTTTGGTGTTCTATACATTTCTTGTATTTGTATGGGAGTGTCTTTCTTTAATTTTGGGAATTTTTTTCCACGATTCTGTTCAAGATCTGGTCCATGCCATTATCTTGGGATTCCTCTCCTTCCTGTATGCCTATGATTCATAAGTTTGGTCTTTTATGGTGTTGCACAATTCCTGTATATTCCATTCTTGTGATTTCTTAAATTTTTCATAATCTTTGCTTGAGTGGTCTAGTTCGTCCACTTTATCTT
>NW_008336901.1:439207-443639 GCF_000622305.1 Nannospalax galili
CCTTCAAGTTTAAGTCTGCTTCTTTTTGTTAACTTTATGTGTCTTTGTGGTTTACTCTTTGGGCATGAAAACCTGGTTCCTCTAAGTTTCCAGTTCTCTGTTTTGACTTTATATTCCAGTGGCCTGATTGCTTCCCTTGTCTCCAGGAGTTCCCACAGAGGCCAAGTCAGATGAGGATCAGATGCTCTCAGGCTTTCTCCTAAGGTCTTGATCCCTCCAGGAAACATTTTGGCCTCAGGAATTTGGGGTTGGACTGGCCTGGGAGTTGGGCCCAGGAAAGATGCTGGTCTAGGGCAGCTGGTGGCCATGCCACCCAAAGATGCAAAGGAAGTTGGGGGTGGGGAGCAGCACCAAGGGCTCCTGGGGACTGCACTGAGGAGCTGGGTTGGTCTGGATGCAAAGATCAGGAAGTGGAAAGGTCAGCCCCATGGCACTTAGGAAAAAGTCTGGAGGGTGGTGCAGGCCCAGGGAAATAGAGGGAGGTGAGGGTGGGGCAAGGCAGAGAGTGCTCTTTGGGACCTGTGAAGGAACTGGGTTGGTCTGGTTGCAAAGCATCAGGAAGCAGTGGTGGTTCCCCAGGTGTCTGGGGTGCCAAGAGAAGGAATGCGACAGTATCCAGGCTAGGAGGAGAGACTGGAGGGGGAGATGGGAGGGTGAATGAGGCTGGGGGGTATCAAAGCAAGGAGGGCGGGATTGACTTACCCAGGAGAGTGGCCTGGGGGTCGAAGAGAGGCCTGCAGGCCTAGGGAAGCAGAGCACATAGGTTTTTTTTTTTTTTTAAATCAAATCCATCCCTTGTTTTTTTGTCTCAAAAACCTCCCAATCATCCACTTATTATTTTTTCCCAACTTCATGTGCTATGCTTTTAGTTTTTGAATGTCTGTGCCTACTTTCCTAAAATAATTCAGATATATCCCAAATAAACAACTTAATGCTCTACTTTAAGATCTTGGAAAAAGAAACAAGCGATACCCAGGAACAGCAGACTGGCAAAATAAGATCAGAGGAGAAATAATGATACAGAAACAAAATCAATACAAACGAATAAATAAAATGAAGACATGGTTCTTTGAAAAGATTAACAAGATTGATAAATCTTTAACCAATTAACCAAAAGGGAGGACGTAGCTTAATAAAATCAGAAATGAAAAAGAGGATATCACAAGAGACACCAATGAAATCCACTGGATTACAAGGACATACTTCCAAAATCTTTATGCCACCTAGTTGGAAAATCTAAAAGAAATGAATGAGCATATGGCATACCAAGTTAAACTGAGAAGATGTTAAATTTAGAAGTTCTATCTCAAGGAAATAGATTGAATCAGTAATAAAAATAAACTAAAAAAAAAAGCCCACACCCAGGTTGATCAGTTGCAAAATTCTATTCTACCAGTTCTTTAAAAAGGGAGTAAAATTCATGCTTCTCAAACTATTCAATAATGTAGAAGAGCAAAGAGTGCTTCCAAATTCTTTTTACAAAGCTAGCATTGCACTGATACCTAAGCCAGATAAATATACAACAAAACTTATAGATCAATCTCTCTGATAAAGATAACTGCAAATATTCTCCACAATATATTGCAAACTAAATTTAGGAACACATAAAACACATTATCCTCCATGATCGGCAGAGATGGACAGTACACAAAGTGCATGATTGGCGGAGATGGACAATGCTTAAAGCAACCTCATTCTACTTCCTGCATTTTTACAGAGGCAAGTAGGGGGTCCCATCAGCAGTTATGGTGGTTCTCTAAGAGTGGTGACTCAGGGAACCTTCAAAATTAAAATATTTGCTAATACTATAACTATTCTATTCTGTACTAAAGCAGATAATTTCTTTGACCTATGCCACGATATTTCAGTTATCACTGCCAAATTTCATCTTACTAGCTTTAATGTGACACAAAAGATCTTCTTTGGATCATCTGCTATGCAGCAGAATCATGGTCATTAGTCCTTGTATAATGTCAACTCTGAATTTATAACATATTTCTCTGAAAACACTAAGCAGTTTGATAAAAAAAAAATTATGAGTAATTGAACAGGCCTGAAAAGAAAGTACTGTACATTAAAATGAGTTAAGTTTTTTGCAGACAGATGAACTATCTAATCATCAGTTTCTTTATCCATGAGAATACAAGCAATTCTGTAGTGAAATAACTTCACTAAAGTTCAGAATAGTTGGGCCACATCTAGTTTGGGTGTATTTGGGGACATATACATTTTGAAAAGTGATCCATAAAAATCATTATTTTCCTTATTATTCTTACATGTTTTAAATAATTTATTACTGATAGTAATTGAGATTATTATAGTGTGGCCCTTAAATGTTCCAGCCAAACCTCATGTGTCAGTTGCAGGTGTGGGTCCACATTAACAGTGCTATTGTGAGATAGTGGAAACTTAAGGAGGCAGGCCTAGTTTAAATTAGTTAGGTCACTGGGGCTATGCCTTTGAAGGGAATATTGGGATCCTGCTCTTCCATTCTTAGTGCTTCCTGGTTGTAAGGGGTAAGTAGCTTTACCTTACCTTACTTCATGCCATGAGGTTGTCTGGCCACAGGCTTAAAGTGACAGAATCACATGCTATGGGCAGAAATCTTTGAAATTGTGAACTTAGATAAATTCTCCTTAAAAAATATTTTGTTTACTATTTTTATTTTATGTGTATGAGTGTATTGCCTACATGTATGTAAGTGCACTCATGTCATGCAATGCCTGTGGAGGTCAGAAGAGGGTGTGGATTCCCTGAAACTAGAGTTATAGGCAGTTGTTAGCTGTCATGTGGGTGCTGGGAATCGAACCTGGGTTTTCTGCAGGAGCAGTCAATGCTTTTAACAGCTGAGCCATGTTGTGACTATGGGCAGAAATCTTTGAAACTGTGAATTTAGATAAATCCTCCTTTTAAGTTTTTATCTCAGTAATTTTGTAAAAGACACAGAAAGGTGACTAAGAACAAATCATTGACCAGTAATACCTGTCATTGCATTTTTTAGTTTAGCAGATATGCAGCTTGGGGTGAGGCGCTTTTACCACATACTGCTAGATAAAAAGAAAGGAATATGATTGCAGATAAGCAAAATCCTGAAAAGTGCAAAGGAACATTCCAGAAATGAAATGCTCTTGACTTGAGTGACACTGTGCTACATGTGTGTTATGATGCAACAGAAGTCCTTCCAAACTCCCTCCAAACAGTGCAGCTTAATTTCCTAATTTTTGGGTGCATATTGAATTTAGTATCTGAACAATGGTTGTGGCTAAAGTAACACTGTGTTAGTAGGTCAGCAATGATTTATAGGCCTCCTCTACTGTCTCTCTAATCAGTATCTCTGGAGGAAGTTAGCTGTAATCCAGTCATCTATTTGGGGGCTCATCTGATAAGGAACTGAGGTCTCTTCTCAAATCCATATGTATGTGTCATGTTGGAAGAATATCCTACAGCTCGGTAAAGTCTTCTGATGACTATCGCCACAGTGATGTCCTGACAGCCCTACACTGATGCAGAGCTATCAACTTAGCCAAATTTGGCTGATAGAAACAGAGAGAAGGGACTAGAGAGACGGCTCAGCCATTAAAAGCACTGACTACTCTTGTAGAGGGACCAGGTTCAGTTCCCAGCACTTATGTGGGGAGTAATAACCATCTGTAATTCCAGTTCTAGGGGACTCCCCCACCCTTTTCTGGCCTCCAGGTGCATTGCACACACGTGGTATACTTATATACATGAATGCAGGTAGAACATTCATACAAATAAAAAAAGAAAAATGGGAAGATGGCAAAGGTTTGTTATGAAGCAAATACTTTTTGGTACAGTGCAATAAATAACATTGAGTGCTATTTGGCAATATTCTTACTGAATAATCTGGGGAAAATTTTCATAATTAGAAAAATGTGCATTCAGAAAACACATAAATTTGATAAATAAAATAAGCAATAAATTAAAGCTTTAATTTTCTAAAATGTTTGTTACAAAACTTAAAGTCAGCTACTTTGACATGTAAAGGGTGTTTATAAATGTTCTACATACACAAAATATAAATATTTACTATTAGCATGTTTCTATTTTTGCATGTTTTAAGAGAGTAATTTTAGAATTATGAGGACACAAGATATAAATGAAACTTACAACTTCATCTTGGAGCAGTGTCCTAGTTTGTTTCTTCATTGCTGTGACAAAACACTCTGACCACTACCAACTTGGGGAGGAAAGGGTTTATTCAGCTTACATCTCCCAGGTTGTAGTTCATCAGGGAGCCCAAGGTAGGAACTCAGGGCAGGAACCTGGAAGCAGGAGCTGGAGCCAGGCCATGGAGGAACGCTGCTTACTAGCTTGCTCCCTTGGCCCCTGCTCAGCCTGCTTTCTTATGCAACACAGGCCCACCTGCCCAGGGGTGGCACCACCCACAGTGGGCTGGGCCCTCCCACAT
>NW_008336901.1:443692-449207 GCF_000622305.1 Nannospalax galili
GAGCACAAGCCATGGAGGAACGCTGCTTACTGACTTGCTCCTCTGGCCCCTGCTCAGCCTGCTTTCTTATGCAGCACAGGCCCACCTGCCCAGGGGTGGCACCACCCACAGTAGGCTGGGCCCGCCCACATCACTCATCAAGAAGATGCCCCTCAGACATGGCCACAGGCCAGTTCAATAGAGGAAATTCCCCGATTGAGGCTCCCTCAACCCAGGTGTGGCAAGTTGACACTAAAGCTATCCAGCACAAACAGGTACTCAGCCAGTACTTGTGTACTTTGAAACATTTCCCCCTACTTGTTGGCGAATGAAAACCATCTTTACATTCATATCTGATTTCATCTCCAGTTCTGTGTTTAATCCTGTGAAGTGAGTACATGCCATTTGGAATATGGGGAGGTTTACATGTTATTTCTGAAAAAGAATTAAATATAAATGATGTAGAATTATTAATTCCCATTAAAACTGTGTGAGTTCTCTACAATCGTTTTCAGTATCTCTTCATAAATGATGATATCTATCCTGAAGTAAACCTTTCCATTTGTTTTCATCAGTAAATCCTTCTTTCAAATTAAGGCTAACTTCAACATTATTTTGCAGTGGACCTTGAAAAGCTGTTTATTCATTCCTGGCATCTCATTTTCAATCGTCCTCTCTTAAATGGGTGTGCAAGCTTCTCTAATTTTCAAGTTCTCTCAATTCTTTTTGCAAGCTTAGTGTCCTCCTTGTCTTCAAATCAGAAATACTTAAAAGTGAAAATTTCCACTTACTGTGTCCAATTTTCCACTTTCAGTTTAGTCTTCACACACTCCTGTTGTTTCTGACACCTCCATCATGCTGCTTGTGTTGTGACAAGTTATCTCCCATTTGCCCCAATTTGCAAATCCAGACGCTCTTCTTTTCCCAGTGGTGAGGGTGTGTTATGAGACCTTTCACTACTTGTTGAACTGAACAGGCCAAACCTTCTAGAATAAGTGGCTCTGTGGCTCACTGACATCCTGAAGTTCTCCAAAGTCTCACATTTTTTGTTCTCCTGCTTCTCCTAATCTTTGTTTAGATAATACATTTTTTATTTTGAAATTTTATTTTACAATATTATTTTTAGATTTGTTGATGGTACCTCATCCTGTGCTCTACTTAATGTTTAGGCTTTTGTCTAAATTGTTTTCTTCCTGGATCTTTTTTGGTTATCCTTTATAAACTGACTGTATGTACTATCACCACTCTGACCTTGGTCTGGCCTTCACACATACTAAGCCATTCCCACCATGTGCATTTTCCACTCTGTGTGTCTCAAGTGGCTCTGCCCTAGATCCTCACATTGATAACATCACCACCTCAAAAAAATCATTTCTTGAAACTCCTAACTGGATAACACATTCATATTAGTAACAATTATATTAGAAATAATACATGACTACCTAAACACAAGTTGTATGCCTTAATTTGTTAGGTCATTTGGCATCAATTTCAAATGAGTATTAAATATTTTCACTTATTTTTGTTTATTTTTCTTTTTTATTGAGCTTTTAAAATTTCATACATCTTTTCCCACTCAATTCCAGACAGCCCTCCTCCATCCATGCCTCCCCCATCTCCCCACCGAACCCTATGCACTTTGCCATATGTGCTGAGTCCTATTCATTCAGGTGTTTATATTCAAATGTCCTTCAGTGTAAAAACATTCACTGGATTCTAGTCAGCCCATCCAGTGGTCCTTTGTAAGTTATACTCTCCCTCACCCAGCAGAATCAGGCTCAAATAGATCTCAATGTAGTGCTGGCCTGCCACCTAATTTTTACCCACCCCCTTACTTATTTTTGTTTTATTTTCTCTACTTCTTTCAGGTCCATTGGCCATGATTTTATACACCTATTGTAGTTTATATACCTCTACTACGGCTTTTCTTTATGGTACATCATAACCCAATATCACTTTTTAAGTTAAAAGTGATGAGATACCAAACAAGAACAAGAGTCTTAGAGGGGAAGCAACAATATTGGGAGAATTTTGTCAAACCAATCAAGAATAGATGGACTTCTGGAAATTACTCCCAGCTATAGACCCTCATTGAAGACTGATTAACACTCTGTACAGACCTTAAATAGATGGTATTACTCAACAATGACAAAGACTTCTATCAAAACAATAGTGCCATTTTTTCCCATTATTAGAAACATTTGAAGTAAGGAACTATTCCAAGTTTACCCCACTTATATTGTAAATCAATTAAAAAATAATTGCAGTCTACACAGGGAAATGATGGGTTTTCATCTCCAGTGCCACAAAAAGGAAATTCATAACAAAATACTTGACAGAAATGAAAAAGACACAGAAAATAACAATAACTTCACCTTGACAGGAGGGTTGAGGACTCCATCCAGATCCAGTGCATAAGGCATCTCCTCTTTTACTATATTCAAAACTGGGGTTACATTTGTATTCATACCTTTCATGCTCCTTAAAAACTCACTTCTAAAACACAGAGTATCCATTTTCAACTGCTGGCTGTGTGCAGGAAATTTCTAAACACAAGAGATTAATGGTACAATGCCTACTATGAAAGAGAGTCTGTAAAGCAGGTCAGATTACATAAAGACAGAAATTTTGTTTCCATTAATCCAACTACCCAGCCATAATAATTTTTTCTGACTTGATTGCCTCCTGAAGAATGTATCTGCTGTTTTAAACCTTCATTTATTTTAAAAGAGAAACTTCACATTAAAATTATGTTCCTAATTGTGTTTAACATGAGGGTGAATTGGGTTCTTGAGGTAAATGGCAGCCCATGACATTCCTCAGATGCTTATGTGAAAATGAAGGTGGACACAGGTTTATGTGACGAGTATACTCATTGAATGAATTGAAAACAGCATATTTCTATTATTGACAAGAGTAATTATCGAGAGCACTTTGTCAAGGAGATTCATTCAAGTTACTTTTCATTTTATCTTTAAAAATTCACAGATACCTACTTTTGTGTCTTCACCACATCTATGGATTTTCTGTCAAAAAGAAAAGCAAAACAAAACAAAAACAAAAAATGGGGAGCAGGGGAGAAGCCTGGTAAAGGTCTACCTACCTCCTTTAATGATATTCCTCTCTAATATATTTCCCTAGAAATGTGGCAATAGTAACTGGTTTCCCAAAGCCTCATCTTTCATCTTCCTAACCAGCATTGGGGCAGCTTTATGCTGTGGGCACCTTGTTGCCTTGCCGTCTTCCTCTCCAGGACCTTTCCTCAGACTGCTATGATTTTGCCCTCCTTTTTTCCATCTTAAAATGCCTCATGCTCTCTTGGACTTATCTTAAGCACAAGTAATTCCAGGAAGGTTTCATTAGCCAGAAACAACTAGTTGTAGGCATATAAATCTCACTCATGAACTTATCACTTACCATTATTATCACAAAGAACCAGTGTTGTTAGAAAGAGTTCTTAAGAGTATAACTCTGCATGACTTTACTGCTTGGTAGACTATATAAAAATAATTAAATATTTGGTGATTTTTTATATTAAAAATTGAGTGTGGTGCAGATGTGATGGTATAATCGTGTAATCTCAGCACTCAGGAGGCAGTTGTAGAGGATATTTACAAGTTAGCATCGTGAATGGACTACATGTCAAGTTCCAGGCCAGCCAAGGCTACATAGTGGGGTCTAATAAAAGAATAAAAAGCATCTTCCCAAACAAAATGAAAAGTGATTTGATTAAACAAGTTCATCACCAAATTTATTTAAAATGCCCAAATCATCATTTGGTAATGACACACAAGTCACTATTGCCATGGCCAAGATATCAAAGAAATATTGATTATTAATTTATAATATATCTTTATCTAAAAGTCACAGATTTGTTTAGAGGATTCAATTCAGATAAGTAAAATTTATGGTAAACTTGCAGCACAGTTATCAAAAAACCATTTCCTGATCCTTATTAGACTAGCAGCCTTTAGGTCTATCTATAGTGTTTAGAATCTAAAATGAAAGAAAAATGAGCTCGTTTCCCTAATCAATACTTTCATTGTTAACCCAGATCAACCTGTACTATATTATGTTGATGTCAGATAGATTTTGGTTTTATTGAGGAGTTGTGGGCTGGCTGACAAAACATAGGACTTCAAAGATGCTTTCTACAACTGAGGTAAAGTCTCACCCACCAAACTTACTATGTTCAAATATAAAAATAAGAAAACTGCATGTTCTGTTTGTAATGGAAACTGTAATACAAAATCGAGTAAGAAGAAAGTCTGCAAGAGTATTTTTATGTAAAACATTTAGAAATGTCTTATCTATTTTTGGTGTTCAAGCATACTTGTAAATCGTTTCATTTTCATTTACCTTACATATAGGAATTTTATTGGCCCATCCATCTGCTTCACATTTACAGTAATCAATCTCATCTAACATTTGATACCCGAAAACCCAAAAAGTAACATTGTGATGAGAAATCATTTGTTTTATGCACCTTTAACCTTAATACCATCCTGAGCTGTCCTCCACAAACTCCATATTCCACCATGGAAAATTAACAGCACATGCATTTCTTTGATTTTCATCTATTGTCATTTTCATTTCCTCTCACCCTGCTCTCTTTTCTGATAGCAGCTGTGAGAGGGAGTTGGTTTTAACAGTATGAACTCTGGTAGATCCATCACACTCCAGTGGATGGCTCCACACCCAGGAGTATGTGGGTGGGACAAGTTGGATTTGATTCGTTAAAAAAAAATCACACAAAGTGGGAGGGGGTGAACATGATCAAAATGCACTGCATGATATTCTACAGAAACTAATGCAAAATGAAGAAGGAAAAAGTATAATGTCTATTTATTCCAATAATAATAATTCCACATGGGCATTTGTTTCCTACAAGCACAACACTATACAAAAATGCTGTATTTTTTGTGTTGTTCTTGACTTTTTCCTAAATCTAGGAATAGTAAATGCTTCCATAGAATATTTTAGTCACAGAGCTTTGAGTCAAGTCACAGATCTTTGAGTTGGTTAAATATAGAAATAATACTGCATCTCCTTTCATAGGCTGAAAGTACCATCTTCAAAGAGAGAAAGAAAATTCTCTGGTTAATATTTTCCATCCACACCAGGGATCCATCCATTCTTCAAAGCTCCCACAGATATTTTGTAAAATTTTACACAAAGTTTTCCAGGGCCTACACACATGGAAAGAGGGCAAAAAGGAAAATGTTTCCCTATAGGCTGGTAACTAGTGACAAGAATGGTTCACCTCCACCCTGGCAGGCAGAATATGAGTATCATCTATGAATCTATCTATCTATCTATCTATCTATCTATCTATCTATCTATCTATCTATCTATCTATCAATCATCTATGTATCTATCATCTATCTATCTGTCATCTATCTTCTATCTATCATCTATCTATCTATCAATCATCTATCTCTCTATCTCTCTATATCTATCTATCATCTATCTATCTATCTATCTATCTATCTATCTATCTATCTATCTATCTCTCTCTCTCTCTCTCTACTCTCTA
>NW_008336901.1:449379-455393 GCF_000622305.1 Nannospalax galili
TCTATCTATCATCTATCTATCTATCATCTATCTATCATCTATTTATCTATCTACCTATCATCTATCTAATCTATCTATCTATCTATCTATCATCTATCTATCTCTTTCATCTATCTATCTATCTATCTATCTATCTATCTATCTATCTATCATCATCTATCTATATGTATTCCTGGTTGTCTATCTATCATCTATGTATCTATTATCTATCTATCTATCTTCTATTTATAATCTGCCTATCATCTATCTATCAATCATCTATCTATTTATCATCTATCTATCTATCTATCTATCTATCATCTATCATCATCTACCTATCTATATATTGTCTGACAGAAACTAGAGGCTTAGTAAACCTACCCAAACATCAGCTTCTACTAGTGAATCAGAAAAATATTCAGGTAAGTAAAATATTCTTCAATAAAAACTTAAGTTAACATGAACCACTTTTGCTTACTCATCCTGGATGAATTAAGGATTTTTTCACAAATAAGTTATCAGTGATTTCACCAATAAATTTCTGTTGGAGATTCTACCTAAGAATAAAGTTACTGTCATAGCTGTATTTGCATGTCATAACATGCAGGGTTGGGATATATAAGAATTTGTACTCTAAATTTATACAAGATGAAGGAGGCAAGGATTTCAGGATAGTGAGAGGCAAGTGTGCAGCTCATTTCTGCAGCAAATCATAAATATTAAGTTCTGAGGTGAAGAATATAAGTGGGGGAAGCTTATGAGCTCAGATTCTCTTTGCAGGTGAAGGATGAAATCTAAATGGGGGGGGGCAGGAGCCTGGAATGAGAGATTCTTCAGAGGTAAAGAATGGAGCAGACTGGAAACCCAGGTCAAAGAAGCTTTAACCTTGACTCTCTGTACTAAGGGCAGCAGTAATGACGGAAAATACATTTGAAAAATCTCCCTCAGAGTGTCCACAAGGAGAAGCTAAACAGCAATCACTGAGTGTCTGCAGTATTGCAGGATCTCTTCGAAGGGCTTCAGATATGGGTCCTATTTGTCTCTCCCACCAATTCCATGATGCACATGAGAAGTGTTTTTGTTATAAAGGAGATGGGAGTGAAACAGCAGTTTAAGAAGCACATGTGGACTTTGTTAGAGTCTTCAGAGTTCACTTCTAAGCCTGAACTTTAAATCCTTATATTTCATTACCTCATATCAGGAAATAAAAAGAAAGAAGAAATCTGCAATGTCTTAAATCTATCTATATTTATTTTGTCATGGTTTTAGAGACCTTTTCACATCTCCTAGTAGTAATTTGTGGTCATGAAGAGAAATGGAAGAGAATAAAGAGCTGAGGATGCTCAGTGATGAGGTCAGCCATCATACCCGGTGGCTGACCAGAAAGGGTCAATGACTCTGGATAAGTATCATTACGGGCCCATATGGTAAAAAGTATTTGCATACTATGCAGCTTTATTAATAGTACTCATGAGTGAGACTTACTATCTTCAATTGAAAATCTTGCTTTCTTTAAATTTTATATAAAACTCTTTCAATATAGCTACCATATAATGTAAATTTATGTCGTTCTTATTTATAATTTCAATGATAAACCTTTTAATATTAACAACATACCCTTCCTCACAAGTATAAACAACTTTTGCACCAAACTCAAACTCAGTTCCAACTGCCAGTGTAAAGGAACCAAAGGGAGTATCTCCAGGATCTCACAGGACTTTCCTAAATGAAAATGAGAGATACAGATTAGCATGCTATACATGGAGCATAGCTAATAGAGGTCAGGGGAAGGAAGTTCAATGGCAGCTCTAGCAGATGAGTGTAAATAAGAATTTAGGTGCAATTTGACAGCGTATTCATTTAGCAAAAGAAAATTAGTAGGCTCCCAGCTGGGGCCTATGGCTTCCCTGTGTATGGGTCTTTACCAGGTCCATGGTACCAGGCATGAACTCCCTGCTGCAGATCAGGCCTTAGGTGCTTTCAGAAAGAAACTGTAACCCTCATAACAGTCATGCCACAATTGCACTAATGATCATGTCTTGCCTGTGGGCTAGTATTGTGCCACCCAAGTTCCACAGCTGAGTAAGACTGTCAATGACTTTTTCCCCAACTGCCACCATAGCAGCTTCTGGCACTGAAAGCAAGTCAGCAGGGAGGAAGTTTCCCATCTATTTCCAACCTGATTTCTCTATATCCAGCAATGTAAATATATGCTTCTGTTCAGCAATAGAGTATTGCCATCAAGTTATGGTGCACAAGCAACAGAAATGCCAATAACATATTATTTTGGAGGCTGCTGGGACTTTCCTGACCAGCAACACATAGAGAGTTATCCCACACCTGGTGCTGGAAATTTCATTTAATAACTCATAGCTTCTAAGATTGATGTTCTATACAATGCAGGGTACCTCCCTTCAAACTCATTTTTAAATTATATATTTAAATTACTTTATAAAGTAATAGTTTCTACATGACTACTTTATATTTCCTGTTTGGGCTAACCCTCCCACCTCTTCCTCTCTCCCCAACCCCCTTACTTTCGGGTCCCCTTTTGAATCTTATCACTTGCAGTATTCCCTTTCTCTGCCTTCATATCACATGTGTTCTACAACCACCCCCTATAAGATTTCTTCCCTAAAAGGTCCCTTGCTGGTTTTGAGGTCTCTACAGTTGGCAGGTGTAGGACCCAGTGAGCCCATCCTCCATGATGATTGACTTTGATAGACCTAGAGTCCCCAGCTGGGTAGGACTGCTGATCTTTTTCTTCCCCAGGAGCCTACATGGCACCTAATACTGTAAAAGCCATCCTACAGCATGGGGCTTTGTAGCTCAGCTCCATCTGAATTTATCTATATCCTGCAATCAACTGTGTGGCGTCTTCAGCAATAGGGTCTTATCACCTGGTCATCAAAAACTGGGGATTTTGTTTAATAACCCATGGCTTTACGGAGTTACAGCATTAGCCACATATTCAGGATATTTCCCTTCTATCTCTCCCTTTTTTAAATTTATATTTTTATTGAATTACAAGGTATCAGTTTCCATATACTCTGTTTTGGTAACCCTCCTCTCCCCTTGTCTCTAGCGTCCATCCACATCCATCCTTCCTTACAATTTTTGCCTTCAGAATTCCTAGTCTGTGCTTTCGTATCCTCTGTGTTCTGCTGTCTCCTTTCCCTCAAGGCATGCTCTATCTAATGGGCCTTTTTAGTTTTCTACATTTTAAAACTTTTTTGAGAAGTTCATATAAGAGTCCTGTATTTGCATCACTTTCATCCCTCTGTCTTCCTCCAACTTTCCCCCATATATCTCCCCACTCTCAATTTTATGACCTTTTCCTTGATTATACTTGTTAAATATACATACATGAGTTCATATATAAACACACAGATTTAGTAGTGAGTCCTTTTAGTAGTGCTTGTGTGTACATGTACTTAGGGTTGATCACTTGGCTTGAATAACTTCTCGGGGAACTCTTCCCTGAAGAAAACTGATTCTTTCTATCTCACCAGCTTTGATTGCATGTAGCTCTTCATCTAGAGTGAAACCTTGTGAAATCTCCCCTTTCACTTTGGCATGTCAACTGGTATTATCATTATGCACATCTGGTTGAGGCAACAACATTGCAGACATTTTAAGGGCACAGTTTCCTGCCATGTGTAGAAGACATTATTTAGCAGCAAGTGTCTAGGTCCTATGGATCTTGTAATCTTTCTGCCCCCTCTTCAGTGATGTTCCCTGAACGTTGGGTGTCGGGGTCACATTGTAGACATATCACTTGGGATTGGGTACCCCTAAGGTCTATTGTTCTCCGCACTTTGATCAGTTGTGAATTTCTGTAATAGTCTCTGTCTGTTGTAAAGAAGAAGCTTCTACAATGAGTGCTGAGAGCTTTGCTTATCTGTGACTATAAGGATATCTATTTAGGATATTAAAAGACATTACACCTATTTAGGAAAGTGGCAGTAACAGATTTTCCTCCAGGATCTATGATCTGTCCAGTCACTGGTAGTTGACTATGTTTACACTGCCAAGCTTGTAGTCCCTCCTACTGACCATGCCTTAAGAGCGATTAGACAGCTGTTGCTTAGTGTCAAGATAGAAGTGCCACTATTGCATTGATAGAGATATTTTGCTGGTCTGGTCATTGCTGTAGTTCCTAGACTTTATAGCTATGTAGGATTCTTTTCTCCTTTGGCAACTTACATAGCACCTTATGATACTCTGAGAGTTAGTCCTCAGGAGGAAGTTTCCAAGGCACTTCGAACTTTATTACTCCAAGTTCTGTGTCTTAAGTGTCTTGTGCCTTCAGCAATAGGGTCTTAGCTTTGAATTTCTGGGAGGCAACCAAAGTCTATGACAATAATCTCTATTGTTTTTGGAGTCTCTTGACCTACCATGACAACTGGTATTTTTATTAGACAGCCTTCAGTAATATACACTTAAATATTATATCTTTACTCTTAAATAAGTGTAGGAAACACTAATTTTCTTACTTCTACAAACACTCCAGGTTAAACACACAAATCTAAAGATTTGAAGCTAGGATTTACATATGAGAGAAAATTTGTTGTGTTTATCTTTTTTTTGTTTGATTTATCTTCTTTTGCTCATAATTTTTTCAATTCCATTCATTTATCTTGAAATGCCATAGTTTCATTTTTCCTTACAACTGATTTAAACTCCATTGTGTTTATATGTGGCACATGTATATCTTCATTCATCTGTGTATTCATCATGTGCATTTAGACTGATTCCATTTATTATCAGGATAGCTGTTATCCATATAGCAAAGATGAACATGGCTGAGCAAGTATTTCTGTAGTAGGATACAGAATTCTCTAGGTGTATTCTGAAAAGAGGTATAGGGGGTCAAATGGTAGCTATAGTTCTATATTTTGAGGAAACACCATACTGATTTCCATAGTGAGTGCATCAGTTTACACTTCTATCAACACTTAATAAGCATTCCTCTTTCCATACACCCTTGCCAGCATTTGTTGTCATTGATTTCTTGATGATAGTCATTCTGACTACAGAGTGGTTTTAATTTCTATATATCTGGATAATGTAATACACTTGAATCCTTTTAACAGTGTTTATTATCCATTTATATTTCTTCCTTTGAGATTTTCTGTAAATGATGGGCATTCTGATTGAGATCTGATGGAATCTCAAAGTAGTCATAAGCTGCATTTACCAGATAGCTAACAATGTTGAACACTTTCTTAGCTAGCCATTTTCATTTCTTATTTTGAGAACTGCTTAGTTACATAGGCCATTTTCAAAATAGAATTGTATGTTTCTTGGTGCCTAGTTTTCCAAAAATAACTTTGTGACTACCATCCTCAGGCCTCTTGGGGTAAGTCTATAGCGCAGCTCTCCGCGCCGGGACTCCCTAAGCCACATTCACCCTTCCATCCCTCCCGCCGTTCTATACTCCTAGTCTGGGCTCTGCGCCATTCCTAGTCTTGGGGCCCCAGACACTTGGGAAACCAATACTGCTTCCTGATCCTTCTCACCCAGACCAACTCAGTCCCTTTCTTGGGCTCCAGGGCATCAGCTAACTCTCCTAGCCTGCACTACCATCCTCAGGCCTCTTGGGGTAAGTCTATAGCACAACTCTCTGCGCTGGGACTCCCTAAGCCACATTCACCCTTCCGTCCCCCCCCCACCCTGCCGTTCTATACTCCTAGCTTGGACCTTGCACCATTCTTAGTCTTGGGGCCCCAGACACCTGGGGAACCAATACTGCTTCCTGATCCTTCTCACCCAGACCAACTCAGTCCCTTTCTTGGGCTCCAGGAGCACCGCTTCTGGTCCTGACCCCACCCTCACGTCTCTCTGCTTCCCTGGGCCTGCACCACCGGCTAACTCTCCTAGCCTGCACTACTATCCTCAGCCTCTTGGGGTAAGTCTATAGCACAACTCTTGCGCCAGGACTCCCTAAGGCATATTCACCCTTCCATCCCACCCGCCGTTCTATACTCCTAGTTGGGGCCCTGCGCCATTCCTAGTCTTGGGGCCCCAGACAC
>NW_008336901.1:461471-469881 GCF_000622305.1 Nannospalax galili
AAATTACTTTGCAATACACCAGATAAACTTCTATCAGACGTGTAGCTGGCAAAGAGATCCTTCCATTAGAGGGGCTCTTTACTCAACTGACAGCTTAGTTTGCTATACATAAGCCTTTTAGTTTCATAAGGTTCCATTTGTCAGCTGTTGCATTATTTCTACAGGTCCCACAGTCTTTTTCAGAAAGTCCTTCCTTATACCTCCATGTTGAAGTCCCCTAATTTTTTTTCTCAGACAGTTTCAGGGTTTCAAGTCTATGTTTACGTCCTTGGTCTCTTTGGAGTTGATATTTGTGCAGGGTGAGAGATGTGTGTACACTTTCATTTTTCCATATGTTGATATCCTGTTTTCCCAGCATCATATGCTTAGATGCTGTCTTTTTTCTAACACCTGCTTTTGGTATCTTTGTCAGTTCTATTCAATTGATCTGTCTGTATTTGTGCCAGTACCATGCTGTTCTTATTACTATAGTTCTGTAGTATAATTTGAAATCAGACATGGTGATACCTCCAACAGTGTGTTTACTGTTCAATATTGCTTTGACTGTCCTTGATTTTTTCTGGTTTCATATACATTTTAAGATTTTTTTTTTCTGTGTCTGTGAAGAATGACCTTAGAATTTTGACTGAGATTGCATTCAATCTGCAAAGTGCTTTAGTAGGATGGCTACTATCACAGGGCTAGTTCTTCCAATCCATGACTGTGGAAATCTTTCAATATTCTAGTGTCTTCCTCAGCATCTTCCTTCAGTGTGTTATATTCTTAGTGGTGATAATTTTTCATTTCCTTAACTAGATTTATTCAAAGATATTTTTCAGTTTTTGTGACTACTGTGAATGGTATAGGTTTTTTTTTTGTTTTCTTTCTCAGTATTTTTTATTGATATAAAGGAAAACTATAGATGTTTGTGTTATTTTGTATCCTGCTACTATGCTGACATTGACTATCAACTCTAGTTTTCTGGTGGGTTCTTAAGGGTCTCTTATCTATAGAATCAGATCACCTGAAAATGAAGATATTTTGACTTCTGCTCCTGTTTAAATTCCTTTAAAGGTCTGGAAGAATTTAATAGTGAAATCATCTGGGCCTGGACATGTTTTAGTAAGGAGTTTTAATTTTTTCATTATTGTTGCTAGATACAGATTTGTTTAGATTATTTGTATCCTCTTAGTTTAAATTAGGTCATACGCATAAGAATTTCATGTATTTGTTTAGATTTTTCCATTTTGGTGGAAAATATACTTTTCAGGTAAGTCCTTATAATTTTCTGCATTTCCTTGACTGTAACATCTCATTTTCTCCTCTAATCATCTTAATTTATGTATTCTGTCACTTCCTTAAGGTTAATTTGGTTAAGGATTTGCCAGCCTTGTTTTATCCAAGTAGCCACATCTTTGCTCCATCAGTTTTACTGTGTAGGCCACTTTGACTTCACCAGCTTCTGCCCTGCTCTGGGGAGCTGCTTCCAGCTGCTTGTTTTGATTTGGGCTTACTCTAGCTTTTATGAGCCCTTAAGCTTAGTCTATTTTTAATGTAGGTATTTAGAGCTACAGAATTCAGGCTTAGATTCCTTATAGTTTGGTATCTTATACAGTATGATATGTGGTCTTTTCATTTTACTTCAATTCTAGGAACTTCAGGGTTCTTTTCCTGATTTCTTCATTACTGAATATTCTCTAATATCCATGAGATTATTTTCTATGCTTATTCTTGCTGCTGATTTCTGTATTTACTCTACTGGACTGATAGAATAAAAGTAGTTATTTGATTATTCCTTGCTTTGTCTCCTAGTATGCAATCTGCTTATGGGTTGCTGAGAAGAATGTGTTCTGTATTGTTTGTATGGAATGTCCTATAGATATCTGTTAAGTCCATCTACGATGGCACTGAATCCCAATGTTTTTCTATGTAAAATCCTTATATTTTAACTTGATTTTTGTGTTTATATAAGCCTGCATTCTTAGATTTTGGAAGAGTTGGATGCATGTGAAACTTTAATAGAAGGTGAAGACTTCTTCATACACGTTATGTATATATTCTTCTCACTGCAGAACAACATTGTTATCTTCCAACTGTATTCTACCCTCCTTCAGAACTCATTCTACACATTCACCAAGTATTGCTTGTGCACATCAGCAAGCCTGCTTGCTGTGACTGCTTACTTCTCTTAGCAGGCTCCCTTTGCCAATTACCCACTGAAAAACTAGAGCATTATTTCCCCATCCCATACCCCAAAGGAAACTTTCAACTGTATTAAGTATGCAACACACATGCATAAATATGTATAATATGGAAAATTATTTGTTGTTTATGTTTTGCTTTGCTTTAAAGACACACTATGAGTATGTGGCCTGCTTATGGTATTGTCTTTGCAATGTCTTTGATAGATAGCGAAGCACAATGTGAAAATATTTTGCTACTGGAAGTATGCAGAGATTTTAATTTATAAGAAAACAGATATGATAGAGCACTGATTTTGCTGTCTGGCCACTATGCCCACAGGCACCAAAACAAAAGTCAGTTCACACAGGTATTTGGTGACATGCCGGGAGGTTTTGACAGAGGTTCACTGAAGCTTCTCCAGGAGACTGGGCTAGTTTTGTCAATTCTTTCTTGGGGATGAAAAATTCCACATACCGTTCACATATTTTTCATTTTTGATTGTGTGCTTTTTTCTATTTACAATTCTCTCCTCTTAGTACCATCTCTAACAGCCGAGTAAGTATGTAAGTCAGCAGTGAGGGTCACTGGCGATCTGGTCCTCACTGCAGATTATCCAGAGTACAGTTTTAAATTGAAGCATTGCCATTGCAGGAAAGTACTTTCCTCATTAGGTGCGTGAGGTAACTACTTTCCTTTGATTACAACCCAAAGTGAAATGTAGCTGCTTAATAAAATGAATATCAAGTCCCTAGAAATAATGTTTACAACATTTGTAAGAGTAGATCTCAAAAAATAATTTTCTTATTATTCATTTATGTCAGAACTGATGAAGATCTGTACAAATTAAATTTCAGTCATATACAACACTAGCACAAAACAAAAAGATAAAAATATGAAAAAAATAGGGGCTGGAGAGATGAATCAGTGGTTAAGAGCACTGACTGCTCTTACAGAGGACACGTGTTCGAATCCCACCACCCACATGGCAGCTAACAACCATCCATAACTCCAGTTCCAGGGGAGCCGATCCCCTCCTCTAACCTCCATGGGCATTGCATGACACCGGTGCACTCATATGCAGGCAGTACATGCATACACATAAAATAAAAATAATAAATACAATATTAAAATAAAAAACTCAGAACTGTTCATGCAGGTATCCTACAACTTGTTACAAGCTTTGTTTGTACTTCTTCCAACATGGTAGTTTTATGGAACAATGTGAGACCATTTTTAGAGCATCCTAGGACACATAGTGTTAATAAAGAGGTAACAGAATCTCTTTTGACTTCCTACATTCATGGAAAAATCAGAAAAAGAGCAAATTATTGGCATTCGGGGAGCTTACATACAAAATAGGGATATTGACATTTCCATTTGATGAGTGATAATTTTATTTAAATGGAAAAATTACCCACTTAAATGACTATGATGTTATAAAATAGACAGTTTGTGAAAATGAAATCCCATTACACCTTCAGAAGATGTTTAAGTGTGTTCAGGAGTTTTTCCCTCATCAGAGACTTCATTGAATTTAAATTGAATTATACTGACACTTCATCTTGTCACCTTATCATTTACAGGTTTTTAAAATTTCTATTTCTTTGCAATTTTTATGTTTTGGGGATGTTTACACTTTTGATTTTAGAAATCAGAGTTCATTTTGTTCTAATTTCTAACGGTTTGTTAGAGAATATTCCCATAGTGTTTTGATCATTCAGTCAAAATACTTTTTTATTATTTTCACTTAAAAATATCCTTACACATTTACAGCAAATAAATACATTTGACCAAAGACTAAATATTCAAATTTGTTTCCATGTACCTTGTCCTCCAACAGAGGAAATCCATAAGATTAGAATGACATTGGCTAAGAGCATCTCGATAACACCTAATTTTTGTACTGAAACCACTCCTGCAAGGGTTGATGCTTCTTGGAATTCTGTGGTCACTAACCGTAATGAGTGCGACTTTGAATTTCAATGCATTGAATTTCTACTACTGGAAGCTAGTTTGAGAAATCAAAGTTCATAGAGGGAGGGGCAGAATAACGCGTGTTTAATTAGTGTTTTCACATGGATACTGAGTTCATTTTACCTTTATTTCAGTATAATAATACCTTTCAGTTTCCTGGTGCCAGTCATTCAATCTCTCAAATAGAAGTTTTCAGAAAGAAAGGAGAAGAGATTAAACTTGTTTTTGCTTTTTTTCTTGACCTAGGAGACAACTATTTTAAGCAACTGGAGACTCTTACAATGGAGCTTCTTTTATAACTGCAAAATCCTTTAAAAACTGGCACCGATGATAATTTTATATAAATAATATTTGAATTGTTATATAAAATATATTGTTAAATAAGTATATATATTTGGATATTTCCATGTGCTCTGTTTCTGGGCTCAGAACTGATACCCCAGTACTTACAATTTTGGTACCCTATTGGAGGAAAAATATGTAGATTGGAAAATTTAATCTCCAAAGACACAGGTGAGTACAGAGATTACAATGGATCTGATGAGGAAAGAATAATGTCTTTTTATATGAAGCTATTTGGGGAAACTAAAAAACAAAGCAAGCCAGCCAGAAATTCAATAGGAGTATTTGGAGACAGAGACAGCCAGATTTCTGCCTGCTGTTATAACATTTGTATATCATCCAGATATCAATGGACACACTCAGGGCTCTGTCCAGTCAAATAAAACAGGGAAACTTCTGTGCCATTAGTGCCTCACAAATTGTGGTGCAGACTGCTAAATGCTCTGAAGTTTGAAGGCATTTCCCAATGTAAAGGAAGGTCAAACAGCAAACACTTACTGGCTAAGGTATGTAAGGATGACCTCTGACCAATTATTGGTTGAATTCCAAGCAACCCTGTCACAAGGGTGTCCCCCATGAAGTCAGATCACAATGTAGAAGGAAGAAATGAAAACCGAGCAGCAATACCTAAAACTCTGTAAAATCTGAAGGCAACAAACTCCACTCCTACAGACTTTTGGAGCCCAAAAAAGGGAACTGAGCTGATAAGCACCTTGGCCTTTAAAGTCAAGGGAAACAAACTCTGCTGAGAAGTAGCCTGCCTTTCCTCTGATCTCCAAAGATAAGATAAGCAGATTCTACCTGTTAACCAGAGATTTTAGAAGCTGTTTATCACAACAGCTTTTCTCTTATCTTAAGAGGGAAAAAGTAAACACTTCCAGACCCTAATCCTACCTGGCAGACTGAACGGAGCCAGGTTTACAAGCCCTGTTTTTCCTGCTTCCCCCTGCCTGATTTTTCCCCCAAACACACCGCCCTTCTACACCCTAAAGCCCCCATATATGTCCCAGCTCACAACCCGTGGGCTGACATCTTTCCCTTCCCTGAGGGAAATGTGTCCCGTGTGAAATAAAGCTGTATCCCACTGAGAATTCTATCTGTGCCTCCTCCATCCACTGCTCTCTCCAACATTTTTAACTATCAGATGGTGCCAAAACCCGGCTCTTACTTCAAGGGAGCTCGCACGTAAAACTTTCAGACCCACTTGTCGTTATTGGCCGCTGCAAACACCACTGATTTGGCATTAAGGTACACTTCCACCCTCTCTCTCCCCGCTCCTGTTCCTTTCAGTTCTCTCTCCCTCTCTCTCTCTCCCCTTTCCCCTTCACTACTCTCAGCCAGTTTTCTTTTCATCTCCTTTCCAATCAAATTCGGTCACTCCTGGACCCCACTCAAGGCCACTGGACAGCATTGGTTTCTGCGACCGTTGAATTGCCTGGCATGGTTACTGTGCCTGTCCACACCCACCTGGGAGTCAGACCTGCCTCCCCGTCACACTCAAATCCTTTTCCCTACCTCAGCTCCCTTCCCTTCCTCGCTCCTGCCATCTTTTGCCTTCCCCTAACATCTCATCTTCTCTCTCTCTCTCTCTCTCTCTCCTCTCCCTCCGTTCACTGGCAACCCTGAGCTTCATCTAGGCCTCTCCATTCTTCTCCTCTCCCGGTCCATCTTGGCCTCCGGACCCACTCTCCTACTGGCTGGTCACGTACCACATTGCAGAATACTTTGGCTCCTACTGGCTGGTCGCACAACACATTGCAGAACCTCTCCTAACTCATTTTTACTCGCTCGAAATCACACCGGTGTATGGGAGGTTCCGCCCTGCCTTTGGCTACAGGATGCTGTGGTCACTGGTGGAGACACACACAACTCGTATTTCCCCTCCCCAGTGATTGCAGGATGCTGCCCTGGGGTTCAGAAGTTTAACTCGAATCTGCAACAAAAAAAGGATGCTTTTCCTTTGTTGCCTGATTCTTCTGGTTCTTGTTTTTACATGACCTAAGCCAAACCTTTCTCTTCCTGCTTTCTCTCTCTCTCTCTCTCTCTCTCTCTCTCTCTCTCTCTCTCTCTTTCTCTCCTCTCTCTCTCTCTCTTCACTGTAAGCTTACTCCCTCCTGCTCTGACTCCTGACTCTACCTCTGTCCTCTCAGGGCAAAAGATCCTCTTTGTTCCCCCACCCACCAGCTGAGGTCTTTAACTCCTCTTTCGCATTCCACCTAATCCATTGCTATGGGAACCAAACACTCAAAATCTCAGGGTCTCACGCCTTTGGCCTGCCTTCTTACATCCTTCAAGAAGCTAGGATTATCTCACACGATCAGATCAAAATGCCTAAAATTCTTGTGCACCACTTCCTGGCCTCAGTACAAACTAGATAATAACTCTGTTTGGCCAAACACTGGAACCTTAAACCTCAATATTTTAAAAGATTTGGAAAACTTCTGCCAGCGTAATGGCAAGCAGTCTTCTGGTTAAGACAGTCTCACCAGATCCTAAACCTCCAGGGGCCTCTGTCCCTCTCCCTCCTCCCTACCCCTCTGACTCTGCTTTTGATCCTTCTGTAGCTGATAACCTGCCCCCTATCAGAACCCAGCCCCAAGAACCCCATGCTCTCGAGCCTGAGGCATAACCAAGTCCTCCCCCTGCCCTCCTATCACTATACCCTCCCTTGCCTTCCAGTCCAGGGGCCAGCCCAACTCCCCTCCCTTCTCTGTCTCAAACTCCCTCTCTGCAATCTTCCCCCTCCCTTCCTCAGCATTCTGAGCCTGACACTCACCCTCTTAATTCCCATTTATTCAAGGATATCCAAAATCTTAAACACCTCATTACCAAATACTCCCTAGTCTCCCCAAGTCTGACTTCCACCTCAAATACCCCATTTACCCCTCCTGTATCTGCTCCTACTTAAATTCTAGACCCTGCCTCAGATACCCCTGCCCATACATCCTCTCATGGACAGGACACCCCTCCCATCTCTCCCACTTCAGCTTCCTCCCAGGACTCCCCTTCTCCTTCTCTTCTGCCTCCTCCCAACCCCTCTCCCATGTCAAGACATAACCATTCCCACACCCAGTCCCAGTCCCCTTCCCATGGCATCTTTCCCCTCAGGGAGGTGGCAGGCATGGATGGGATTGTCAAATCCATGTGCCTTTCTCTCTTGGAGATCTCTCAACTAGAGCACAAAATCGGTTCTTTTTCCAACAATCTTACTCACTTCATGCAAGTTTAAATATATTACTCGCAGCTATGATCTAACCTGGCATGATCTCTTTATGATTCTCCAGTCTACCCTCACCCCTGATGAGAGACATAGGGTCTGGACAGCAGCACAGGAATATGCTAATGAGCTTCATTCTGCTAACCAAGCTCACCCTATTAGTAGTGAGGCAGTTCCCCTTCAGGACCCTGGGTGGATTACCAACCCCCACCAGGAGGTCAGGCAGGACCTTCCCCAGGTAGAGCAGCCAGGGACCACATGATCACTTGCCTCCTGACAGGTCTTCAGAGAGCTTCACCCCCCAAGGTAGTTAACTTTGAAAAGCTTAGATTGATTACTCAGGGCTCTGCCAAAACTCCAGCTCAGTTTATGGACAGACTCACTGATGCTCTGGTACAGTATACCAAGTATGACCCAGAGTCTGCAGAGGGACAGCTTATGCTTCACCACCACTTTATCTTACAATCAGCTCCAGATATTAGAAGGAAACTTAGGCACTTAGACAAGGGCCCTGAAACCTCCACGAGAGATCTGTTGGACACGGCATTTAAAGTATTTTATAACCGAGAGGAACAGGAGAAGGCAGACAAGCTTACCCTGTCCAAGCAAAAGTACCAGCTTATGGCTGCAGTCCTAAGGGCTCCTCCCAAGAACACTTCGAACACCAATGGGGCCCAACGACATCCACCAGGACCCTGCTTCAAGTGCGGAGCG
>NW_008336901.1:470177-470886 GCF_000622305.1 Nannospalax galili
CTTCTATGACTATCACAATGGAGGAGCCCAGGGTTTCAGCCATGGTGGCGGGTAAGATTATTAATTTCATTATTGACACTGGCACATCATGGTCAGTTCTCCCTTCCTACTCTGGTAAAGTTTTTCCCTCACAGATCTCTGTGGTGGGGGTTGATGGGAAGCCTCACAACCCCAAATCAACAGGACCGTTAGCCTGTGTATTCTGGAATATGCCTTTAACTCACTCCTTCCTGGTTATGCCCACTTGCCCAACCCCCCTACTTGGCAGAGATCTCATGCAAAAGCTCTCCCTTTCTATTTCTCTCCCATTCTCCACAGTCTTTCTCCTTTCCCCTGTACCTTCTTCTCCCCAAGCCAGATCTTTGCCCCTTCCCCCGACTGAAGTCAATCCCAAGGTCTGGGACACCTCAGCCCCAGGACTAGCCTCTCATCACACTCCTATCCGCATTCTCTTGAAGGACCCTGACACTGGGATGTCTTCCCAACTAACCTGCACTGTCCTGCCCCAGAGAGCTATGAAAGTCTTAGATCAGACAGGAGGCAAGGCCATGAAGCAGCTTCAAAGCCCCAATGCCTCCTGCAGCAGCTTCTCTTGGTATCGCATTCTCACTTTATCGGTTAATCTCCTGAGAAACTTCTCTAATGCTAATGTCTCCACTTGCTTTCTCTGTGCCCCCCTGCAGGGCTCACTTCTCCTCCCTCTCCCAGT
>NW_008336901.1:471220-483569 GCF_000622305.1 Nannospalax galili
ACTTCTAGTACAGGGGCCCATGCCTGCCCCTCTCCTTTTTCTTAACAAAACAGAGTGTTGGACTCCACAAACTTCTAAATGCCCACACTCATCAAGCCAAAATGTCACAATTAAGGAAGATACTGCTCTAACTTTGGGACTGCTCTTTCTCTGTTCTTCCAAAATATACTCCTGCATCTCTCCACAGATTGAGGACACCTGTGCTCCAGTCATTCTCATCCCCAAACTAACCCTATACACACCAGGAGAGGTGTATGATGTCTTATCCACAGGGACAGAAGGAACCAGAACAAAGAGGTCAGCCACCTTGGCAGTCCTGGTAGGAGTTAGCCTGGTGGCATCAGTGGCAGCCACAGGACTCGTGGCTGGAGGCTTGGGACACACGCTGATCTCAACCCAGCATCTTTCTCAAGAAATAGAGGACCTCAGACAAGAGCTCACTTCAACAGTGGAAACTACAGCCCAGTCAATCCAGTTCCTACAACAACAATTATCCTCCCTAAGGTGAAGTTGCACTCCAGAACAGGCGAGCCCTGGATCTATTAACTGCAGAAAAAGGGGGAACCTGTATTTTTCTGGGTGAAGAATGCTGTTATTTTATCAACCAATCCGGTAAGGTCGAACATGATATAGAACAACTCAAACAGGTAGCAAAAAATTTTTCACTTAAAAATTCCCAGTACCAACAGTCATCTCAATGGGACATTTTTACAGGACTAACTCCTTGGCTTCTGCCATTATTGGGCTCCCTTCTTTCTATCACTTTGGTGCTAAGCACTGCTCCTTGCCTTGTCAGATATTTTCAGGACCAGATCCGAAAAGTAACGCATACTAATTTTAATCAGTTGTTACTTTCCTTCCCTTCACATGTACACGAACACCTGTCATCCATCGAGGACCCTGTTCAGATGCACAGAGAGACAACCCCTGCTGCCTAGTGGACCCCTAAACCAGCCTACCCCCCACGTTGACCCTGTCCAGCAGGAAGTAGCAAGATGACAACGGCGCCCCCATCCTATAACACAAAAGGCTGGAATGTTAGGGGTCCATACAGCAGCAGCTTCCCCCCTCCCCAACAGGGATCTACAGACTTTTGGAGCCCGAAAAAGGGAACTGAGCTGATAAGCGCCTTGGCCTTTGAAGTCAAGGGAAAAAAAACTCTGCTGAGAAGTAGCCTGCCTTTCCTCTGATCTCCAAAGATAAGACAAGCAGATTCTACCTGTAAACCAGAGATTTTAGAAGCTGTTTATCACAACAGCTTTTCTCTTATCTTAAGAGGGAAAAAGTAAACACTTCTAGACCCTAATCCTACCTGGCAGACTGAACGGAGCCAAGTTTACAAGCCCTGCTTTTCCTGCTTCCCCCTGTCTGATTTTTCCCCCAAACACTCCCCCCTTCTACACCCTAAAGCCCCCATATATAAGTCCCAGCTCACAACCCGTGGGCTGACATCTTTCCCTTCCCCGAGGGAAATGTGTCCCATGTGAAATAAAGCTGTATCCCACTGAGAATTCTATCTGTCCCTTGGTGCCTCATCCATCCACTACTCTCTCCAACAGTTTTACCTATCACAGGTCAACTTACAGATAAGGGAGTAGGGCGCAGCTGCAACAAGCCCTCCTTAGCGGAGGATTCGTAGTTCAGAACTGCAATATCATCTAAAATTTCTATCATTCTTATTTGACAACTAAGTCATGTGTTCTAGGTTTTTGTTACTGTGTAATAACTGAATAAAAAATGCATTTCATTGTATTTACATATATGAGTATGATATGCCTTGATCATATTGACCACCAACACACCACTTCCATATTCATGCCTCTTTTTATAGATTCCAAACATGAGAGAAAACACATAAACTTCTCTTTCCAAGTCTGACTTAGTTCATATAACACGATAAATAGTAATTTTATCCATTTTCCTACAGGTGGCATGATTTCACTATTTATGGCTAAATAATACTGCACTGTATCACTTTTGTTATCTGTTTACCTGGTTGTGGGGACCAAGAATGCCCTGACCCACACATAGCCCACGACAGGGGTACCTTATATAATCTCTGATCATTCCCCTCCTCCCTTGTGCAGCATCCATCCTGGGGGAGGGTTGTTGCCCCTCGCTGTGCTAATAAGCAAAGTCTCCTTTGCTGAGGTCACGTGTGGTGTCTTTCTTTCTCTCCTATTGTTCCTGTACTCTGCACTCTAAAACCTAACAATAAACTTGATAAACTGTTTCTTCTATAAGTTGCCCTGGTCATGATGTTTTATCACAGCAACAGAAAGTAACTATTGCGGCTCTTTCTGAGAAAAATCTCTCCAAAAATGTGGTAAGGTACAGTTGATTCAAGAAATGTGCAAATGTCAGTATAGGAACACCAGAAATATAAAAAAAAAATAAGGCCACAAGATTTTGCCAGAGGTTCATTACTGTTCCAATAGTCAACTCCAAATATAGGCATGGATAAAATGTCAGATTAATCTTTTTTAAATCAATGGTTTCCAAAAGAACAGAGAAAAACATTAAAACTAGTAAGCATGACAATGAAGAACGTGAATGAAAATTTTATGGTAGAAAACAATTTGAGAAAGAGTAAAATAGAAGCTTGGAAATGAGTAGGTGTACGAGTTAAATTAAAACATATCTAAAAAAAGTCAAGCAAAAACTTGTCTCAAAATAAAACAACCAAACAAAATCTGAAAGATAAGATTTAAAAGCTTGACGAAATTAATCTCTAACAGAACAGCTTAACAAAATATGCTCTAGTGAGAGCAATATTTAGATATGAAAATTAACTATAATAATAATGTACATAAATGTTTAAACATTATGCACCTATAACTTCCACTAGAATAGTACATATACAAATAAGGCATAAAGAAAAATAAGTGAAAAAAATCTCTTAAAAATCTCTTTCATTGTAATTGTACCCATTAGGACTAGGCAGCCCATGATTTAGGAAAGTGACAGCGCTATGTACTCCTCTAAGGTCTATGATCTCTACAGCATTGTATATTGCACAAATAGAGATATTTGGCTGGACCTGTCGTTATTGTGGTTCACAGTAGAGAAAGAGTACAGATTGCTATTCTCCCTTGGCAGCTCAAATAGGACCATCCCATACTATGAAACACTACAGTTGGTTCAGGCAATTCATTTTTGAATAGGGCCCACAAAGCATAAGAAACAAAAGCAAATGACAGAGTTTTATCAAAGTATAGTATTTCTATACAGGAAAAGAGATAATCAATGGAATTAGCAGACAACCTACAAAAATAGAGAAAAATAGTTGTGAACTGTTCATTATTTGAGGCAAGACTACATAAAGACTGCAGCATGTTGAACCCTCAATGAGAAACCTATTACCACATCTCTCAAGACTCAGGAATAACTGAGGAAGAAGGTGCAAAAAAATTATAAGAACCACAGGTTGTAGAGAAGCACAAGAAATTCGTGTACTCTGGAAACCACAGTACAGTTGCAAGAAGCCCCAGTCCTGCTAAAGATTTATGGGCGATTGATAGCTGTTGTGAGACAGTGACTTGGTTTTCTACAGGAGTGTGATACCTGGTAGGCTGACCAGGCTCAAGGGATAGACCTACAACCAAGGGCATTTGGGAAACACAGGTTAGATACCAGAAGTCTTTTTTAAATAGGAAAAATAATAGAGGACATTTATTTGGGGGTAGGGTTTGGGTGGTGATAGGCCTATAAAACAAAACAAAACAAAACAAAAGCCAGTGTGGTGGCACATGCCTTTAATCCCAGCACTCAGGAGGCAGAGGCAGGCAGATCTCTGTGAGTTCAAGGCCAGCCTGGTCTACATAGTGAGTTCTAGGACAGCTGGGCTTACAGGATGACCCTGTCTCAAAAAGACCCCCGCAAAAATATCAAAATACTAGAAAAAACAAGTAAGCCAACCAAAACTGGCCAAAATGAATATACTTCTCAAAAGAAGAAGTAAACATTGCCAACAAGGAAAAATTGTTCATTATTAACTGTGACAGAACTGTTGATCAGAGCTACAATGAGATACCACATAACCAGTCAGAATGGTATTTAAAACAAACCCTTAAAAGGAACAAATGCTCATAAATGTGACCAGGAAAAGAAATTCTTATGCACTGTTCATAGAAACAATATACTATGTAGTTATTATGGTGAAGAATGTAGAGATTTCTTTTAATTTAAAAGTGATCTACTATATATTAGCCTTTTATCCTTCTGGTATAAAAGGAATGAAGTCAGCCTACTAAAGCTGCATTGTCTATGTGTAAAACACACAGCTAAGTCACAGAAACTAAGATGTAAAATATGTTTAGATGCCCATCAATGGCAAATGAACAAAGACAATGTGGTGTATTTATACAATGGAATATTATTCAGACATCATAAGTAATCTCATTATTTGAGTGAAAAGATGGAAGTGCATGATGGTATGTGAAACGCGCAAAACACAGTCATGCGTGTTCTCTCATATGGTGGAATATTCTTAAAAATCTACGTGAGGGCTGGAGAGATGGCTCAGTGGTTAAGAACACTGGCTGCTTTTGCAGAATACCTGGGTTTGAATCCCAGCACCCACATGGCAGCTAACAACTGTCCGTAACTCCAGTTCCAGGGGATCTGACAGCCCGTTCTGTCCACCTCAGGCATTGCACGACACGGGTCACTTACCTACATGCAGGGAATACACGCATACACATAAAACAAAAATAAAGAAACTGTTTTTAAAAATCTATTTGAATGCATAATAGTGTCAATAGATGTTGGAGAGGTGTATGTCAGGGAAGGATGCATGGGAGGGATTTAGTCATTCAAAGGTGCATATAGGTATGGAAATATCACACCTCCTTTTATACAAAAATAAACACATTTTAAACTAAAAAATAATGACTAATGTATTTGACAAATATTTAATATAAAAAAATAATTTATTAATTTTGATTTCCTCACATCCTGATATTGGGCAATCAAGCATTAGGCAAAATGGTTATTGTTAATCTGTGAGTGTTCTGTCTGAATAGAAAGATGTCACAATCATCAAACATATTTTCCCAGCACCCACAAGAGTTGACACTTACGTAGGCATTTTGGAGGCTCTGACCACTCTCCATTTCTGCATGTTATTGTCTTGCTGCCCTGTAGTTGATAGAGGGCCTGGCACTGATACTCAACTGATGAAGCTGGTGGGTACACTGGCAATGGGAAGGAGGTAATGTCTCCACTGTCAGTTGGTGGAGGAGGCCCACATTTTCCTGTTAAATCTAAAAGATAACATTTCATTTTTTTGTGAGACCAAGTCAAAATACAGGGCCAAGTAAAAGTAATTACAAATACAATGTTATATATAATTATGATTTCTAGCTACAGAAATGATTTCTTGAAGAGATTTTATCATAAAAATGGTGAATTAAATTTTCAAGTTCTCTCTTTTTTCCTCACTGAAGGTACTTAATAAACTATAACATGTCTACTTTGCAGTGTTCCAGTACATTTAATGAATTACGTAAGAGAAGAGAACACACAGCCTTAAATTGTTCTTAAATATAATGTAGTATTTATTGTCTCTCTTGTCATACTTTCTTGATTTTCATTGCCTTTACCCTAGACATATCCATTTATTGAAAATAATTGAAAGATTACAAATTTGCAGGAGGTAAAAGGACTAATATCGGGTTCCCTGATGTGATCAATATGAGTAAAGGAGGAGGTGTGGAGATGGCTCAGATGGTGAAAGCATGCACAGCTCTTACATAGGACCCAAGTTCAGTCTCACACAAACACCTAGAGTAATTTCAATAAAAGAGTTGGAAGCTGTCAGAGTTATATGTTCAAAAACAGTAAAAGACAAATTAAAACAAAAATTTTCAAAATTATTCCTCTATAGAAAAAGAGCAAAAGAGAAATAAGACTGATAAACAGAGAAAACAAATGCAAATTAAAAATATGACAGGCATCCTGAATGTATAAGTAATTGTTTCACATGTAAATGATCTAAAAACAGAGATCTGAAATATAGACTAGACATTTGAAGGTACCTTATAAATAGGACATACATTTGGACATTGCCAATGTATAGTTTACATTAAAAGTGCATGACTTGTTGATGTAATTTGGGGAATAACTTTCTTCTTGTTAACTGTCTGTCGCTGTGATAAAACACTGAGTAAAATCAGCTTGGGGAGAGTAAAGAGTTTATTTCATCTTATACTTCAGGTCATATTTGAAAATACTTTACACTTCACATTGTTTTCACTAATATACTTTATCCAATATATATTCTCAAGAAAATCAGGAAATGTGGTGCTATATCTTTGCATTGAAGTGGCCAAATTCCATTTAGACACATCACTTCCACTTTCCCAAAGCGTTCAAATGGTTATTGCATTGGTAAAGCACTCTCTCTCCAGATGCATACTTCACCACGGACCTTGTTAACATAGTTCCATGTTTCACATGTGGTGGATTCACACAGGAACTATCTAAATAGCAAAATAAAGTATCACCACCTAGCATTTATTGTGAAAGCCAATCAACAAGATGCTCAAAAGAGGTTAGCAGCAATTTGCTTAATCATCCCAAGCGAAAATGATGACTCTTCAAAACCTGTATAACTGAGCTTTAAACTGTAAAAGTAGATTTCTGCCAGTTACTAAGTTTCTTCCCAGAACATGGCTTTGTTTATTTATGGATAAGGAAATAATGGAAGGATTGAAAACATTAAACACTTTATAGAAATGTGATTGAAACATCAACTAGAACACTGTGAGCTAAGACTAAAGTGGTTACAGGACAGAAATATCAACTAGCTAAAAAAGAATAAAAATAAATAGTTGTTCTCATTTTCAGAAGTTAGAAAAAGGAAGTAAACACAGAGGGACGCATTTTTAAAAACTACAAAGACGAGCACAGATCAAGTAAAAGTCAAACAAGAGTAAGTTAATAAAGTAATGATTTTAAAAAGGAATATAATAAAATTTCAAATAGCAGATACAAAAAAACCCCAATGTTCCCAAAAACATTCCCCCAAAGCAGCACAATGAGGAAGAACTCAGTTAGATAATGACTGTTTGTTAAACAGAAGAAAAAGCTCACTGCTCTCAAAGAGAGCAAGTTCACAAGGACCTGTGGTATAGAAACCAGAGAAGGGAGAGTCCACAGAGCAGCAGAACTCTTGAGGTCTGCACCACCGTCCTCTCATTCCTTTGGCTAGGTGCCAGCATACTGCAGCACAGTTCACAACTCCGTGATCCCAGAAGAACCCAGAAGAAAAACGAGTACCCTTAAATAGTAAGGTCAATGCCAACAATGTGAGAGTCTCAAGTTTGAAAAGTGAAGAGTCCTTTGACCATCTAGATCATTTAGAAAGATCCAGCAGCATTTTTATTAAAACTCTGAATAAATTAATTCTAGAGACAGAGTTTTTCCAAACTAGTCTAATAAAATTTAAAATGGATCAAAATAATAAGACACACTTCATCTCCAACACAAAATTTAAAACAGCTAATCCTCCTGGTTTCCAACCCCAGGCACGAAAGGCAAAGCATTCCAACAACGTGCTATTGCATTAGTCAATAGATGGGGATAAATGTGAAAGAAAAGACCTTTGTGGCAATACCTTACTATATTCCAGAAAACCATTTTGGTAATGCCACCCACTCAATCCGTGTTTAGTGGGTGAACCACATATATAAACCTGTTGAACATCAAAGAGCATGGCATAAGTTGTCTGCAATGGATTTATATATTGGAGAGGAATAGGGCCCCATGTCAGTTACCTGAACCTTACCCTAAAGACAGCAGAAAACAAAAGAAATTAAAACCAAATTGAGTAGTCAAAAGAAAAGAATAACACTCAGAGCTAAAATAAAGTATAAAAGAAAAAGAAATTATTTGTAATACACATGTTCCTTCACATAATGAGCTTGAAACCTTGATATGATAGAAGATCCCTAAATTAATAAATACTAAAACAGAATTATTAGGAAGAAAGTAGAAATGACACAAATCACCAGTATCAGCCAGGACAGGAATTACATCACTATAGGTTTAATGCACATTAAAAAAAAAACAGATAGATAAGGTAGTTAACATTTCAGCCTGGAGGAGGGAGGGGTTCCTGAACCCCAACCCCCAAGTGAGAAGCTGTTGACAGTTGATGGCTTCTGGGTGTGAGGAGAGTCAGTTTTCTTTAACAGTGTGGCCTTTGGTGGGTCAACCATGTCCCAGTTGGGCACCACACTTATGAAGATATGGATGAAAAAATAAGTTGTACAAGGTGGCTTATAAAAAAGGCTGAGGGCATTAAATTAGTAAGCTGTTAGGGTGTGAGCCTCAGAGGGGTTTGGGATGAGCACGGTTAAAATACATTGCATTAATTTTCTCCATGGACAAGCTCCCTGATAGGTTATCGAATCCCAAGTGGTCACCCCAAAATGCATGTACACTCAAGTACCAATAGATGTACTCAGTGTATCACATTTATATACATATATAATTATTTAGAAATGTCTTTATATATACTAATAATATTAAAAGAAGAGGACAAAATTTGAGAGGGACTTGCAAGGCATGGGAGGAGGAGAAGAGGAACGGAGAGTGTCTGAAATAATGCAAATAGAGTACTCATGCGTGAGATTCTCAAAAAACATAATCATTTTTAAAAATGTTTGTTCTGGTAGGCACATCTTACCAGGCCAGCTGTTACTGTAGTTCACGGGATTCATAGCTAGATAAGGTTGAGTATTATCATTAATTTTTTTACAGTTGTAAATGTTCCTTGTATTTATTTTTCCTTAAGAATTTTTTTTTTTTTCATCCAGGAGCACGCATAGCATCTTCCAGCACCATGAACACTAGCCAGTAGTGATGAGACTATGAAGTCAGCACCAGCTTGATTACTTTTGTTTGTTCTATAGTTCATGTATGTAGTAGTGTCTTCAGCACTACATAGGGTCTTGACATTAAGTTCTGGTGTAGGAAAAATCAACCACTTTCTAATTGGATTTAAGGTCTGTTTCATAAGACAGAGCCTATAACTGGTATTATCAGGCTTAGAAACTTGAGACTCGACAGGCCACAGGGCACAGGGGAGAACCTAATACTAGTTTTCTTCTAAATTGTTATCATATTAAACTGACTCCCAATGACTTGTTGTTACACCAATGAATTAATTTACTTCTCAGCTCTCAGCAGAGAAGGTTCCTTATGCCACAGATGGTGATTAACACACAATAGCACACCTGTATCAAACTTCTGCCTCCCAAGGCTCAAGGATCATTGTGGAAGAAGAGACAGAAAGATTTTAAGAGCCAGAGTTGGTGGATGACCACAAGGGAACAGAGTTTTCCAAATAGTTGGTCAGTTACTCATATGAACTCAGACTAATGGGGACAGCATTAGCAAGTCCCACACAAGCTCAAGGCAGACAGAATGCCAGCACAGACATGGGGAAATTGCTAAAACAACAACAACAACAACACCAACACCAACAGCAAAATACAACAACCATACCTGGTACCTGGGGGACTATTGGCAACCAATGGCTGCTGGGAGGGTGGAGAGTCAGTGTCTTTCAAGGATGTGACTCTTGGTAGATTAACCAAGCTCCAGTGGATGGACCCACACTGGAGTACATTTGGGAGCACAAATTATGCTGTATAGCAAAACATAACAGAGTACATTAAATTGGCCAAAGGGACAGTAAGGAGAAGCAAGGATAGGGGAGAGGGGAATCTAATCATATTTTATGAAAATTGTAAGGAACAATTGGAGAATGTTTTGAACACCATTATGTCAATTAATTCAACAGGCTAAAAATTAACAATGAAAGCCATAGACTACCACTTCTCATTGAAGAAAAAATTAGGAATCATGAATAAAATTACATTTAAATAAATAACATGTAATAGCTATAAACCTACTGAATACATACAGGATCTTCCTGTTTCACAGAACAAAACATTACTTAAGAAATCTAAAGTCTCAATAAATATATACACATATGTTAACGGATAGAAAAAATCAATTATGCCTCAATAATTCCCTCCAAGTTGCTCTATAAATATCTCAGTCTCATCCATGACTCTTGCACAGCTTCATACATATGAGCAGGCTTATTCTAAAAGTCGTATTTCAAAGCAAAGGAATAGAAAGAGCAAGAGTTCTTTAAATTACTCAGAGAGGTAGTTATTTACATTAATAACCTAATTAAGCATTAGTCAATGTACACATGTATAAAAATTCATTTTCCCATTAATGTCTACAGTTCATATTTTTCTTTATCAGTTAAAATTTTAATTTATTTAAGTTGAGCATCTTATATTACAGCATGTTACATTTTATATAATGCAATAGTACTTAAAGAAACTTCTAGTATTGGTGAATGTACAAACACACAAAGTGGGAGAAAGGAAGACCTAGACCAGAACTGGACCCACACGGGACCTAGGTAGGTATTTAGCAAGAAGCAAATGGAAATATCTGGTAGTATGAAAACAAATAGAACTTGAAGAGTGCGGCACTTAAATGTAAAATAATACATTTCAACATATTTCTTACACCATACAAAATATGACTCAAAATTGATTGCATACCTAACGTAAAATACATGTCTTGAAGAGTACATGGTTTATATGCAGGCAAAGAAATTTTAAAGGATGCAATAAACACAATCCAAAAATGAAAATTTTGAACATTGTGATTCCTTACTATATTCTAAATATGTGTCTTTATATTTATAGATGTGTACTTCTCACCACTAATGTATGAAGCTTTTTTTGTGACAGATGGATACTATTACAAAGTTCCACAACTGATCAAACACAGAGAATAAATGTCTGTGGACTGCCCAGTTCTGACACATTTACAGTGCAATCTCTACACCTAAGGCTCAGGGGGCATAGCAGAATAGAAGGCAAAAAGAATATTAAGACACATCTCAACTCTCACCAGCAAAGTCTTCTCCTACAACAGGTAGTGATTAAGGCAGAAAGCAACAAATGGCTAAAACACAGAGAATAAGAGACTGCAGATGGCATGTCCCTGAATAGGACTCTGATATCAAATCTCTTCTATCCAAGGCTCAAGGATGATTGTTGAAGAAGGGGCAGAAAGGTTATGAGACAGAGGTGGTATACAACCACAAAGAAACAGAATTTTCCATATATCAGGGAAGTTATGCATAGGAACTCACAGCAATGGTTACAGCATTCAAAAGACCCATGCAAGCTCAAGCCTGACAAACTCCCAGTATAGAAGTAGGGGAGTGGGTGAGAAGGGCCAACCTTAGTTAAGGAACTATTTTGCAACCCATGAATACTGGGAAAGGGAGAGTCATATTTCTTTAAATGTGTGATGCTAGATAGGTTAACCAGGCTCCACTTGCTAGAACCACACTGAAAGGCATTTGGGGACACAAATTTGACTTAGCAGGCCTTATTATATATGACAGAGTACATGGAATAAGGTGAGAGCCCATAAGAGTGATACAGATAGGGAGGGGTCTAAATATGGTCAAAATATACTGTTTGGGAGCTGGACAGATGGCCCAGTCATTAAGAGCACTGACTTCTCTTTCAAAAGACCCAAGTTCACTTCCCACCATCCATATGATGGCAAACAACTGTCCATAACTCCAGTTCCAGGCGATTTGGCATCCACTTCCGACCTCCACCAGGCATTGCACAAAACAGATGCATCTACATGCATGCAGGCAATGCACTCACACATAAAATAAAAATAGTAAATAAACTTTTGTTTTAAATAAACAAAATATGCTGTATGAAATTTGAAAAATCCAATTTAAAAAAGACAAAAACAAAACAAAATAAAACTGAGAAAATTAGAGACATCTCCTATTAATAACTTAATGATGCACCTGACTGTCGCGAGCCAGGACTCTGTCCAGCAGAGTCCCGGAAACACGACACAGACACCAAGGTGAGGTTCAAGCTTCTGTTTCTCTTTCTTCCTTTATTCTCTCTTATTCTCTCTCATATTCTCTTCACTATCTCACCCACTATGATGCTGCTTCATCGTTCTCCTACATCTCTCACTTCATTCTCTCTCACTTCATTCTCACTTATCTCATTCTCTCTCACTATAATGCTGTCTCGTTGTTGCTGTTCTGTTCTTTTCTATTCTATTCTGTTCTCTTACACACCTCAGCTGTTCATATAGCGTTTCCAACAGCCCTCCCCCAGGCCAGGACCAATCAGAGCTCACACACGTGCAGCGGACAGGCAGAGTGCAGCTCATTAGCCACGTAGCAAGATCATCAGGCTGGCAGCACCTGTTTGGGCTCACCATGCTTCAGAGAGTTGGAGTAAACAAGCGAGATTCACAAGCC
>NW_008336901.1:483686-517621 GCF_000622305.1 Nannospalax galili
AAGAGTTGAAGTAAACAGCACGAGGTTTGGCAGCCAGCCAGGGCTCCATCTTTGGCTGGCTCGGCTGTGCTCGCTTCCCACACCTGACGTCCTAGAAAAAACAAGAACAAACAATATCCAGAAAGAGTAGATTTGAAGAGATAAATAAATCAGGGCTGAAATTAGCCAAATAGAAACCAAAAACCAACACAAAGGATTGAAGAAACAAAAATCTTATTTGAAATATTAAAATAATCAAACATAATCAAGGTTATTTAAAGAATTTTTAAACCTGATGTAAAAGGAGAAGAGATTTGTGATGCTTTCAACTGAGAGATTAATATTTTGAATTCTTAATACTTCAGCAAAAAATTACCATAGATACAAAATGATGAATTAGATAAAACTGAAAACTACATTTCACAAATTAAAATAATCAGCAACCAGTTGACATATGATTGTATATTATAAACCCAATTGATAATGAAAAGAGTGTTTACCAACACTGTTATGTTGTAACATTTTGGTGTCATTTATTTCCTAAATAATAAAGGGTGACATCACTCAGTCACTTGCAAGAACAGACTAGAAAAACCATTAACCAGAATATATTATTGTCATAGGAACTGGAGAAAACCTTCAAAAATAGAACAGGGCCAAAGTCCCAGAGAAACTTGGAGACAATTAACAGTACTATAAAAATGTCACCTTACTTCCTGAATATATGAATGGACTGTATTGCAACTATCATAATTCCTTTCTGCTACAATTTTGTAATTGTTCCAATCAAATAACAAAGTGATTTCCAAGAATATATTACATAGTATATAAATTATATTTTATACAAATTAAACAAAAGAGTATTCAAAGGTTTTATGGTATTATTGAATAATACCTAATGAGTGTCTTTATTTCTCTATATTCTTATCAAGAAATCTTTGTATTCACCAGTGCACACTTGAAACAATGAAGCACTTTGCCACAGGTACCATAGATGGGTCTTAGATTTATGAGCATCTTGGGATCACAGAGCACATTACTTACTGACACATATGCATTTGGGTGGAGGGGACCAGCCATTCTCTGTATATGTAATTGTGTCCTGACCATTTGGAAGACTGCAGCCAGGATAACACTCAACTTTTACAGACTGATCCTGTACATACAGTTTTTCCAAGTATGGAGAACACCCATTTTCCACAGACTGGAAAACACATTGCCCTAAAGACCATAAGAATGAAAAATTTAAAAAAATTATTTTATAAAACATAATTTTAAAATTATATTTACATCATTTAAATAGGCATGTATAATATTTAAAATGAAACCAGTTCCAGATATTTAAAAGATTATCATTAATTTTTAGGTTTTATAATAAAAATGTGTAAGTGGTAATGGTATTCTTATCGTCTCTATTTTTCATGTGAATTTCATGAAGAGCTGTTCATAATGGACAGAAACTTAGTCTTTTGTTCATAAAATTGTTCTTTTGTCTTATTTTTTCATGAAAACTTTGAATGGAATTATTCATGGTCTCTTTTTATTCACACTTTGAAATAATTATGCATACTTAGCTATAAAGACATTGTCTTACTGAGGCATGGTACTTCAGGTATCCATCCCTCTATGGTACAATGAGTGTAATCCCAGTATGACCCCGAAGGAGCTACAAATGCATTATTGCAATAATAGCTGTATTGCTTTCTTACAGGTACTGGAAAGTCTGCTCTGTATCTATCTTCATAGTATAGATGTTCATGATTGATTTGAGGAAAACCACAGGATTTCACTTCTAGTGAAAGCAAACAAAAGCAGGATAAGTGATATTTTATATTAATGAACAACGATAACAGATATAAATCATTTGATGGGTGAATTACTTTCTATTAATTAAAATAGCTACATGTAAAGACATAGGGTTTTTAGAAAAGGTAATGTAATAGAGTTTGACCTCTGAAGTATGGGAAGAGGTCTTTCCTAATGAAAGTGAAAATGTATCTTGCAGATCACCAGAGAAATTGAATAGGAGTATTTGGTTATATACAACATGATAACTGCTTATTTCTAATGTTAATTGAAAAATGAAGTATTTTTAACATATTTACACCTGAGATGCAACATATTTTTTTAACATGTTTGGACTGAAATGCAACGTAATCATATGTTCTTGAGCTATTCCTCTACCTGTATGTTTAAGTGTTATATTTTTTACTGTGTTGACAGGTTCCTATGTAATCTTTTCATAAATTTCCCTTCTTAATGATCTTATTTATAAATAATTAGTACTTAGTTTAAATAGAATATAATTATTTTTCAATGAAATATGATTTTATTTCCATAAGCATGATTGAAATACGTAAAAGAATTCCCACAAAGTGTAGAAGCACACACAACAAATACTCTCAAGCTTCTTTAAATCATTCATTTTCTTTTTTGTTCTATAAGAGAAAATTTTCAACCTGGTGTGGTGGTGTATACCTTTAATTCCATGAGGCAGAGGCAGGTGGGTCTCTGTGAGATGGAAGCCAACTTGGTCTGCATAGTGAGTTCCAGGCCAATTAAGGCTACAGGGAGATCCTGTCTCAAAGAAAAGAAAAAAAGAAAAAGAAAAATTTCAGGAAATTGGTATGCACTTGTTATGTTTTACACATTTCAAATTTTTCTTTATCCTAATTGTCCTTCTTCAACAAACTCAAGAATTTCACTTTGCATCAATAAATTAAATTATTCCACTGAGATTTCTTTTAAAGGGACCAAAAGGAAGCATGGTTTAAAGTAAGAGTGTCATTATTCACATCTTTTCACATGGGCACAGTTGAATATGCCTTGGTTTTCTTTAGGTGTGTTTTCTAAAAACTGATTTTTAATGACTTGTCATACCCATAGATTAACGCATCTCTCAGCGGAGAAGATTCCTTACATTGCAGGTGTTGCTTAACAACTCGACAACTTGCAGAAAATAAGAAACTGAAGACTGCTTATCCATGATTAGGCCACCTAGATCAAACTTCTGCCTCCTAAAGCTCAGGGACCACTGTGGAAGAGGGAGCAGAAAGACTGTAAGACCCAGAGGAGGGGGAGTAATCACAAGAACAAAGGGTGTTCCAGGAAGCTGGTCAGTTAAAAATATGAACTCAGAGAATGGATCTTTCAGTTGTCAATGCAAAATTGCATCTTAGTAGATGCAACATGTCACACAAGATTTCCTTTGAATAATCTGTCCTAATGCAGATTCATGATTGTCATCCCTGGAATTGTTCCAGTTGTAAATGTATAATCCATTTCTCTGAAAGCATTAAGTCATCGATAAAACAAGTGCGTGATTGAACAGGCTTCAGAAGAAAGGACTATCCATTACTATAAGATAAAGTCATTCTTCATGAAATTGCAGAGAAATGAACCTTCTAACTTTTCAGTTTCTTTGCCTTATCAATGAGAACACTCAAAATTCCATTGTGAGATAACCTCAATGGAATTCAGATATGTTCAGACTACAACTAGTCCAGATATATGTGGCAGATCTGTATTGTGAAAACTGAACCCCAATTGGATTTACAACCCACATCACCAGACAAAAATGTATAATGGTAAACATCCTTAAATACCCATGATGATCCGTATTCTAAGATCTATGGGAGAATTTAATTCTGTTTAGCTAAATTGACATAGTAGAATGACCTTCTGAGCATACGTGTTTATAAAAATAGACAATACTCAGCATTAATCAGAGAAGCCTTTCTGTGGAGCGAATCGGGATGAAAACAGAGATTTAAGAACACAAAGTACTGACAGAAAGTGACAGTTGAGTGCTAGCCCTAAAGAAGACATTTTTACCATCCCTTCCAAAGTCCAAAGAACATTATTCAGTATCAGGCATGGTCTCCCTCTTTTGAAGTTCTTGACCAGTGATCCCATATGCCCTAAAAATTTGTTATTGCTCTTACTCTTGTTTTCTTGACAGAACTTGATGGTAAGAACCTATTGCTAAAGACACTACATACATCAATTACACAATAAACAAGGAGAAGTCAAGCTGCTACTGACCTCAAGAACTTCTCTGTCCTGGATAATTTCATAATTCTGGAAGGTAGTGTGCACGCTACCAGAAGAGAAAAGGAAACACAAGTTTTCCCAGATGTGAACTCTGCAAGCTACTGTAACAACAGGCCTGGTAAGATATGCACAGAGATGCCATCAACTTCTAATTGGATTTAAGGCCTGCTTTATGAGATGGCGCTCATACCTGACATGATATCAGACCTAAGAACATGTGGCTACATAGATCACAGGCCATGGGAGAGAATCTACTGCTATTATTCTGTTAAATGGAGATAGCATTAAACTGACTCCTAATGACTTATTGTTATACCCATAGATTAGCGCATTTCTCATCTCCCACAGAGAAGTTTCCTTATGCAGCAGTTGATTAACACAGAAGCCAACAACTGGCTAACATGCAGAGAATAAGAGACTACAAAGTGCTTAGCCCTGAAAGGGATGCCTACATCAAACCCTTGCCACCCAAGGCTCAGGGATCATTGCAGAAGAGAAGAGAAAAGATTGTAAGAGTCAGAGATGGTGCATGACTATAAGAAGAGACAGCAAAGCAGTTACTCATATGAATTCAAAGCAATTGTGTCAGCATGCACAGTCCTACTTCTGCTCAAGTCAGACAAATTTCCAGCATAGATGGGGGAGGGGATGAGAAAGAAGCCCAAGCTGAGGAGTTATTGCAAGTTATGCTACTGGAAGAGTGAGAGTTCATTTTCTTTATGGGTATGATGCAGGGTAGCCTGACCAGGCTGCAAGGGATGGTCCCACATCTATGTGCATTTGGGAACATGAATTTGGTTCAACATGCCTTAAAAAATAATAGGGAGCATGAAATCAGGTGGTAAATAACAAGAGCAGTCCAAGTGGGGAAATTGTCTGAATTTGATCAAAATACTTTGTACAAAACTCAAAAATTCTATAAAAATATTTTAAATTCATTATATTTTTATTTTATGTGTATGATCATATTGCTTACATGTATGTGAATCTGTGTCATACAATGCCTACAGAGGCCAGAAGAGGGTGTTGCATCCCTTGGAACTGGAGTTACAGACAGTTGTTAGCCACCATGTGGGTGTTGGAATTTGAACATAGGTCTTCTGCAAGAACAGCCAGTGCTCTTAAGTGCTGAGCCATCTCCCCAGTCCCCAATAAAAATATTTTTTTTAAAAATCATAATGCTTATAATGTAAAATAACTGAAGCAATTCAAAGATCAATTATAAGATAAAGTGTTCATTCTGCCAATCTTATCCATGTAGTACCAGAATTTTATAATAGTTATAAGTAATAGTTTTTATAGTTATTTATTACATAAAAATAAATATATTTACTTATAATAGTTTTTATAATAGTTATAATAATTAGGCATAGAAAGCATACAAATTTAAACTGGGAATTCAAATAATTCTTATTTGAATATTGTATGATTCTGTAGTTCACAGAATTCACAGCTAGGTAAGGCTGATGTCTAATTTTCTCTTCTGATAGCGTGCATACAGCCTTACAATTGATGAGATAGTGTCACCAATATTTTGGGCATAACTACTCATAAATACCTGATACTGGTATCTTATCTGGGTGACTCTGATTAGACAGGTCATTTCCCAAAGGGAAGAGCCTAATACTGTTATTCTGCTAAATAGATACAGAATTAAAATGACTACAAATAACTTATTGTTATACCCATAGATTAATGCATCTCTTAGCTATCATCAGAGAATCTTCTATAGGCAGCAGAGGGTGAATAATACAGAGATCCACAACTGACCAATGTGTAAAGAATAAGAGGCTGAAGAGTGCTTATCCCTGAATAGTACACCTGTATCAGACTCCTGCCTCCCGGGGCTCGGGGATCGTTGTGGAAGAGGGGCCAAACACTGTGAAATTCTGATGAGGGGATTACCACAGGAAAACAGAGTTCTCCAGACCACTGGGCAGTTACTCATATGAACTCACAATATTGGTACAGCATGCACAAGTTCCATGTAAACTCAAGTCATACATAATCCCAGCATGGACTTTGGGAGATGAATATGATTCCCCAAATCTGCCTAAGGAATTGCTTGCAACCTATGATTTCTGGAAACAGGACAGTTAATTCACACATACACAGAAAGCAACAGGGCCACAGTCCTGTTACCTGAGCCTCTCCCACAAGACAGTAGAAAAAATGGAAGAAATTAAAATCAAAGTGAGTAGATGAAAAGAGTAATGCTCTGAGCTAAAACAAAGAAGTAGAAAAAGAACAGAAAATACCCACATAACACAGAAACACATTCCTACATATAAGCTTTTTGTTGTTCTTTTTGAGTCAGTGTCTCCTGTAGCCTCAGCTGGCCTGGCACTTACTATATAGAGTAGAGAGATTCATCTGCCTCTGCCTCCTGAGTGCTGGGATTAAAGGCATGCACCACCATGCCTAGCTACATATAAGCTTAAACAGTGATATTTTAGAAGATCCCTAAATGAATAAACTCTAAATCAGACCCTTTGGAAAAAAGAATAGAGGACACATATTACTAGTATCAGCAAAGGCAGGGATTATATCCCTGTAGACTTTTATGTATATTAAGAACAATTGTGGAATATTATGGTCACCATTATGCCAATTAATTTGACAAGTTAAAAATTAACAGCTACGGAAAGCCATAGACTACCACCACTCTCTCAAGAAAAGTTAGATACCATAAATGCAGTTACATGTAATATTAAAACATTTAATATCTTTTTAATCTGCTAAATACATCAAGGTCTTTCTAATTCACATAATATTTTACTATAAGAAACCAAAAGACTAATGAAATACACAGACATGACATGTCGTGGATAAAAATACCTCAGCTATAACAATTCTCTCAAAATTTCTCTCTTTATATATTTTAATCTCAAGAATCCAGCACTGAATTTCATACACATGAGCAAGCTCATTCTAAAAGTCATATGACAAGGCAAAGGCAGGACAACAGGAAGACAGTCCTTCACAATGCTTAAGAGCACTAGTTACGTTGACTCTAGTATAAACTTTGAGCAATGTATACATGTATAAAAATAGGATGTTTACCCATTATGTTTGAAATCTGTATTTTTTTTTTTGTCTTTTTGAGACAGGGTCTCCCTGAAGCCCCAGCCTGGCCTCAAACTCACAAAGATCCTCCTGCCTCTGCCTCCCAAGCGCTGGGATTAAAGGCATGTGGCACCACACCTGGCTGAAATCTGTATTTTTATCAAAATTAAACTTCTCATTTAGTTTTTCAAGTTGAAAGAAGTTGAACATGTAATATTACAAAATATTAAATCATCAAATACAATGGTAATTAAAGAAACCTGTGGTATTGATGAATGTAGAAACAAGTGGGGCAGTGCAAAGGAAGAGGCAAGCCAGAGCTAGACCCACACGGAGCCTAATTAGGTCTTTAGACTGTAACAACAACAAAAAATCTGGTGAAAGACTTTTAACAAATAGAATTGAAGAGTCAGCATTTGAACGCAAAATAATGAGCTTCAATATATTTCTCAGGCTAATCAAAAACTGACTCAAAATTGACTGTATACATAAATGTAAAATACTAACTTGTAGAACAGTATAGGACTTTGACACAGGCAAAGAAATTTTAGATGGTGCAAAAAATACAAACCATAAATGAAATTTTTGATACATTGAAATCAAAAGCAAACACTTGTTCTTGAAAGACTATTAGAATTAAAGTCAAAGCTACAAATGGGAGGAAAATATTTGAAGACTGCCTAGCTACAAAAGACTAATAGCTAGAATATATGGGGTAGTCTTAAAAACAGTCAAAGCGAAACAAACAGCCAAGGTAGCAAACTTTTGCCGAAGAAGATAAGATGGCAAATGAAGAGAGGAACACCCTCCTCAGCGTCCTTCCCCGAGGACTGAGACGCCACCACCAAAGCCTCACTATTGCATGTTGTAGAAAGTTTGCACAACTGGTGTCCCAGAGTTTGTGTATGTGAAAACAGGAGGTACTGAAAATAAACTTATGCTTACTATTGATCCCGAAAATCAATCCTAGTTACCATGAGAGATGAATGAATATTTATTGTAAACCTACTGTGGGTGGTGCCACCCCTGGGCAGGTGGGTCTGTGTTGTAGAAAGAGCAGATTGAGCGTGGGCCAGGGGAGTAAACCAGTAAGCAGCGTTCCTTCATGGCATGTGCTCCAGCTCCTGCTTCCAGGTTCTTGCCCTGAGTTCCTACCTTGGACTCCCTTGGCGATGAACTGTGACCTAGGAGATGTAAGCAAATAAATTCTTTCCTCCCCAAGTTGGTATCGGTCAGAGTATTTTGTCACAGCAATGAAGAAACAGATCAGAGCAAAAGTCATATATTCAGATCACGAAAGGAATAAATCTGGATATCAACAATAAAAAGGGGGAAAGTACCAAATCTCATTGACAGGAAACAGACTACTGAACAAAAGCAGAGTCAAAGGAGAAACCAAAGAGGAGACCAACAGTGCCTAGAATTGAATGAACAAGAAAGCACAGCACACAGAAATCTACAGGACATGGTGAAGACAGTGCTCAGAGGAAAGTTTACAGGACCTACATCAGAAAAATTAAAAGCCAGACATGGTGGTTCATGTCTTGAAGGCCGAGGCAGGCAGATCTCAGTGAGATCTAGGCTAGCCTGGTCTACATAGCAAGTTGCAGGTCAGCTGAGGCTACAGGGAGACCATATCTTAAAAAAAAAAATCAAAAACTAAAATCCAGAAATTTGGAGTCATCTCATATTAATAATCTAATAATGTACCTGAAGGTTCTGGAAATCCAAGAACCAAAAACACCTAAAAAAGAGCAGATGTGGAGATAAATAAAACAGAGATGAAATTAATTAAACAGAAACAACAACAACAACAAATACAAAGAACAAATGAAATAAAGAACATTTTCTTTGGAGATATTAATAAAATCAAATCTAATAAAGGTTATTTAAAGGAATTTGGTAATCTTGGTAATCCAATTTAAATAAAGAATAGATTTGTGATACATACAGTTGAAAGAGGTTAATATTTTGAATTAATAATATGCCAGCAAAAAATTACCAAAGCCATAAAATGATTAATTAGATAAAAATTTCACACTTAATGATACAAATTAAAATAATTAACCACCAATGAACTCACGACTATGTTTTAAACCCAATTGATAATTTAAGGAATACATATCAACAACGTTATGCCATCACATATTGTGGGCATTTATTTTGTAAATAATAAAATGACAAAAAATAGCATAAATTATTTATGAAGACATTGACTTACTGAGGCATGGTATTTCAAGTACCCATCCCTCTCTTGTGCACTGAGTATAATCCCAATATGACCCCAAAAGAGCAAAGAATCCCTTATTGCAATAATAGCTGTATCATTTTCTGGTAGGTACTCGAAAGTCTGGTCTGTATCTATCTTCATAGTATAGACGTCCATGTTTGATTCGAGGAAAATCACATGAATTCACTTTCACTGAAAACAAACAAAAACAGTGTAAGTGATACCTTAACGAGCATTAATATAATACTTAAAATCATTTAGTGGGTGAATTACTTTCTATTCATTAAAATAGCTACATGTAAAGACATAGGGTTTCTAGAAAAAGAAACAGTAGAATTCAACCTCTGAGGAAGGGGAGGAGGTCTTTCCTTATGAAAGTGAAAGTGTATCTTGCAGATCACACAAATAATTGACAGTATTTGGTTATATCCAACAAGATAACTGATTATTTCCAATGTTAATTGGAAAATGAAGTATTTTAAACATGTTTAAAACTGAGATACAATATATATTTTTGCCATATATATAGTTAAGCACAGCATTACATGTTCTTGAGCCGTTCTTTGGCCTGTATGTTTAAGTGCTATATTGTTTATGCATTGACAGGTTCATATATAATCTTTTCATAAAGTTTCCCTCTTCATGAACTTATGTATAATTAGTACTCACTTTAAATAGAATATAACTAATTTTTCAATAATATATGATCCTATTTCATGGAACATGATGCAATATAAAAGAATTCCCACAAAAGTACACAGTACACACCAAATATGCTACAGCTTCTTTAAATCATTCAGTTTATTTTTATTTTTAAGTGTTTTTCTGTGTATGAGTGTATTGCCTGCATGTATGTAAGTGCATCTGTGTCATGCACAGAGGTCAGAAGAAGATGTCAGATCTCCTGGAGCTGGAGTTACAGAGAGTTGTTAGTTGCCGTATGGATGCTGGGAATCAAACCCAGGTTTTCTACAAGAGCAGTCAGTGTTCTTAACTACTGAGTAATCTCCCCAGACCCTATTTTTTATTTTATAGGAGAAAATTTTGAGTTGGGAATGGTGGTAAATGCCTTCAATCCCAGCACTCAGAAGAGAAATACAGGCATTTCACTGTGAGCTAAAGGCCAGTCTGTCCTCCATAGCAAGGTCAGGGCAAACAAATGCTGCAGGAAAATCCTGTCTCAAATATTTAAAAAAATTAAATTAAAAAAAACCAAAAACCAGAAATTAGAGGCATCTCATATTGATAACTTACTGATGCACCTGAAGGCCTTGGAAAATAACTAACAAAAATACCTAAAGAGTAGATGTGAAGAGATTAAAAAAATCAGGGTTGAAATTAATGAAATACAAACAAACAAAAATTCAAAGAACCAATGAAATAAAGAATTTTTTCTTTGGAGATATTTAAAATAATCTGTCCTGTCACCCCATGAGCTCACAAGTCCTTATCAGACCTCAGTCACTGCAATAGCATTAGGCCCTGGCACCCCAGGCTCTGATAGCATCCATGGTTTTTAGGAAGGCTGGAATGAAGATGTGGATCATAGGAGATAAAGTTTTGGTGAAGAAGAATTGAATGGGCAGAGGGGGAAGGGCCTACAAGGCATTTCCTTTCAGACAGAGTTCATTTGAAATAAAGTTTACTTAGCACTGTAAAAAAAATCAAATCTAATCCAGGTTATATAGAGAAACCTGGCAATCTATTTTCAATAGATAACAGACTTTGGTTTGCTTGGTTTTGTTTGTTATATACCTCAAGCTATCCTCAAACTTGTGATCCCCTTGCTCATTCATGGTCCTAAGTGAGGATATCACAAGTATGTGCCACACTAACTAATGGGTCAGTGAGGTGGTTTAGCAGGTGAGAGGGCTTGCCACCAAGTCTGTGACCTGAGTTCAATCCCTGTGACCCACAATGGGAGAAAGGGAATGTTAACTGCTAACATCCATATGTGTTCTGTGCATGCTGATGCCTATACACATGGACACACACACACACACACACACAGACAGAGAGAGACAGAGATAGACAGAGAGACAGAGAGACAGAGACAGGAAGAGAGAGCAAGAGACAGACACAGAGAGACATACAGCAAGAGAGACAGATAGGCAGATGCAGAGAGACATGGAGAGAGAGAGAGAATAAATGAATGTAATGAAATAAAAAAATAGATTATCATCTTTGGCCTTCAAAACATTCTTTGCTCCACTTTGCTTTAAATTTTAAAGGAATTTTGCAAATTTCCTACAGTTTGATCATATTTAGGCCCCTCTCTTATTTGCATGCCTCTATCATTTCACACTAGATTTCATGTTTGTTGTCATATCCATTATGGCCAACAGATGGTAATTAGCCCAGGAAACCACAAGCGTCCAGATGCAGAGAATAAGTGAACGCAGAGTGCTAAGCTCTGAATAGGACACCTCTATCGAACTTCTGTAACCCAAGGCTCAGGGACCACTGCTGAAGAGGGGACAGAGAGATCGCAAGAGCCAGAGGTGGTGTATGACCACAAGGACACAGTTTTCCAGACAGCTTGATGTTACTCATATAAACTTGCAACAATGGTATCAACATGCACAAGACCCATACAAGCTCAAGCCTGAAATTCATTTTTTTTTAAAAAAAGAAACATAAATATATACCTAAATCTTTATTTTTCTTATGTAAAAAATATCCTAAATAAACAACACTTACCATAACAGGAGGATGTGTCCGACCATCCATCATAGGTACATGTTATGGAGCCCTTGTTATATCTGTTTTCATATCCAACTTGGCATTCATAATCTACTTTGTCATTGAGTTTAAACCATATGCCATTATTTTTGGCTTTAGCATTCTCAAATACAGGCATATCACAAGATTCTAATGCATAGGATTGAATATTTCATTTCTAATGTATCTAGATAATCAGTATTAACAAAGTAACAACAGGAGGCTTTGTGAATGAGCATGTACTAACACATTACATACTGTATAAAATGCTCTAAGAAGATTGCCATGACACAGTTATTAGAAAGAAAACTATGTTCCTCTGTGGCATTTATCTCATCACTTAAGCCTTCAGAAAAAATTTTTAATACTAGTTTCTCAGCTCAATTTTCCTTAAGTATTTATCACATACTAGCAATAAAAAGAGCAAAATAGATGTACGTCATTTATTTACAGATGTGCAATTGTATTTTGTGAATGAAAGTACCATATTTTGGTTTCTATGACACACAGAAAAGTAGATTAAATAAATATAAAAGTTGCATAATTATTTCATAAAATTACTCTTTTATAACATGAACATCCCACAATGGATTATTGATGATGATTTAATATAAATGAGTTTTACCCGGACATTATTTTAGTATTTGTTTCCTTAGATAAATTTTATAATAAGCATAGAAATTTAAAAAAAAGTAGTAATAAATATATTAAATAGCTGCATGTTTAATATATTGAATATTACTTGAAAAAATCCACTGATTAGCTTTAGAATGAAGGCAAATTTAAATAATTATTCCCAGAAAAACTTCAATATATTGATTCAAAAACAGGGAAATCTTTCAAAATAGCAATAGTTGCTCCTACCTGGAAACTTTTCTTTATAATACCTAGATATTTATTAAGATTTTTTAAAGGAAAGAACTTTCAAAATGGACCTTAACTTAAGGTACTAAACATACATGTCATAAATGTTAAAATATTCTGAGATGATAAATCGTGAACATATATCTTCACTAAAAATATTAACATGTGGGAGAAAAGGCTTTGTTACAAAAGACTGATCATCTAAAAAAAAATCAGGAAGACATAACACAAAGCTCTCAGTCCAAAGGACTCTGCACAAAGCTCCCTAACTAGCTTTAAAATGATAGACTACTTCACAATATTGAAAAGGGGAGATCTCTTAAAAGGGAAAAATACTGGCTTTTTTTTTTCTGTTAGTTTTGCTTTTATTTTCAACTGAAATAGCATCATCCAACTCAGGAGAGATAAAGCTTTTCATATGGTCAGGATAAATGCAGCAGCATAATGAAGCACTCACTAATGCACAAGGGCTGAGATGACCATCTGTGTTGTAGACAGATAACAGATCCTGACAATTCACCGTTTGCTGTCATATATCCCTGTTTACACCTCTAGTGTATTTTTTTAGGTTTAAATCCATTTATTAGGGACATCATTGTTTAAATTAAAAATTGGATACTTAAAAACATGTATCTTACAAGATTCATTTCTAAAAGTCACAGTTTTTTTGTTCTTTGTATAATACTTCAAAGGGAATCAGCAAACATTATATAGTGACATTTAAAACACATTTAAACATATTTTTTCTTTCTTTCTTTTTCTTGAATAATTTATTGAGAATTTCATACATGCAAAAAAGGTGTTATGATCAAATCCAGGCCCACTCCCTCCCCTCCAACTCCTGCCATATGTCCCCATCACTTTTTTCTGATAACTTCATGCACTCTTTCTTCTTCTTTTATTTATTTATTTACTTATTTTTTTTCTTTTGTTCTTTTTAAAAATATTTTATTATTTTTCCAGTTAATTATTTATTTAATAACCACATACTTAGAAGAAGCATTTCATTACAAAAGCATTGACATATTCAATAACAATTTTCTGAGCTAAGATGCATCTTTTTCAAAATTGGCTGTAAATTTTTAGGTTTACAGTTGAATTGTTACAGTTATACAATATTGTACTCAGTATACACCCTATAAGACATAAAATTAAATGAGGTTTTAGCCTTTATAAAAGATATCCGTTTCATTATTAAAATACACAGTTTCATACAGAAAAATTCATTTTCAATACATTCAAACTCACATGTATTCGCACACACCTTTAATCCCAGCACTCAGGAGGCAGAGGCAGGTGGATCTCAGCGAGTTGGAGGCCAGCCTGGTCTACATAGTGAGTTCCAGGACAGCTGGGGCTACGGGGTGACCCTGTTTCAAAAAGACAAAAAAATTACTTATTGAGAATATCATACAGGGATATAAGCATGTAAGGTGTTTTGATCAAATCCATGCCCACTCCCTCCCCTCCAACTCCTCCCATATCTCCCCATCACTATTTTCTGATAACTTCATGTGCTCTTCTTTTTTTTTATGAGGCTTTTGGCTACTCTAACATTGCCCCTCAGAAGAGGTAACCCTAAAGTCTTTTAAGGATTAGATAAAAGCTCCCAAATATTTTCGACATTTTTGGCCTTTGGAACAGAGTAGGTTGCTAAGAGGCCCAAGGACATTGTGAGTTTTAGCCAAGAAACTGGCTACTTTGAGGTCTTTTTACCCTAACTGCCTAGCCAATTCCTACCTCCTATTCTTATCACACCATCCTCTCATGGGGTTACCCAAATTGCCAATAAGGAGTAGGGATGCAGACCACTCTGGATTCTTCCATACTGAACAGGGACACGGTGAGGTGATTGGAGTACCCCTTCAGTGGGTCATTCTAAGACTCCCAAATTGCATAACTCTTATCTCTAGGGGAGAAAGAAATTCCTTGAATCATGAATATGAGATGTGAAGGAGAAGTAAAGGCAAGAGTAATTAGCATTACAAGTTCTAGATGGGGAACTAGAAAAAAGTCAGAACAGGGCAATTTTCAGATGTTCATATGAGAGTCCATTGGAATTTCTTGACAAGGGCTTCCAAAAGCACCCCTCTATTGGGTTTTTCCTTATTTTTCTTTCATCTTCCAAAGCTGGACTGGAGAGTGATGGATTCAGGATTTGCTTTCAGGCATTTTAATAGCTGTTGGAGTGGTTAGAATCAGTGTCAGTTCCCTCTCAAATCTTCCAGATAAGGGGAGGAAACAAATTTATCCATATTTTAGAAAAATAGCTGGTGTCTCCCTTAGCTACAGGTGGGCACTAAAGTATTGGAGACCAAGATCTGAAGTCTTAACATCTGAGCAGCACTTTCCAGTTAGGAACAAAATCATCAATGAGAAATAATTGTCTAAATAATTTTTTATATAGACTTAATCCTAATGTTTGGGAAGTGTAATCCCTTGAACTGTTAAATATATTGATGACTTTACACTTTGGTTATACTTTCCTTTTGGGTGTTTAAGACCATACAGTTGGCCCAAATAAATCAATTTATTTTTACACTTAAGGTCATTTGAGGATCTGTTCCTCAGGGGTCACATGGGCTTGAGAGGAGCCCCTGGCTCCTTTCTTTTACCAGTTCCATCTATGTGAAGATAAGTCAAAGGCTCTACTCGACGATGTCTGGCTTCACTTGGAAGCATGAATGAGATGTTTCCTCTGAGTTGACCCTCCTCTTTGTAGACTGGCCATGGTTCAAGTCCATCTCGTGGGGTTTCCATCTTCTCTGAACAAGAGGACAGGTGACTCACCACAGATATAGGATATTTTGAGAGCTGTTCCAAAATCCTCTGAAAGCTAGTCGACCTTGGAGGGCAAGGGGCAAAAACTGTCCTTTAAATCCCTCTAACCACATTAGTATAAGCCTCAAACTATTGCTGTTAAACATCCAATAAGGTTTGTTCCACCAGTCTGGTGCTTTTAATTATCATGTGCTATGTAGATAAGGCTTGGGTCAAAAACCAAATATGCTCAGATAAACCTTGACTAGATATATATTTTGTTCCTTAAACTAGTTGACCAAACTATGACTATAGAAAATTTAAGATTATGTGTATATTATTTTTGTCTCATCCTTTATATATCATAACAAACCTACACAGACCTTCATCACTTGCTTAGGCTTTCTCATTTTTTGTCTATTTTGGAAAATACCTCCATTCCCATATCTTTTTAACATCTTTTACATTCTCATTGTTGTTTTGTTTTTTAATAATTATGAGACATAATGTCATTAACAAATACATTTTCATTCTGTTGTGAGACTTCTTTTCCTGGGGATGCTAAGCAATGCTTATTCCCTTTTAAGGTTCTAGTGCCAAGCAAATGTTTGATTAAAGGTTTGCTAGGGAACCAATGAATTTATTGAGCTTACTTACTGAGATAACTGAGGGATTGCTGAGGTGTATGTTTGATCTGAGGGTATGTACACTGGAAAGCCTTTACCCAGCATGGGTCATGCTTTTTCTTCCTAGCCTTCCCCAGATTGTATACTTTTCTATTGGTTTTTAAGGCTTATCAAGTCTAATTTGTGTTCCTCAAATGCTGTTTGGTGGAAGACAATATTCTGAAGCCTGGTCAACCTACCTAGCATCAAACATTTAAAGAAAATGTGTCCCTCTCTCCAAGCAGCTACGCATTGCCCGTAGTTCCTCAGCTAGGTCTGGGGCTTATTCCCCGACCCCACCCCCCAACAACCAACATGCTGGGTTTTTGCCTGGCTTAGGATGGCCCAGTTCTTATACTTACTGACACAAGCACTATGATTTAATATGTGCAACTGATCTGGTATATCTGGTCAACATGTTTTCCTTGTATTCATCCACTACCACTGATTCTGACAATCTTTCCATTTCCTCTCCTGCAATGGTTTCAGAGGAGAGGGTGTGATATAAATATCCCATTTAAGGCCAAGGACTCTACAGTTTCCTATTTTCTGCATATTCATCAATTATGTGTCTTTGTGTTTATCACCATTTGCTATAAGAAGAAGTTTCTCTGGTAAGAATTGACAGATCCACTGACTTAATAGTAGTAGACTTTCCCTTACATTCTATGACCTGTATAAACATGGGTTCCTGCTCATGATACGAGTGTCAGGTTTTGGCTCTATGTCATGACACTAACCTTAAATCCATTCAGAAATTAGGTGATTACATCCATGACATTTGTGCCACTATTGCACCAGTGGGCATATCTTGCCAGGCCAGTCATCACCATAGCTCACAGGGTTCACATTTAGGTGAAGGAGTGAACAGGACTCCTATAGAATAGTCATTAAGTCCAACAATTGACAAATGGGACCACATGAAACTAAAAAGTTTCTATACACCAAAGGACACCAAAATTCTACTTAAGGGGTGACCTACAGAATGGGAAAAAATCTTTAGTAGCTATACCTCTGTCAGAGGTTTAGCATCTAGAATACAATATAAATAAAAAAGCTAAACTTCAAAAAACCAAACAACCCAACTAAAAGCTGAGACAAGAAACTAAACGGAGTTCTCAAAAGATGAAATGCAAATGGATGAGGAATATTTTTAAATGTTCGGCAGTTTTAGTCATAATGGAACTGTCGATTAAACCCACTTTGAGATTTCATCTAACTCTAGTCAGAATGGCTAAGATATAACAAACAAACAACAACAAATTCTGGTTGTGAGGATGTGAGGAAAGGGAAACTTTTATCCCTTTAGGTGTGTATATAGATATAGGATATTTAACCAAAACCCCAGCTCCAGGCATGGGTAACCTCCTTTTCAATTGTTGACCAAGGTGGTCCAAGAGACTCTAAAAAAATATGTGCTAATGCCATTGACCTTAATTACCGCCTAGGATTCCGTATCGATGAAGACACCACACACTTTGAACACAGAGCTTAAAGAAATCTAGGTGGAAATGACTTGTACACCTCCTTGAGAACTAGCTCTCATAGTATTGGAGGGTTGCTATGCAAACTGCCAAATAAAAAATTAATCCATAATCCTACTCTGCTGTAAAGCCTGTGAATCACAATGACTGGCCAACAAAATTTCCCTAGTTTCTAATAGTGCCATAATGGTATTTTTATCTTGGAGGTAACCAATAACTGTCTGGTTGGTCTTAAGGTCCACTTGATAGGAAGGAATTATTCATGCTTCATTCTGTAAACCTAGCCAGCTAACAGGGACTAGAGAGGTTATAGACCTTAGAGGAGACTGTACTACATTTCCCTAAACCAATATAATTTCTGACTATATCCTAAATACTTATCCTTATACACAGAGAGAAGTGTAGATTTCATTATTCATCAAAGAATATTCTTTTTACAGCAGTTGGAGACTATTGCATAGATTCACAACTGGTTAAAATGTAGAGATTAAATAATTGTGGGGCTTCTTAGCCCCAGGTGAAACATCTACAGTGTAACCCTACATTTAAAGTTCTGGGAACATCATGGAAGGGAGAGCAGAAGAGTGTAAGAGTCAAAGTAACAGGACACTTGTTTTTAGAGAGTATCTTCTAGACTTGACCTGGGAGGTGCATCTCAACAATGTGATTGCTTAAACAAGATGTACAAATGAGAACACCAGCTGACATGTCAATGTGAATGGAGGAGATTTCACAGGATTCAATGCCTGTTGGTAGGAGAATTAATTTTCAGCAGGAATGTGCTCCCTGATTAGTTATCCAAACCCAAGTCCTCAGCCTTAAACACGTGTGCATATGACCAGCACTCAACAGGCTCAATAGGCTGTGTATACATTCACACATATATGCACATAGATATACATTCTATATATGTAACAATGATTATTAAAGAAATAGTGAAATTGGGAAGGAGGGAGGGAGGAAAGCATGGAAAGAGTCGGAGGGGGGAGGAAGGAATGTAACTTATGTAAAGGCAGTATTGATGTGCTAAATTCTCAAAAAATTAAAATTTTTTTAAGCTGAAGAAAGTGGAGTCTGGTGTCCAGGATGATGGTAGCAACAGTGGATTCTCATATTCAGGAGAGCAGTCCATGTGCTCATACACACTCTCAGGTATTCATCTCCTCCAACTATCTTCTTTTCAGGTTCCTATTTCAGTGGATATCAGCCACATTCAGGATTGGTTCCCCACCTACTCTCTATGTCTTGTGGCAGTGTTTTGCAAACACCACCAGAGTCACACCCAGGAGTGCATTTCATTAGTCTTAGAAATCTCTTAACCTATTCATGTTGGAAACCAAGGCTGATCATAACAGTCAAAGAGAATAGCAGTTACAAGCCTTTTTTTCTTCAGGCTTTAGTAAATTCATACAACAGTTTTTAATGATATTTAGACACCCCCCCAAAATTTATGTCCTCCGCTCCCCCACTGGACCTCATGTATTCCTCCATACATGTTAAGTCCTATCCAGTCAAGCATTTGTACCCAGATGTCCCTCAATGTAAATTCATCCACTGGAGTCTAGTCAGCCCATCTAGAGATTGAATGTAAGGCATACTCTCCCTCACCCAGTAGCAATCAGTCTCCAACAGTTCTCATTTTAAGGCTGGATCTCCACCCATTTCTCTCCTCCCCTCTGGGCCCTTGTTTAATTGAGTTGGCATGGGTCCTGTGCCCAATGCACTATTGCCACAAGTTCACATGTGCAAGCTTCCAGTGGCCTGAAGCTTGTGTGTCCCTGTGTTCATGAACCAGCCCTGGCTCTTATGATCTTTCTTCACCCTCTTCTGCAATGGTCTCTCAGCCATGGGTGGGTGAGGTTCAATATAGGAGTCCTAGAGAAGGATATACACTCTACAGTCTCTTATCTTTAAAACTTGGCCAGTTGTGCCCTTTTGTGTGGATCATACTCTGTTGGATAAATAAGCTTTGCTGGTAAGAGTGTTGTTTAATCTCCATGAGTTCTTGTAGTTTAAACTAGCATTTCTTTTGCTGTTTATTATAAACTTTATTGCCCTGTGATCTGATAGAATGCATGGGATTATTTTTCTTTTTATTTGTTGAGATTTCTTTTGTGTCCCAGAATTTAGTCAATTTTAGAAAAACTTGCATGAGCTGTTGAGTAGAAAGTGTATTCTTTGGTGCTTGTGTGGAATATTTTGTAGATGTCTGTTAGGTTCATTTCATGTAAGATGTCATTTAACTCAGATGTCTCTCTGTTCTTTGTCCGCTTGAGCTGTCTTTTGAAGATAGTGGAGTATAAAGTCACCTACTATTACTAAGTTTGGGTTAATCTCTGTTTTATAGACCTGGAATGTTGTTTTTACAAAACTGGGTACTCCAGAATTTGGTTTATATTGTAATTATTATAATTACAGTCTACCTACTCCGCTTTCCCACCATGATTGTAATATCTTTTTGGTCAATTGTTCCTTGATTAGAATGAAGTAACCCTCTTTATCTCTTCTGATAAGTTTTAGTTTGAAGTCTGTTTTGTCAGATATTAGAATTGCAAAACTTGTTTGCTTCTTAAAGCCATTTGCTTCAAATATATATATTTTTTCATTCTTTCTAAGGTAGTGTCTATCCTTGAAGGTAAGATGAGTTTCTTGAAGACAACAAAAGTTGTGTTTACTTTCTTGATTCATTCTACTAGCCTGTGTCTTTTGGCAGGGAAGTTGAAGTCATTGATATTTAGTGTTATTATTAAAAGATGTGTATTGGATATTATAATTTTAATTTCTTTGTGTTTGTGGCCTTAGTTTGTTTCCATTATTACACCTTACTTTCTTTTCTTCCTGTAGCCTCTAGGGTATACTCCTTTCTTCAGTCCTTTGTATTGCTTCAAATATTTGCTGTAGGGATGGTTTGATGAAGATGAATTCTTTCAGCCTATTCAAGTCAGGAAAAATTTTCCATTCACCTTCCACCATGATAGTTTCTCTGGATAAAGTATTTGGGGTTGACATCCATTGTTGTTTAGAACTGAGAATACTTTGGTCCAGACTCTTCTGGTTTTCATAGTTTACACTGAAAAGTCAGCTGTAATTCTAATGGTTTTTCTTTTATACATGACTTGGTGTTTTTGTCCAGCAACTTCTGTAATCCCTTCGCTTTGTTCTGTACATTTAATGCTTTTACTATGATAAGCTATGGGAAGTTTCTGTTCTGGTCATGCCTAATCTGTATTCTATGTGCTTCTTGAATCTTCATAGGTCTTTCCTTAATCTAGGGAAATTTTCTTCTATAATCCTGTTGAAGATCTGTTCATTGTCATTGGCCTGAGATTCTTCTTCTTCCTGTATGCCTATAATTTGTAGATTTAATCTTTTCATGTTATCCCACATTTTTCTGAGTATCCCATTCCTATGTTTTTTTGTTTTATTTTTTGTTTGTTTTTGAATTTTATATTCTTTGCAGTCCAAATCTTGAACTTTATCACCCAGTCTTGATATTCTGTTTTCCATTTCATTCATTTTGCCTGTTAGGCTTTCTCCTGTTGCTTCTAATTCGTTTATTGAGTTTTTTAAATCCCATATTCATTTCCATTTGGGTTTTCTTCACTATTTCTATCTTGTTTGAGAATTCACCTCTCAAATCATTAATTGTTTTTGATATTTCATTAAGCTACATATTTGTATACTCTTAGGTTTTGATCACAAGTTTATGCCTTTCCTCTGAGTTCTTTGTGTTTTCTTTAAATTCTTTGATTGTGTTTATGATTGTTCTTTTAAATTCTGTGTACTGGGGTTCCTTAGGATAGTTCTTACTGTAGTGCACGTCTGTAGGACTAGTGGGTTTTGTTGGAGACATGTACTTTTGGTCTTTCATATTATTTGTGTTTTTGTCTTGTGATTTGGGCATACTGATGTCCTTTGTTGGTTATGTGTCCACTAGGATCTTCTACTCTGATTTTGTTTATTTTTTTTCTAATTATATTCTTTATGTAGCTGCTTTCTTTTTGTTTAGGTATGGAAAATAAATTGGTGCATATTCAGGGTAGTAGACTGGTCTGAGTGGATGGTGGGACAGGGTAGTAGGTAGACTGGTCAGATTAGCAAGAGGACTGGTTTGTGTCAGACATATCAGGATCCAGGGGGGTCTATGATAGGGAATTTAGCTAGCCTTGGTTAGGAAGTTAGTCCAGAGATCTGAGGCAGATGAATTGGAAACCACCTGGGTCCAAGGCTGGTAGGGGACAGGGTGGGGGTTGCCGAGGGGAATGGAGTAGAGATGCAGTGGGTAGGATCTGACTTACTAGAGTCCTGATTGGACGGGTCTGTCTGATTGATTGGAAGCCAGGGAAGATGGCAGTGGGGAGACTGCTTGAGTGAGGACTTAGCAATCTATGACAGGGTATTTAGCAAGTCTAGGTTAGGAAGCTAGTCCAGGGATCTGAGGAGCCCACTTGGGTCCAAGGCTGGCAGGGGATAGGGCAGGGGAGGGCAAGAGGCTCACAAGGCTTTGAGGAACTACTGCTTCAGCAGTACCAAGAGAGGTCAGTCACAGAGGACTGTGATGAGGAAAAAATATTACGGAACTTCTAATATCCTCATACAATCTAGTTGATAACAAATACTTTTCACATATTTTTACCTTTGAAAACTCATATTATGATTTTTATCTCTTGGCTTTTATTCCTTAAAATTTATTCTCCAAAGAAAAATAAATTTAGGTTGCTTGCTGAATTTTGATGAGTTGTCACTTTTTGGGGGGTGGGGCAGTGCTCAGACTGGGTCTTCCTATAGCCCCAGATGGACTGGCACTCACTATGTAGACAAGGGAGGTGTATCACATAGATACATACCTGTCTCTGCCCTCTGAGTACTAGGATTAAAGGAGTGTGCTACCAGGCCTGACAAGAGTCATCACTTCTAAATTTTCCAAGGTCATAAAAGTTTTTAAATCTTAGGGACTTGAAATTTGGAGAGATATTCTTTAAAGCAATGCTTTTGAATAATGTATTGTGGTTCTAAATACAGGAAAGAAATGATGAGAACACAGCTGGTTCTTCTAAACTTCTTTTATTTAAATGTTATTACATTTAATTCTTTGAGAATTTCATATAGAGAATCTTGATCATATTCATCCACAACCTCCTCCCAGATCCACTCCGCATTCCCTACCCACCCAACTTCATGTACTCTTTTATTTTTAAGTTCCTTCTGACCAATTTCTGTTGCCCAAACAATCTTGGATATGGGGTCATCCCTAGGGGTATGGTTGACCTGCCAGAGATCAAACTGCCTCTACCTCTTCCAGCAACTATCAGCTGCCAATATCTCCTCAGCTATGGGTGGGATTTCTTGCTTACCTTCCACCACCATGTTGGAATCTTGTCTGGTTTTAGCTTGCCCAGGTTGAATCCATGCTATCACAGGAGTGAGGTCATGTGTGCAGCTGTCTTGATGTGTCCAGAAAATCATGTTTCACTGTAGCTGTCATCTACTGTCTCTGGTCCTTACCACCTCTCCAACCCTCTTTACTCATAATCACTGAGACTTGGAGAGAGGGGTGTAATATAGATGTGCCATTTTTAAGACTGAGTATTCCACACACTTTGCCTCTTCATGTTGACTAGCTGTGGGTATGTCTGTTATTTCCCATATTCTATAAGAAGCTTCTCTGACCAAGGTTGAAAGATTCACTAATCTATGGATGTATCAATAAGTCATTCAGAGTCAGTTTAATGGACATTTCCAATGGGCAAAATAGCAGTAGTAGGTTCTGCACTTAGGCCTGTGACTTGTATAGCCACTGATTCTTGACCCCAACAACAGTGCCAGAGAAGGGTTCCATCTTGTAGAGCAGGCCTTAGCAGGCCTTAAATACAATCAGAAAGTGTTTAGTTACTCTCATAACAGTTGTAGCGCTATTGAACCAGTGGCAGGATCTTGCTGGGCCAGTCACAACTCTACCTCCCAAAGGTCACAGTTGGGTAAGACTGATGATTACTTTTTCCCTCCAGGAGTATGCATAACAACCTTCTAGCACTATAAAAATGTCTCACTGCAGTGCCTCAGAATTGAGGTTAGATCGCCAGAAGGGTAGTGAGACACAGGTTATCAGAGGAGGCAGATGCTCATCACAATTCTACTGATGGCTTTGTTAGAGTCCCAGTGGGGAGGAGAAGGGAGTGCTCCCTTGCAGTGTACCAAGGGTTCAGGTGCAGGTCTTCATATGCTGAGGCTTGTAGTCCTGGGAGGTGTGGAAGTGCTACCTGTGAGAAATTTGTTCAGCTCCTGTGACTCAGGGTGCAGGTCTTCACTTGGCAGGGTTTGTGTTTGTGGGGGAGTGGCTGGGCTGGTGCTATAGAATATGTTCCTCATTATTGTTTTTTCAGGATGTTTTGTTGTATAACATATGGTCTATACTAGTGAATGTTTTGTATGATGTTGAGAAGGAAGTGTATGCTACTTTTGTTATCATGCTCTGCATGTATCTGACAGATCCAACTGTTTTAACACAACATTTAAACCCAATGTTGAATTTCTGCTTGGATGATTTATCCACTTTTAAAATAGGGCTATGAAGGACTTCTTGTCTTAATGTATTGAAGCTTCCTTCAGGTATATTGATATGTGCTTTTTTATTAAGTTGGTTACATACACACCTAATGTTACACTCACATTGTGAGTTTATTTTATCATGTGTCAAGATGAAGCCAGATGGTAACACTTGTGAGATAGAGGACAAGCCCTGATCAGGCACCACATATGCTGACACCCTTTATCTTAGTCATATCAGCTTCCAGAATTTTATGAAATGAAAGCCTTTTAGAATAACCCACAAGTAAATATTGACTTGTTAAGGTGACTCTGACAGACAGTTATGTTCACAATTGTTAAAATAAAATATAATTAGTTTTATAAAACTTTTATCAGTTACTGTAAAATAATTCCTTGAAATTTGAGAAATTGTTCCATTTACAACTTGGACAATTTTTATAAATTGTTATCTATAATAAAAGCTTAGCTTTGGAATATAAATTAATATTATGTAATTATAGGTTATGAGATATTGGCTTAATTTCTTTAAATTTTTATTAGTACTTTGAGTTCCATACAATGTATTTTGATGATATCCCCTCTCCCAATGCCTCACTGATCCACCCCTACTATCCACATTTGTGTGCTATTTTTTGTCCCCATCAAGTTCAATTTATGTTACCCAAATCCTCAAGAGTGGTACCAGACCTGGATCGTGGTCAATCTACCCGGAGCAACACTTTTGAAGAAAATTGATTCTTCCTCTCCCAGAAGATGTTGTATGCCAATAGCTTCTGGTTAGTGGTGGGACTTGATGTTTGCCTCCCCTCTCCATGCTGAAAATTTGTCTGCCTTGAACTTGAACAGTTGTTGTACAACTGTCACAATTGCTGTGAGCTCAAATGTGCAGTTACCCTGCTGTTTAGGAAACAGTTTTCTTGTAGGCATGCACCACCTTGGGCGCTTGCAATTTTTCTGCCCCCATTCAGCAATGATCCTTAAGACTTGTGGGGAGGGATGTGATATAGATGTCCCATTAGAGCTGAATGAACCCTTGTCATATTTTCTGTACATTGAACAGAATTGTGGGTCTCTGTGATTTTACTAAAAGAAGCTTCTGTGATGCGGGTTGAGAGATGCACAAATCTATGGGTATAAAAGTAAGTCATTAAAAATCATTTTAATCCTATGCCCATTTAGTAGAAGATTAATAGGAGGTTATCCCCTAGTGTCCATGACCTATCTAGCAACAGGGTTTTGTCCCCCATAGCCATGTTTGGTATGGGTTCCATTTTGAGGGGCAGACCTTAAATTCAATCACAGTGTTAGTGGTTATCCCTATAAAATCTATGCCACTATTGTACCATTTCCCATATCTTTCCAGTTAGTCATTTGTATAGATCAAAAGGTGCACAGCTGGGTAAGACTGATGATTACTTTTCTCCCCGAGGAGCATGCATACACTTTCCAGCACTATGAAAGTGACCCAGTAGGAATGAAGCTTCCAGGTCTGTACCCGACTGATTTCATCCTTTTTTTCTCATTCAGCTTTTTTGTTTTGTTTTGTTTTCATTTTTTATTGAATGTTTAAAATTTCATACAACATTTCCCACTCAAATCCAGACCCTATCCATGCCTCCCCCTATACCCCCACCTAAGCCTATGCACTCTGCCGTACATGCTGAGTCTTATTTATTCAGGTGTTTGTACCCAAATGGCCTTCAGTGTAAATGTGTCCACTGGAGTCTAGTTAGCACATCCAGTGGTCTTATGTAAGTCATACACTCCCTCATACAGTAGCAATCAGTCTCATGAGATTTCACCATTTTTTAATAATAAGGCTTTACCAGTAAGTTCTAGGGGGTAACCAAGAGCAATGACAATAACCTTTAATGTCTGAGAGTCAATGAGGTCCTACTGGCCAAGAACTCAAAAAAAAGGTAATCAGTTCCTGAAACTGGGGTTCTTATTTCTTGGGATGAAGCATCTAGTTGGAGTGTTATTCCCTTTTAGTAGGGTAGCTCCATTTAACCTCTAACCTCATTATTTGGACTTATGTTTTCATCCTAAAGACTTTAAAATTTTATAAATTTAAATATGTTCTTAACAAGAAGTGATTTAAATAAGGCTATTTAAGATGGAAAAAGAAGGAAGGTGAGATAGAATGCAGTGATATGAAGGGGAATAATAGAGCAGGAAGAGTTAAATTGGGTGAGTATGGAAGTGCAACTAGAGGAGGAGATACAAAGAGGGATACCAGCATTAAATGCATTTTGAAAAGTCATATGAAAACCTACTACTGTCTCAACTTCCTAAATTTATACATATACCTATTTTTATATAAACACTTTTGTGTTTAGATGGAGGTAACCTTTAATGGGGGGACAATGCTCTTTACTAGACACCACAGGTTAGAAAGTACAAAGCTCAGTGCCGGGAATAGGGTCCCTCTTTTGGAGTTGTTTGTCAGGGTGTCCCATAGACCCTTAAACATCACTGGCAATTGACATTACTGTTGATTACACTCTAGAACTTTACAGTAAAACCCTATTGCTGAAGACAATACATACTTCAGTTGTAGAACTTGGAAAGATTGAGCTGGTACTAACCTTGAAGCCTAATCAATACTAATTAGATTTCATAGTAGTGGAAGTTTCATCCTATGCCCACTAACAGAGTAGAAAATCTATCATCAGTTTCACACAGGTGTAAACCCTGTGAGCTACACAACAACAGACCTGGAAAGATATGCCCACTTGTGCAACAGTGGCATGAATGTTTTGAGAACAACCAACAATTTTATGATTGGATTTAAGCCTGCCCCACAAGACAGAACCCATATCTGACACCATTATCAGGAATAAGCACCTATGGCTAAATTGGGGTGTGGTGGCACACGCCTTTAATCTGAGCACTTGGGAGGCAGAGACAGGTGGATCTTTGTGAGTTCCAGGCCAGGCTGGTCTACATAGGGAGTTCCAGGCAACTGGGGCTACAGGGAGGCCCTGTTTCAAAAAGTCAAAAAACAAACAAACAAACAAACAAAAAACCCATGACTAGTCAGATCATAGGCCCTAGGGGAGATCCTCCTACTCTTCTTCTATTAAATGATCATAGCATTAGGAAGATTCCTAATGACTTGATATTTTCCTTATAGATTACTGTATCTATCAACTCTTAGCAAAGGAGCTCCTTTTTGCAGTAGATAGCAATTATCACACAGACTCACAACTTGTTAATGTGAATAAACACATTGACATTATATTCTTTATAACATTATAAAGATTAAGAAATTGTTGAACACTCATCTGAGTACACCTCTGATAACACCCCTCACCCAAAGTTCAGGGATTATCATGGAAGAGGCAGTTGAAAGATTGTAAGATCCGGAGGTGGTAGATGACAACAATGAAACAGTGTTTTCCAGCTACAGCAGGGCAGTTGTACATAGGAACCCACAGCAGGCATGACAGCATGCACAAGACCTGTGCAAATTCAAGCCAGACAAAATTTTAACATTGGGAACTGTAGAGATGGCTCAGCAGTTAAGAGCACTGGCTGCTCTTGGAGAGGACCCAGGTTCAGTTGCCAACACCCACATCGTGTCTAATAACAGTTTGTAGCTCCAGTTCTAGGGGAATCTGACCCCTTTTTCTGCTCTCTTCAAGTCTCGAATGCACAAGTACACTTACATACATACAGGCAAAACAATCATACACATAAATTTTTAAAAAGAAATTCCAGCATGGAAGTGAGAGGTGAACATGAAGTTCCATGACTTGCTGAAGAACTATTAGCCATTAAAAGCTATGGGAAGAGGGAAAGTTACTTTTTGGAAGGGGTGTTCCCTGGAAGATCAAGTATACCACAGGGGAGGACCCTATAGCGAGAAGTATTTGTGGAATAGATATGAGTCTTCATAGGCTATTTCAAAAAACAAAACATGGTGCTGGAAAGATGGCTCAGTGGTTAAGAGCACTGCCTGCTCTTGCAGAGGACCTGGGTTTAATTCCCAGTACCCCCATGGTAGACAGCAACCATTTGTAATTCAAGTTCCAGAGGACCTGATGCCCTTTTCTGGCTTCTGCAAGCACTGCACTACACAGTGTACTTACACACATGCGGGCACAAACACATTCATACATAAAACAAAAATAAGATAATTTAAAAAGAAAGCTGTATTAAAAAATAAAATGAAGTTTGGGAGGGTAGGTTGGTATGAGTGGAGATTGAATATGATCAAAATACATTGTATGAGATTATCCAAAAATAATAATCATATTTTTGAATAGTAAAGTTGGACATCCTATATGAAATTTCCAATATTCAAAATTTTTTAAAATTCGATTTTGAGCTGAAGAGATGGCACAACACTTAAGGGTACTGGTTGCTCTTACAGATGACCCAGGATTGGCTCCCAGCACCCAAATGGTGACTAACAACCATCTTTAGCTCCAATTCCATAGGATCCAACAACCTCTTCCAGCCTCTGTGAGTACTGCATACATGTGGTACACTTACACATATCACTTCTTATATGTAGGCAAAACACACACAAATAAAAATAATTAAACTAAAACTTAAAAATGAAATGCCATAACAAATATTCTAAACCAAAAATCAGCTAAATGTTGTTTTACCTGAAAGTCACTACCAATGAAGACATTAAAATTTTCCATAGATACTGATTTGAGGTTTATATATACTTGATTTAAAATAACTTATTATGGCTCTTAAAAATATTAAATATATTAATGATGAATGATATTAATGAAATTACTAGAAAATTGGAAACTGAAAATAAATATTGATACTCCTCTATGTATAATGGTGTCACATACTGATCAATGCAGGTAAACTGAAAATACTGTCATTTTAAAAGATATTCAGGATCCTGTTACCATCACTTCTCATGGGCTTTGGCCCCATCTTGCTTAGGCTGCTTCAGAATACTAGTTGAGATGGAGACTATTACAGAGTTTCAGAACTGGTCAAACATATAGAGTAAGTGTCTGTGTTATGCTTAAACCCAAGTGACACATCTTCATTGAAATCCCTACACATAGGATGAATGCATTCCTCAGCTCTCACCAGAGAAGTTTCCTGGTGCAGCAGATGGTAATAATACAGAAACACACAATTGGCACAAATTGTATAGGGAACAAAAGGCTGCAGAGTCCTTATCCCTGAACAGGAAACCCATTTTAAACTTCTGCCTCCCAAGGCTCAGGGATCATTGTAGAAGACAGCTTGTCAGTTACTCATATGAATTTGCAGCAATGGTGCCAGCATGCACAAGTCCTATGCAAGCTTAAACCAGACAAAATCCAAGCATAGTTATGGGGAAGTAGGTAAGAAAGCCCAACCCAACCTAAGAAACTTTTGGCAATTAATGGCCGCTGGGAGGGGGACTGACAGTGTCCATCCAGTGGATGGACCCACACTGAAGGACATTTGAGAAAACAAATTAGACTATGTAGGCTGTATTATATATGTATGAGTATGTTCAATTTGGCAGGGAACAGTGAGGTGAGGCGCAGATAGGGGAGGGTACCTAAATACCATCAAACTATATTTTAGTAACACTAAAATTTCAATAAAAGTTCAAATAAATAAATAAACATATATTCAAATGCCTAATGTACTACCAATCATAGCTTAGCAACACAGTGCCTTTTAAGTATATCCTGTTAAGCCTTGTGATCACATGCCAAGTAGGATCTGTGTCTAGCTACTGCTTGCCCAATTTCAGAGTGTCATATCATATATTTACAGTCTACAATAAAGATTATAAATACATACATCCATCAACAGAGTGTCATCAAAGGAAATAAACAGCAATATTTAATCTTATTATCTCCAAAGACAAATATAGATTTTATATTTTATTACATTTATTGTCAAATTCTTTTCTTTAGTAACTTGGGGCACAAAGTGTGCTTGCTGTGTGTTTATGAATTATTTAAGATACTTATAGATTTTAATGTCAGTATTCTGATAGTCACTTTATCGTGTACCTTAATAGACTTATTCCATTGAATAATTGCATGAATATTTAAATGTGATGAATTAACATTTAGAAGTTCATACACAAAATGCTTCTTAGGTTTATTTATTAGTAAAAAAAAATAAGTGGCAATTATGTACATTCGTTAATTTTTAGTTGTTTGTGAAATAATACAATTCTGAAAACTGAGACAATGTCTTCCATTTATTGTGAATCAGAACCTTAGATCAAAGGCCATTTAGGATGTTTTGAGAGAGTTGGGAAAGTGATGGATAGAGACAGACACTCAAGTAATTACATCTAATTTCTTGTCATAGATCTTTTTGCTGGGACACATCACATCTTGGTTTATAAGCTTGGATTGCAATGTCTTTCAGTTCATGGCAACTGTCTCTCAGATTCCAAATTTGTCATCACATATCAATACAAATTCATACTTATGAATAAAAATGAGTTAACACTTCAGTAGGAAAACAGCCTTGTATTAATAATAAAAATTCTGAACAAAGGTGCACACATAAATTCTGCTAATATTTTGACATTATTTGACACAAGTAGGATACTTGATGTGACCATCAGTACACTTGGTACGGAATGGATTAGATTTTGGCTGGCGATGATAGCTAGTTTTGCATATAAACTCAACCATCTCTCCTGACTGGGAATAAAGCTTTTGTCTTTCTTTCCACCTGAGTGTTATGTTATGCTTGTCCATAATTTCTTTTGATATTATACATGCATCTGAAAGAAAAATTAGTATAAAATATTTAGTAAGTAAACCTACAAACCTGTCAACCTTTAAGTAGAATGTGTTATGTTTCAAGGATTCTCTTTCTCATAACCCCTTTTTAAAAACTATAAGAAACAGTATTAGTTAAATGACTATAGAATGATAAATGATGTTAAAGTTATATGGATAATGTGATAATTAGATTTCATCACCAAAGATTCCTAACATCACTCATATTACAAGATTCACAATTTAAGATCTGTATTACAAGATTTGCATCACTCAATATTCATGGCTTTTTTCATAGATTAAGAGGTACAAAATTTGAACTGTAACATATGATATACAGATCCAATGTACAATGAGATGACTATATAGTAACAAATAGTTCATTAAATTTAGATTCTAAAAAAGCCCTGCTTACAGCATTCACCCACTTTTCGAGCTTTTCTAGTCCAGACTTCCAAAGTCTTTCACATTGGGCACTTTTAAGTTTGGACTAAATACAAATTGTGTTATGAGATGGCCGTGAGACTGTGGGGGCTAGGGACTGGAATGTGATTGTGTGAATGAGAATGTCCCCTATATGATCCAAGTATTTGAACACTTTTTCCACAGTAGTGGCACTGTTTTGGGAGGCTCGAGAGGTGTGGCCATGATGGAGGAAGCATGCTTCTGGGGATGGGCTTTGAGAGTTTAAAGCCATATTCCATTTCAGTTTTTCTTTCTGCTTCCTGTGCCTACCTGAAGATGTGAACACTCAACATTCTGGTCTGGCTAAGAAAGATAAGATAATAAAAAATAAAATAAAATAACTGATGAATTCATTTCTAACAAACCATCCTAACAAAATATATTCTAGTGAGAGCAATATTCATAAATTAAAAGTAGCTAAAAAATGAAACATTGAGAACATATAAATCCCACTGAAGAAAATCATGCTAAAAGCAATCTTATTCCCATTTATTCCACAAGAAGCAATGAATTTAGCAACAGAAATAAAAGACTTCTACCACAAAACTAAAGTCAACACTGAAAGGAACTGAGGAAAGAAATTTGAGGAAATCTATATCAATGGAATCAAAGACTAAATTTTATAAAATGTCCATATTATGTAAAGCAAATAACTGACTCAATAAATCATCATCAAAATATCATTTTTTTAAATAAAAGGGAATAGGTGTCTTGTTAGCACAGTAGGTAGTGTGACAGTATACAGACACACATCAAAAAGATCATCCACCATGATCAAGTTGACTTTATACCAGAGATGCAGGGATGGTTCAATATATGTAAGTCAATAAACGTCATAAATCATGCAAATGGACTCAAAGAACCACATGGTCATCTCAGTAGATACAGAGAAGGCCTTTGACAAAATTCAACATGCATTTATGATAAAAGTCCTAGAGGGAATTGAACTGGAGGGAACACACCTCAAGGTAACTAAAGTTGTATACAACAAACCCACAGCGAACATCATTCTAAGTGGAGAAAAATAGGAAGCATTCCCATTAAAATCAGGAACCAGACAAGTCTCTTCACTATCTCCACTCCTTTTAATATAGTGCTTGAAACTCTTACTAGAGCAATAATACAAGAGAAGGAAATTAATAAATACTAATAGGAAAAGAAGAGGTCAAATTATCCCTTTTTGTAGATGATATGATATTGTATCTTAGACATGCCAAAAATTCCACCAGAAAACTCATAGAAATGATTAACACTTTCACTAAAGTGGCAGGGTATAAAATTAATCTACAAAAAATTTTAAATCATTAAAGAAAGAGATTGAGGAAGACATCAGAAGATGGAAGGACCTCCCATGCTCATGGAATGGAAGAATTAATATTGTTAAAATGACCATCCTACCAAAAGTCATATATAGATTCAATGCAATGCCAATCTAAATCCCCATGACATTTTTCACAGAACTGGAAAAAACTCTCCTAAGATTCGTATGGAAGCACAAAAGACCTTGAATAGCCAAAACAACCCTGATCACGAGCAAGGCCGGGGGGATTTCTATGCCAGATTTCAAGCTGTATTACAGAGCTTAGTCATAAAATCAACATGGTACTGGCACAAATATAGACCCATAGACCAATGGAACAAAATTGAAGACCCAAATATGAGTAAATACAATTTCGGTCACCTGATATTTGACAAAGGGGCAAAGAACATTAACTGGAGGAAAGATAGCATGTTCAGCAATGGTGCTGGCAAAGCTGGATCTCCACTTGTAGAAGAATGAAACTAAACCCCTATCTTTCACCCTGCAGAAAAGTCAACTCAGAATGGCTCAAAGACCTCAATGTAAAGCCTGAAACTCTGAAACTATTAGAAGAAAACTTTGGAAATAACCTACAAGATATAGGCATAATTGGGAAAAACCTACAAGATATAGGTGTAGGAAAGGACTTTCTAAACCGGACACCAATAGCCCAGGAAACAAGGGAAAGAATTAACAAGTGGGACCTCATTAAACTAAAAAGCTTCTGTACATCAAAGGAGGCAACCAGGGAAACAAACAGAAAACCCACAGAATGGGAGAAAATCTTCACTAGCGACATATACGACAGAGGTTTAATAATCAGAATTTATAAAAAACTCAAAAAATAGAGAACCAAGACAAGAAGCAACCCAATTAAAAGATGGACCAAGGAACTGAGCAGAGGTCTCAGAAGAAAAAATAATGATGGCCAAGAAGCATCTTAAAAGGTGTTCAACATCACTAGTAATTAGGGAAATGCAAATTAAAACCACAGTAAGATTTTATCTTACTTCAGTCAGACTGGCTAAGATCAAGAGAACAAATGATACCAGATGTTGGAGAGGGTGTGTGCAA
>NW_008336901.1:518658-551470 GCF_000622305.1 Nannospalax galili
AAGGTGGGTCAGCACAGAGGAATCATTTCCTCCATGCTTCCAAGGGAAGCCAACCATCGTTTAGCAGGACCTTTGTCTTACCTTCACATAGATGGAACTGGTAAAAGAAAGGAGCCAGGGGCTCCTCCCAAGCCCATGTGACCCCTGAGGAACAGATCCTCAAATGACCTTAAGAGTAAAAATAAATCAGTTTTATCTGCACCAACTGTATGGCCTTAAACACCCGAAAGGAAAGCATAACCAAAGATTAAATGGGCCAACATAATTTCATAAGAGTCCATATGTATAGCTAAAGGCTACATAACAAGCAAAGGAAAGCGATATCTTCTTTTGAGTTGATGGCCAGGGTGGCCAAAGGGATTCCCAGATAGTAACCCAGCATAGAACTGGGAAAATGAACAGCAGACCCCAATCTTATCCAAAGGAATACAGACAACTGATTACCGCTAGATGAAGAACAGCTGACCCTCCTAAAACAAAGACCTCTAGATAGGCTAACTAGATTCACCAGAAGGTCAAGTAGTGGGGAATGTCTGGGGGTGCCAACAACACAGCAGACAGTAGCAGGGATATCGGAGAATAAGGGCTCTAGTGGGGGGAGGGAGGCTATGGTAGGGTGCTACCTGGGAAGTGGGTATATAAATAAATTTAAAAAAATTCTTCAAAGCATAAAAATTTGCTCCTTAATAATTAGTAAATGTGAAAAACATTACCATTGAAATCTACCTGATGACTTTATATCCATGCTCAGATGCCAAGGAGCTCAGAAAATAACTGACTGTGACTAGTAATAATCAGATATATAGAGATTAGAAACACATGTGCATCATAGTGTCAATTGTATTAAAAATGATTTTCTTCTGTATGAAACTGTATTTTAGTAATGAAATGGAGATCTTTTTTAAAGTTTAAAACCATTTAATTTTATGACTTATATGGTTTATATGGAGTACATTACTGTATAACTATCAATTCAACTGTAAACCTAAAAGTTTACAGCTAATTTTGAAAGAGATGCATCTTAGCTCTGGAAATTGTTATTGACTATGTCAATGCTGTTGTAACAAAATGCTTCTTCTAATTATATGGTTATTAAATAAATAATTAAAAAAAGAATCTCAAGAGTAAAAAAAAGGGAATAGGTGCCTTGTTAGCACAGTAGGTAGGGGAAATTTTCATAAAAGTAGGGGAAATTTTCTAAAGTTTATATGGAAGCACAAAAGAATAAGCAAAGAGAAACAGAGTGAGAAAGTCTGATGATATCACAACACTTTATTTTGAGACATACCAGGAGCCACAGGAACCAAAACAATATGGTATTGGCATAAAACAGACACACAGTTCAATGAAAGAGAATAGAAATTTCAAACACATACCCATGCATCTATACTTAACTGATCTTGACCAAATTTTCAAAATATCCATTGAAGAAAGGGAAAACCCTTCAATAAATGGTTCTAGGAAAGCTGGATATCCATGGGAAAATGATTAAAATTTGGTTTCTATTTCTGATTCTGGGCAAAAATCAACTCAAATTGGATCAAAGACTAAAAGGCTAAAACTACTAAAAGAAACATGAGAGAAACTATACTTGGCTCAGGTGATGAATTTTTGGGATAGAATCCCCAAAGCATAAGAAACAAAAGCAAAATGACAAATAGAATTTTATCAACTAAAATATTTCTATATAGCAAAAGAGGCAGTAAATAGAATTAATAGACAACCTAGATAATTAGAGAAAATATTTATCAACTATCCATTACCACAAGCTTACTGTTAAAAATACATAAAGACTGCAGAGTACTCAACCCTAAATGGGACATCTATATTGCATCCTCTCCTCCCAAGAGTCAGGAAATCACTGGGGGAGAGGGTGCAAAAGTAATCTAAGGTCCACAGGTGGTAGACGAATACAAGAAATCCATGTTGCCTTAACACCACAAGATAGTTGCACATATGAACCCACAGCACCTATGACAGCATACATGAAACCTGTGGAAGCTCAAGCAAGAAAAAAACTCACAATGAGTCAATGAAGTGGGCAAGATGCCCCAGTCCTAGCTAGAGATTTATTGGCAATTGACAGCTGCTAGGAGAGGGTGAGTCTTCTACAGGAGTGTGATGCCTGGTAACCTGACTGGACTTCAAGGAATATAGACCCATACCCAAGAGCATTTGGCAAACACAGATTAGACTCCTTAGACCTTTAAAAAATAATTATAAAGAGCATATATTTGGGAGCAGGTAATGGATTGGGATAGAGATATAAAAATAATACATAATTCAAAATACTTATCAAAAACAAGTAAACCTACCAAAATTGGGCAAAATGAATAGATATTTTTCAAAAGAAATAAACACTGTCAATAATGAAAAAAATCAACATCATTAGCAATAAGGGAATTGCCAGTCAAAGCTACACCAAGATAGCAGATACCAGTTAGAATGGTATTAAAAAACAAGCCCTTAAAAGTAACAAATGCTAAGGGGCATGCACAGAAAAACTGTTACACAGTGTTGATGGAAATGTGAGTCTGTGTAGTTATTATAGTGAGGAATGTGGAGATTTGCTTAAAAATTTTAAAAAATACACAGCTCAATAAAAAGATTAAAAATAGATCTATCATATATTATTCCTATATCCTTTTGCTTGGTGAAAAGAAATCAAGTCAGCCTACTAAACCTGTATGTCTATGTGTAAAGCACACAGCTAAGTCACAGTAACTAAGATGTGAAATATGTTTAGATGCCCATCAGTGGATGAATGAACATGAAAGACATCATGGTACATTTATACAGTGGAATATTATTCAGACATCGCAAGTAACTAATTCTCATTATTTGAGTGAAAAGTTGGAAGTGGATGATATTATGTGAAATGAGCAGAACACAGTCATGTGTGTTCTCTCATATGGTGGAATATTCTTAAAAATCTACTTGAATGCATAATATTATTAGTAGTGGTTGGAGAGGTGTATGTAAGGGAAGGATGTATGAGGGAGGGGGAATTTAATCATTCAAAGGTGCATATAGGTATGGGAATATCTTACTTCCATTTATACAAAAATCAATACATGCTAACCAAACTCTTAAAATAAACACTAATGTATTTGACAAATATTTAATTTAAAAAAGCATTAACAAAACTTGATTTCCTCACACACTGATATTGGGCAGTCAAGCATTAGGCAAAACAGTTATTGTTAATCTGTGAGTGTTCTGTCTGAGTAGAAAGATGTTGCAATAATCATCAAACAGATTTTCCCAGCACCCGAGAGAGTTGACACTTACGTAAGCATTTTGGAGGCTCTGACCACTCTCCATTTCTGCATGTTATTGTCTTGCTGCCCTGTAGTTGATAGAGGGCCTGGCACTGATACTCAACTGATGAAGCTGGTGGGTACACTGGCAATGGGAAGGAGGTAATGTCTCCATTGTCAATAGGTGGAGGAGGCCCACATTTTCCTGTTGAATCTAAAAGATAACATTCGGTTTTTTGTGAGACCAAGTCAAAATACAGGATCATGTAAAATTAATATAAATAAAGTGTTCTATATAACATCAAGACTTTCATTATTTCTAGCTAGAGAAATGATTACTGGAAGAAATATTTTGTTGTTTTGTTTTGGTTTGTTGTTTTTATTTTTTTGAGACAGGGTCTCCCTGTAGCCACAGCTGACCTGGAACTCACTATGGAGACCAGGTTGACCTCGATCTTATGGAGATCCACCTGTCTCTGTCTCCTGAGTGCTGGGATTGAAAGCATGAGCCATTATGCCTGGCTACTGGAAGAAATTTAATCATACAAATGGTGAGTTAGATCTTCAAACTCTTCCTTTCTCTTCACTGAAGGTACTTAATAAATTATGACAAGTATGTTGCCACAATTTGTATGTTCTAATACTATTAAATATATTGTGAAAATAATGAGTTGGCATATAGCTAAGACAGGAAGTTTATAGTATTAAAATATACTGCAGTATTTATTGTACCTCTAATCGTATTTCTTGATTTTTATAACCATTTCCCTAAAAACATCCAATTATTGAAACTAATTAAAAGATTATTAAATGTACTTGTTGGATTCCCTGATACAGTCAATAAAAGAGGATCTGGAGAGATGGCTCAGTGGGTAAGAGCACTGACTGCTCTTGCAGAGCACCAGGTTTGATGTCCAGCCTCCACATGGCAGCTAACAACCATTCATAGCACCAGTTCCTGGTTATTTGGTGCACTTTTCTGTATGTGTAAATATACCTTTGAGTGCCATGCCTGTGGGGGTCAGAAGAGGGTGACAAGATCCCCTGGAGCTGGAGTTATGGATGGTTGCAACCCACCTATTAGTGCTGGGAAATAAACCTGGCTCCTCTGCAAGAGCAGTCAGTGCTCTTAACCACTAATCCATCTCTCCAGCCCTAAAGAAAATCATTTCAAAAGAGACCAGCAAGATCTCTTTACTAATCACCTTGGACCAAAATTCAAAAGGAAGTAGCTCCCCAGCCACCAACCATGGAGGCCACAGGAAATGAAAGAAAGTAACTGCTAGTCTCAAGTTTTATATCCAGTGGTGCTAATCTTTGTAACAAAGGTATACACGAAGACATACTCTATAAAAGAGGACAAAGAGAACTTACCTAAAGTAGTTACTAAAGAATAATCATTAAAACTTTTTAAAGAAGCTGGGTATGGTGGTGCATGTCTCTAATCCCAGCACTTGGGAGACAGAGGCAGGTAGATCTCTTATGAGTTCAAGGCCAGCTGATCTACAAAGCAAATTTCAGGCCAGCTGGGGTTACAGGGAGACCCTGTCTCAAAAAGAACTGAGCCCCCCCCCAATTACTTGAAGAAGTGAAAACAGAAAATAAGACTTCAGGAGAAAAGTAACTAATAAAAGGAGGGGTATGTAATAGATGGGTCTTTTGTTTGGGGTTTGCTAAGGCATGTTCATGTTTGAAGTAAAATTCTATCATTTGTTACTACTGGTGCACAAAGTATGTAAAAGGAGATGCTAAGGGAATTTCTACTTCAAACATAGGAATGGTAAATGGATTTTAAAGGTGAGTTCAATTTTCGTATTTTTATTGAAATATGAAATGTCAATATTAGAAAAAGTTAATAACACACACAATCACCTAGAGTGACTTCAATAAAATGATTTGGGAAGTTGTCAGATGTATGCATTTGAAAAAATAAAAGATATATTAAAATGGAATTTTTGAAAGTTATTCCTCTAAAGAAACGAAAGAGAAGAAAAACAGAGAAAACATACAAATAAAATTATGACAGCTATCCTGAACATACAATTGTTTCACATGTAAATGGTCTAAATACAGAAATTTGAGCTATAGACTGGACATTTGAAAATGGCTTATAGATAGCACATAAATTTGTTCTTCTCCAATATATAGTATATAATTAAAGGTAGATGACTCATTGACATAATTTTGGGCTTTGCTGTGTTCTAGTTAGCTTTCTATTGCTGTGATAAAAGACTGACTAAAACCAGCTTGGGGAGGAAAGGGTTTATTTGGCTTACAGCATATAGTCCATCATCAGACAGCAAGACAGGAACTCAATGCAGGAACCTGGAGGCAGGAACTGAGGCAGAGAGCATGGAGGAAGTCTGTTTACTGACTTGCCTCCTCCTGGCTTGCTCAACTACATTTCTTATACAACCCAGGCCTACCTTACCAGGGATAAGACTGCCGGTATTTGGTTGGGCCCTCCTACATCAATCATCAATTAAGAAAATGCCTCACAGACAGGGACATGGGCCAATACAATGGATGCATTCAACAACTGAGGTTTTCTCTTCCCAGGTAAATCTAATTTTTGTGAAGTTGACAAAAATACAAAATACCACATACTATATGTATAGAAATAAGTCTGGGCAAGTAAAATTGAAGAAGCAAAAACACCAATGGAGATATATCACAATTTCCACTTTAAGATGAATATTTTGCAATTGTTTTCTCAAGTCTCATATATATTTATATAATCATTTATACATAAATAATTTGTGAAAAATAACTAAGTGTCTTAAGATGTGGAATTTTCCTTATTGTTAATTGTTCCTTTAATGTGACTTAATTTTTGTTGAAATACCCACTAAACTTCTTAGTTCAATTCACTAAAAGATTTAAAATTTTAGAAATGCCATTTATTTGCATTTGAAAAATGTTATTTTCTATAAGAATCACCTCACTTTATTTTCACTAATATGCTTTATCCAATCTACATGCACAAGAAAATCAGGAATATGGTGCTGTACCTTTGCATTGAGGTGGTTCTGTCCAAATTCCATTTAAACACATCACTTCCACTTCCCCAAATGTTTCAAAAGGTTTATTGCATTCATAACGCACTCTCTCACCAGATGCATACTTAGCCATGAGCTTTGTTAATATAGTAGCATTTTTCACTTGTGGTGGATTCATACAGGAATTATCTAAATAGCAAAACAAAGTATCACTACTCAGTGTTCATTTTGAGGCGTCAATCAACAAATGAGATGTCAAATACATTTCAAGGGCATTTGCAGATAAACTGATACTCTCATTTACTGCTTTCAATAAATTTACATGCACTATTATGTAAATGAAGATATAATGATATATTAAAGTTAAGTTTTCATGTCCTTAAGCTGACAGACATTTTTCTCCTTTGGAAGCCAATGAAAATTAAAAATATCCTAAAATTTCTCTTCAAATATGGTATTAATAAATATTATAAATTCTATGAAAGCAATGTGAATTGCTAAAATGCAAAAGCGCCAGATAAAAAGATCATGTGACATCAGTTGTAACTTTCTAATCATTCTGCTTATTCATTGCAAGTTTAGCCCCATACGATTCAACACAGAGGGAGTTCTTCAGAGAGTAATTCAAGAACTGAGAACTCACTTTGAAGAATACAGTTTTAAGAAAATGATGATCAAAGAAAATGTCCCAATATCCTAACAGAAGATTAGAGAAGTAAAATATAAATAAGTTCATAATTGAAAAGTGAATCTTTAACAAAGTATTTCCAAATATTTAAGGATACTATGATCAACAACACTTAATGTTTTAGATACAAAGGTAGTAATAATAGCCTAGAGCAACATTTTCCAAACTAAGGTAAACACAAATCCCCTTAAGGTCTTTGTAGAATGTCTTCAAGGTTTCATCTCTAGAGTTTTTCTATTGGTAGCTCATCAATTTTAATGTAAATTTATAACACCTGGCCCAAAGATACTGTTAATGCTGGTGCTGGAACTATTTTCTGGGAACAATAGATCTATCAGATTAATCATTGGATATTCAATTCAATTGTTTTATTTTAAATATAAACCTACTACATCTTGCCTTAAAATTAATCTATGCCCGCTTTTAAATGATGCTAGACAATTTTATATTTATCACCTCTGACACTTTAATGAATACATGTCAAAAGTCCAGCAAAGTACCTTTGCATACAGGCTTTCCTATCCACTTGCGATTAACACATGTCACAATGTTAGACCCATCCAACTGGTAAGAAGGTGCACATTTATAAGTCACTTGTTCTCCTGACCTATATGAATCCTTTCTCTGTTCTATGGGTATGGCATTATCAAATGTGGGTAAATCACCACAATCAGTTCCTGAAAGAAAAACAGTAAGTTATAAGATACATAATATCTAAAATGATAGACACATATAGAAGAATAAATACATTATATTTCTTATAAATAGACAAAATATATTCCAAGTTCTGACTTAATTACACTGAATTGTTCTAAATTTATCCAATGTATAATTTGGGAATGACTTAAAATACTGAATACTAGTGGGTTTAGATCTTGAAATTATACATTTTGTATTCAAATTATTTTCCCTCATACCTCCCACCTTTATGATGAATTTCTATGTTTTTATTTCTTCAAATGTAAATTATTTCCAGTTATTGTTTCATATTTTTAGAGTATACATATTTATAGTGAGATTGCTGCTAAGCATGTCATAATGATGATGCTGATGAGTTGGGCCAGCTGTGCTCCAGCAGTGGAGATGAGAAATCTGAGATTTCTCATCAGAGGATGCTGACAGCTCACACTAGATGATTTGAAAAGTGAAGTAACTGGCCTCATAATCTAAAACTATTATTATTAGCACTATATTTCTCTGCTAGAATATATAACCTTTAGGAGATAACTTCTCTATTTTATTTTTATCATGAATTATATATATAATTAATATAAATATAAATGTGTGTGTGTCTGTGTGTGTGTATGTGTGTCTGTGTCTGTGGTTCTTAGTGTATGTGCCCACAGAAGACAGAGAAGGTCAGCTACTTTTGAGCTGGAGGTATAGATGACTGTGAACCACCTGATGTATATGTGCTGGGAATAAACCTTTGGTCCTCTGGAAAAGCAGTGCAGGCCCTTAACTTCTGAGCCATCTCTCCATCCCACAGTTTACATTATTATTCATACCATATATCGTTTGAATTAGATTATCTGTAACAAAGAGAATAAAATAAAATATGCTATACTTATGCAATTTGGTGGCTGGGACCACTTTCGTCCTACACATTTAATAAATGCCGGTCCATCAATTCCAAAACCTTCAGAACAATTGTATGTGACCTCTTCTCCATATTGGTAAGTGTCTAGCTCCTGAGACACAATACCATGGTGTATTGAAGGTGGAGGTCCACAAGGAAGTCCTGAAAATAACATAATGAGAGTAAAATAGTGAAATAAGTCCATGTTGCATTAGCTCAGAAATTTGGCTTTATGTGCCAGTTTTGCATGTAGCAGTGTGTGAAAGAAAGGGTCGTACAGAAGACATGACATCACTTTCTATTGTTTTGCATCTGTTAAACTGCCACAACCACAGCAAGAACTTGACACCAAAAACGTCCATACTTTAAGCTTCTCTGACAGATCAGGAATGATAAAAAGAAGCAAAAAAGCCTAGACCAACATAATTTATTACTATATTCTAAATATGTAACCTTACATTCACAGACAAATGAGGCTCTCACCAATCATCAAGGCTTCTTTTTGCAATAGGTGGGGACTATTACAAAGTTGCACAACTTGTCAAAATGTAAAGAACAAGTGACTGTGTGGTGCCAGGCCCTAACAGATACATCTACAACGCGACCTCAAACACCTAAAGCTCAGAGAACATTGTGGAAGAGAAGGAAAGAGTTTAAGAGCCAAAGGAACAAGATAATTCATTCTAGACATGATAGGAACACTGCTTCCATGAAATCTCCATAGTGTGGTAGCCTAAGAAGATGTGAATAATGACAAAATTTGTTGATACGTCAATGGAATGTGGGGCATTTCACAGCTTTCCAACCCAAGATGAAGAGCCAAAGGAAGTCAATTGATGATGAGGGATGAAGAATCAGTTTTCAACAGGGAATAGCTCCTTTATAACACATGTACACAGCAGCAATACTAAATGGACTCAGTGCATGTGTAGGGAACAATAATAGTCAAGAGACAAGAAATTGAGAGGAGGCGCATAAGAAGACTGGGGAAAGGGCCAGGGAGGAGTGCAAATGATGCGAATACAATGCTCACATGTGATTTTCCTGAAAAAATTAAAAATACAGTGAAAAAGGAGAAAAGTACCATCTAGTGCAAAAATTCAGAAAATACATTGTGGGAAAAAAAGATTAAAGTATAACTGATGGCAAACTCCCATGAACAGCTGAGTTAAATGTACTATATATCACACTTTTTGAAAGAAATGCAAGAGTTTGGGGCTGAAGAGATGGCTCAGCGATTAAGAGCACTGACTGCACTTGCAGAGGACCTGGGTTTGATTCCCAGCACCCACTGCTATGAACCGTCCTTAACTTCAGTTCCAGGGGAATACTACACCCTCTTCTGACTTCCATGGCATCGCACAACATGGGTGCACTCACATACATGCAGGCAATACACTCATACACATAAAATAAAAATAATAAATATATTTTTTTGAAAAGAAAGAAATGCAAGAGTGAAAATTGATTTTATGGTTATCAACACCGTAAAACAAGGAAGATTCACTTATGCCAAAAGAACTTTCATGGTAAAATATATAAGTGGTTCGTTCTCCTGATTTTGACCACAATCGATTATTTGTAATGATCTGTTCTAAAATCAGAACTGGGTTTTCACACCGCTCTCACCGACACACTGAGGTGGAGAACTCCACTTCCCCATGTGGCAGGTTATCCCATTCTCCCCAGATATTCTGAAATCATCATCACAAATATAGCTGAGTTTAGTGCCATGTTCATGAATTCTTGACTCAACTGTGTCTCTCCTTTCTTCTGACAATCTAGATAGCTTAATAGTTCCATGGTTTATTTCAGGGGGGTCAGAACATGAAATCTTTTCTGCATGGACAACAGAAAGAAAATAGTTAAGCATTAGTAAAATGTTTAAATTGAAAAATAAAGCCAAACCGTTTGCATTAGGCCTATCCAATTGTGGTACTACTCCCATTTTCAATATCCCCTTCTCACGAGTTCTCTTCACTTTGAGGAGAAAATAATAAACTAAATGAATGTTACAAAGTAATTCAAACTCTACTGACCAACACAGCGTGGTAGTGACTGCCATCTTCCCTCTTTGCACACCATTTCTTCTCTTTCCAGAGTTACATAATTTTTCTGGCAAAGAACAGATACTTTTTCTCCATCCAAGTAGTTCAACGTACTGTTCATAATTTGGGCCTTGGGAATCTGGGGTGGAGGTGGGCAGGATTCTTTCTCTATTTCTAGAAAATATTGAAAATTAGAATTATTGATTAAAATCATATCTTAAAGTATTCAAAGAATAATTTCCAATATATAGAAATTTAAGTAATAATGAAGAATTATCCATATAATAATATTTCTGTGCATTGTACTTTTCAAGGATGGCAGTTTAACATCTTTTCTTGTGGTCCCGTTTTTCCATTCCTTTTTAAGAAGTCTTGTATTATTTATATGAAACCTTAATTATTGCTAGGTTTTGGATGTTTTAACTGAATTTTACAGTTAAATACACATATTTAAAAATTTACATCATGATCTAAAAATAGTTATGGATAGCTATGATCTAATGTATTAGGTTACATTAAATGCCTTTTGAGATAATTCACTAATTAAATTTGATTAGGAGAGGAATATTTATGTTTGGTTAATATATCAGTTATTTTTTCATTTCTATGACCAAGGACCAGACAAAAGCAACTTAAGGAGTGTTTGTTTGGGCTCATCGTGGCAGCTGAAGTGTGAAGCAGCTGGACACAGCGCATTTGCAGTTAGGAAGTGAGAGATTAATTCTGGCACTCTGCTCAATTTCTCCTTTTTACTTACTCCAGGATTCTAGCCCATGAAATTGTTCTACCCACATTTAGAAGAGTTCTTCCCATCTAATTTAACCCAGTAGAAAACTCCCTCATAGACATTCAAAGAGGTTTTTCTCCTAGGTGGATTATAGATCTTGCCAACTTGACAGTCAGTATGAACCACAACAATTAGTAATCAATTTGACATTGACTGAATGAACCAAAGCACAGGTCATGTCCACAAAAGATTTACAGTGTGCTATTTAAACTTTAATGGTTCACCTGCACTGTTTAGGGATTTATAAACTTATGACATATACCCAGGTTAGTAGCTAATTAGTATGGCATTAAGACACTTGCAAATGTGTGCCAAAGTCTCCACAAAACTGAGACACCTCCGATGTCACTTACATATTCATAACACAAAGGCAGCTTTTATTGATTTTAATAGCTTCAATTTTTCTAGTTCTACTTGAGTACAAGTAGAACTAGAAACTAGAAACAAATTAAAAACTAAAACGAATGAATACTTGTACAGCAAATGCATTTTCCCACATATATTCTTTGAACAACTGGCTATCCATATATGAAAATAAAACAATCACCACCTTCCTTAGTATTCTAATTAAAATTGATATCAGACAGATGATAAAGCCAGAAGAAATTACAGAACACATGCACTTGATTGAAATGTATGTAATATATTTGATTTTGTGATGTCATGGAAATTCTTTCTCTGTGTTTTAGACCTGAAGAAATAGGTTAAAATATTGTTGTAAGAGCTGGGTGTGGTGGCCCACGTCTTTAATCCCAGCACTCAGAGGCAGAGGCAGGCAGATCTCTATGAGTTCAAGGCCAACTTGGCATACATAGTGAGTCCCAGGCCTGCTGGGGCTATAGGGAGATCCTATCTCAAAAAGACAAAAAAAAAATTGTGGAGGACAAGTTATCTCACAATAACAGTGGCAAATACAGAAATGAAAAGCTAAAATAGCAGAATGAACTTGTTGCTGTTCTATTGGAATTGGAGATGTCATAATAACTCAGGACAAACTGATAAGTGGTTATAATGATGGATAGATTTAATTTCTAGATTGCTTTCGATAGGGTAACCATTTTCACAATATTAATCCTACTGATCCACGAGTATGGGCGATCTTTCCATCTTCTGACGTGTTCTTCAGTTTCTTTCTTCAATGCCTTAAAATTTTTATTGCACAAGTCCTTCACTTCCTTTCTTAGATTTATACTAAGATATTTTATTTTTTTTTAGGCTAGTAGATTAAAAAGCTTAACGCCAGGAATGGAGCCTTTCTTTTGAAGCTGTTGACCAGGGGTCTCACAGACCCTCAGGCAATACTTGCACTGCTCCTGCTTTTGGTTACCAACCAGAATTTGATGGTAGAATCCTATTGAAGACACACTTGAATTGTAGAACAAACAAGGAGAAATCAAGCTAGTACTAACTTCAAGGCTTCGCTCTGCTGGCTAGCCTTTAGAGTGCTGGAAGGTGTTATGCATGGTACTGCGAAAAAAATGTAATCAGCACCCTTTCCCAGCTATAAATCTTTTCTTTTCTTTTTATAGGGAAAGGTATTTTAATGAAAAAATTGACAAAGGATTAGTATCCATAGGAAGAAGCTCTTTTAATAAATAAGAAAATTATAAATGTACCAGTATAATAAATGAGCAAAGGAATTGCACAGGAACAATTCTGAAGCATGATAGTTTCTTAAATTGATTGTTAATGAAGAAGGGAAGGATTTTGGACTTGGAAACTATACTTTCAGAATTTGAAACATGCTGTTACCGACTGGTCTGGTACCTTTGTGCAAAGTGTATCTGATTGTCTGGATCATTTTAACCAAAGCAAAAATGATGATACCAACTAACTTATAGATTTTTTTGTGAAAGCTAAATGGCTTCATAAATGCAAATGTTTTGAATAGCACTTCAAAGGGAAATTGCAGTACGTACTGTGTATCAATAAACGATACCAGACAAGTCCCTAGGTGCAAGCAACAGAATTACTGAACAATGCAGTTCATTAAAACTCTATTACATATAATGGAAAAAAATTTCAGAAAAACTATATTGAAACAATAGTATTCAGAAAAAAATATCCAAAGAATACACAAAATTTAACATTAATGTTTTAAAATACATGAAACTATGTTTTATTGTATCATGTCTATAGACTGAATGAATAAAAATATGATTGGAAAGGATGTGTACGAACTTCAAGACAAAAGCTGCCTTGGAAGAATATGGGAACAGCACAAGGCAGGAAACCAATTTGCTGTACAAAGCAATATGACTTGATAGAAAATAGAAGGCCCTGTGGCAAATAAGTCAAAGCATCAATGTGTTTAAATCCATATGATGTAAACTTGAATACCTATTATTCACGTATGTTGTCAATATTGCATAATTTCAAGATTTTATAAACAAGCTGAATCCAGATCATTTTTAATGCTTGTCAGAAATATTTCTGCTTTTTTGGTTTTGTTTTTACTGAATTTTTGTGTATTTCATATAGAGCATCTCAATCAATCAGTTTTTTGTGTACACATTTAGTTTTATTGTAACAAAGCAACTTGTGGTCTTCTAACGTTTTAACTGAGCATCATCTTCTTCCCTTTCCAGTGAAAAAAAAAGTTTAAAATAAACAAAATTACAATAGAGGATGTCAATTCCAAATAGAATCCTGTAGGTTCTGCTGATTCACCCACTGAGTGGCAGGGCTCAGGGCACCATGAGGAGAGAAGTTTATCTTAAAAGTGTTATCTTAAACTGCAAGGATGTCCATTAAACATCACAACTAACATGCCAAAGGAGAAGCCATGTTGTCAAAATGCCCACTTAACCCACCCAAACATCTCAAACTCACCCTTTTCTGACCTTCTATACCCATTTCTTAAAACTTTTTTTCTTTTTATTAAACAAAAGTAGACAGGTACATGGTGGTAAACGCTAACTGTCCATATTCACATAGAGACACAGTGTAATCTCTCAGCCCAATATACAGAGAAAGGGGGAAAAAAGGTAGAATTCTATGCACTACTACATAGGGGCCAGGCATTCCCAGCTTCCAGCAGAGTCAAGGAGCAGGAGGTTGTTTTTCCCACAGAGCACGGTGGTGGTAGTGGCAAGTTCACAGTTTGAGACAAGAAGGGACCAAAATGAATTTAGAACAGAAGAGTGGAGGTTCTTTTCCTGTTGCACTCTGCTCAAAGTCATTTCCCCCAAATATGTTGAGAACCATCGTGTTGAGAAAAGAGACTTCAAAAACATGGTGACTGAGCACAAGAGGGGCAGGGGAGGGGAAGACTGCAATGTGATGCCAGGGACTGGAGGAAATTAAAAAATAAAAATAAAAATTTAAAAAAGGAAGGTTGGAATCCACCAGTGTTCTTTTCTTTCAATCATCTTCTCCTTCATCCTCCTGTCCTTCCTCTCCCTCATCATCTTCATCTTCTTCACCTTTATCCTCGTCCCCTTCTTCATCAATATCTTCCAACCCTCCTCCTCCTCCTCCTCCTCCTCCTCCTCCTCCTTCTTCATTATCATCTTCCCCTTTTCCTTCTTCATCATCCATATCAGGAACCAAGTAGTACTGCAAGGGGGTTGGCCAGATGTCTTTGATGACCTCTCCTAGTTCATCTGTGCCTGCATCAGAATGGCCAGTGAACCACGTGAAGAAGCTCTCTGGTTCTTCATGCTGGCTTTATTCTGTGTTTGACTTGAGTGTTTCATCAAATCCTTTCCAGATTTCCACTTGATTTCAGTGGACTTTGAAGATGGATCACCACTCTCATTCAGATGAAATTCTTTGGAGAGAACTTTATTTTCAAAGGAAAGATTTTCATCAAAATAAAAATCTATTCTGTAATCTGATTTTGTATCTTCAAATTCTGTCACTTCAACTCTGGTCAAATAATGTAGCGCCTTTTCATCCTCCTCAAGCAGTGCAGACACTTGTGGATGGTTGATAAATGCTGTTACCCAAAAATTTGGGACTTTGGCGATCAATTCTGACCTCTTCTGAAAAATTGGTTGGTGGAGTTTGTTGTATTTCTGTTCTATTTTCAAAATATCCTCACTGGCTTGTTCATTGTCTGTTTCATTTTGTACTTCATCAATATGCTCAATTACTTCTTGTTTTTCTTAATCTCCCTTCTGCAAGTCCGGGGATGTCAGCCAGCTTTGGGGCAGTCCTGGGTAGGGGCTTCTTGGGCTGAGGCAGGGGTGCTGATTGCCGTTTCGGGGCCATGCCACTACGGAGGTCGGCCGAGCAGAGCACGGGTCTGACACTGCTGGCTGCAGGAAGCCTGGAGACAATCATTTTTATACTCTGGTCCCCACTGACACCCTCCCATAGTCTCCCCCACTAGAATTCATATTTTCTGTGATTTGTGTTAAGGCCTATTGTGTCAAGTAGGCATCCCCAGATGTTCCTCAGTGCAAGTTCATCTACTGGGGCCTAGTCAGCCTATCTAGAACCAGCTATGAATCTTATGGGCTAAAAAAACAACTGACCAGGTAAGACATGGCCACTGGTACAATAGTGGCATGAATGTTATGAGAGTAACCAATCACTTTCTGATTGCATGTAAGGACCACTTCATAATATGGAACCCACAGCTGGCACTGATATCAAGCCAAGGAACCTGTGGCTAAACAGGCTTCACGCCATAGAGAAGAATCTATTATTATTATTCTGCTAAATAGACATAGTATTGTACCAACTCCTACTTACTTATTGTATTCATAAATTAATGTATCTCTCAACTCTTAACAGAGAAGCTTCATCATGCAGCAGATGGTGATTAATGGAGACCCACAGTTGGTCAGCATACAGAGAGTAAGAGAATTCAGAGTGTTTATTCCAGAATAGGACACCCATATTAAACATCTGTTTCCCAGAGCTCACGGGTCATTGTGGAAGTGGAGTGAAAAAGATTGAAAGAGCCAGAAGTGGCATATGGCCACAAGGAAACAGAGTTTTCTAGACAGCTGTAAAGTTACTCATATGAACTCATAACAATGGTGACAACATGCACAAATTCCACAAAAGTTCAAGCATAGAAGTGGGGAAGCGGGGAAGAAACCCCAACTCTAGCTGAGGAACTATGGCAACCACTAGCTGCTAGGATGGGAAAAGTCAGTCTTCTTTAAGGATATGACTCTGTAGTTTAACCAGGCTATAGTGGATGGACCCACACAGAAGTGCATTTGGGGACAAAATTTGACTTAATAGGCCTTTAAAGAACATATGCATATTGTATATATAATAGAATACATGAAATCAAGTGGCAGATAGTAAGTGGAGGGTGGAGATGGGGGAAGGGTTCTAAATATGATGGAAATATATTGTGTGAAATTTGAAAAAAATCAATTAACCACCCCCCAAATCAGATTGGTAAAATCGATTGACAATAAATACACACATGCATATAGACTCCATAATGACTAGGCATAGACACAGAAATGGAATAGCACATTTGTTGCAATAAGGGAATTGGATGCTTAGAATAATAACCACCAGTAGGGCACAGAGGTAAATGAATGAGGATCAAGTTTGCTTGAGTGTTTTACTCTATAGTTACTAACACACATGATTGCGCTAGTATTTTATAACAGTTTCTGATTATTTCCTAAACTGTCTTCTGGCTAAAACATGTTTCCATTAATAAACAGCTAAAGTTTTTAAAGAACTCAAGTACTATTTTTACCCTTGGATAAGAACTAGAATAGCCTCTAGGAAACATTATAAGCAAGAGCTTACTTGCACAGGTTGGTTCAGGGTCCCATTTTCCATTGATGCAGATTGAGTGTTCATACGCTGACTTTCCTCTGCATCTGTAACTCATATTAAAGTTATGACTAAACTCATCTGATTGGTTCCCCTCTGTTGTAGTTAACTTTGGTGCTTTACACTTCTCAAGTTGATCGGTTGCTAGAAAATGAAACATATTTTCACAAACTAATTACAGCAAATTTGCTAGGTATTACATTAAAAGTTATAGGTCAACATATGATAAAATTGATTTATACATATAGATTCTGCCAATGAGCTGCTCGTGATCACTGTGCTTGAAATGGCCTGTTGTGTGAACTTGGGTCTCATGTCCAGTCTTGATATGTCAGAGGAATATGTATCATGAAGATATTTTGCACCTGGGAACTGGAAGAGCATGGAACCTTCGCTGTCTCAGATGCTCTTCACAGGAAATGACCATCACATGATCAAATCTGGTTCCACATTTGCAAGCTGTGCAAATGCTCATATTTGTTATTTTCTCATTATATTATCTTTAATCCTCTGTCTTAAAATACTAAAATAAAAACAAAATATGTATCATGAAGCTATTTTGCACCTGGGAACTGGAAGAGCATGGAACCTTCACTGTCTCAGATGCTCTTCACAGGAAATGACCATCACATGATCAAATCTGGTTCCACATTTGCAAGCTGTGCAAATGCTCATATTTGTTATTTTCTCATTATATTATCTTTAATCCTCTGTCTTAAAATACTAAAATAAAAACATCAGTGTGAATAGAATAAAATTACTTTTTTGATAGATATCATACAAGAAAAATACATCTAAGATTATTTTGTAGGAAACTAATAATTCAAAATACTTCCTGAGAGAGAGAATTGGAATAAGAAACCAAGTGCTTGGTGTTACCTATTTTACTTATATTTCTTTATTTTGCGTTGATTAGAAGTGATTTTATATGCTAGATCATCCTGTAATCTAATAATATTATCATGTCATAATAATAACTGTGCTGGCTGTGTTATGAGTTAAGTGTGGAGAACATATAGACCTTTAAATATATTATATATTTCAATTACCCAGTGAAAAGGAGAGTTCTCTCTGAATTTGACAAAATGTCGGTATAAGAGTCAAACAATATTTGTTAATAAAATGAAATGTTGAGTGAAATGAGGTTAGAGCAAATAAAAGTAATTAACCAAAGCACTGTAATGATTTCGGTAAACAATGTTTAAGATATCGGCTAGACTAACTCAAGTACTTTAGACACCTGAGATTTAGTCTCTTGCTTAAGATTGGTTGAGAAGACAAGACTGATGTTGCAAAATGTTAAGTCAAGGAAAGTACGCAGTATAGGTGAGATGGTTGTTGTGTGATTGATTTGTTTCTGAAGCGGCAGAACAAAAATCTGTGCTGTAAGATTAATTTTGTAGTGGGCCTGTGACAGCTGGAAGACGGTCATGAGAAGCTGACTACAGGCAGAGTCACCACCAGGCAAAACCCCTGCAATCTGAACAAATAACAAAACAGAAGTTTGTGTAAGTTAGAATGAAGAATTGAGTTTTCACGCCTGATATTTGACTTTTCACTGTATGAAATCAGATGAAATTATGTGTTCAAGCAGCGAAGGGCAGTGATGAAGTCAAGTCTTACAGGACTGAAGGCAGAGCTTTTGACAAAAATGTATTTGTTTAACAAAATATCAAGGTTAATAAGCATCAGCAGCTGTTTTGATTTACAAACTGTTATTGAATTGCTCAGACTTCTGGATAAAGCAGATATAGGGACTGGAGAGATGACTCAGAGGTTAAGAGCACTGGCTCCTCTTTGCAGAAGTCCCAGGTTTGATTTCCAGAACCCACATGGTGACTGACCACCATCTGTAACTCCAGGTCCAGGGGATCTGATGCCCTCTTCTGACCTCTGTGGGAATTTGCATGACATAGGTGTACTTACACACATACAGGCAATTTACACACACACACACACACACACACACACACACACACACTAATAAATAGTGAGGAAAAGAGATATAAAGGCTTATTCCTCAGGAGCTCTGTTATTTTTTGGGGGTCTAATAAACATCTAAAACTCCAGGGAATATGTAAGACTGGACACCACTCTGAAGGAGAGACTGAGGAAATGCTAAAAATAAAAAAAAAAGTAAATAAGTACTGAGTCTCGGGGAAAAGGGAATATAGACCCCAGCATCCTTCCCGGTACTCATCAAAGGCAGAGTGGAGTCACCCAGGTGATAAGTTCCCACCCAGTCCCAGATATCTGGATCCCATAAAAGGTTTGTAGCTGATGAGAGGGTCTGTGGCCCATGTTCCTAGCACACTGACTTCTGCTTTCTGCATTGGAATACACTGAGGATCATCTCTATTATAGTTTTGAGAGAGAAAATTTGCAGTGGAAGAGTAGGAAATGGGTCTTTTGTGAAACTTATTCCTTTGCTTTCTGGGACCTGAAAAAAAAAGTGCCATAAAATAACAGCAATGGTTTTAGGTAACATAGTCATATCTTCTCATACATTATTACTAGTTTAACCATGTGATTATTTCTAAGTAAAAATTATATTTATTCTTAGAAACATTTAAAAACTGTATTGTGTTTGCTTTTCTATAGATAGATATCAAGTTAGAAACAATAAAAGTTTGTGTTCTTGATATTTAAAACTACATATTTCCAAGATAAATTCACTAAACTCAAAAATATATTTGGAAATATTTCTACAATAAAAGTAGCAAACTTTATTAAATATCTATTGAAAAATGTGCTCTCACCAACACACTGAGGAAGCTGGGTCCATTTTCCACTAATGCAAGTTATTGACCTCTGTCCAATCATTGTGAAGTTCTCTTTGCAGCTGAACGCCACGGAGTCTCCGTGGAGGTAGGGAGGGGCAGAAAGCTGAGCATAGCCATGCTTAAGCTCAGGAATGTCTGCACATGTTCTCTCTTCCTCTGTCGAGGTTTCACAAAAGAATATTTATCATTACAATATCACAGTGTATTCAAATGAATGCAAAGCAGTGTTTAAATATGAATATTAATGTTTTAATTACCAATACATGTGGGCAAGGTTGTCCATGTCCCATCAACACACTGGATTTTGTTGGGTCCCTTCAGCACAAATCTAAGATTGCAATTATATTCCACAACCTCACCGTGTCCATATTCTTCTTTCTGTGTTCCCTTAACTTCTCCATTGAGGAGCTCAGGAGGTTGGCCACATGGCTTTACTTGACCTACTGTGTAAATACTGTGTAAGTAGTGGTTAAAATGTCTATTTTATAGTCTAAAATCTAGTGAAAGGATTTTTTATTTACCATAGCATTTCTTACAGTTCTTTAATGAAAAAAGAATGTTTACACTGTACTCATATTTCACAGTTACATTATTTCTATTGAAATAGCATTGGAAGTATATTGAAGGCTATAAAAATGTTCAGGAATCTAGGTATCTTAAGATGCAGGGATGCCAAGCAGTTGGCAACTGTTGTTGTGAAAAATAATTTTTTATTTTATGGCAATGGCAATCCTAAATTTATCAGTTTTTTCCAAAAATGTCATCACTAAAGCAGACATCTGATCAATATGCTTTAATTTGATTAATACACACTACTGAATTAACCAAAAAAAATCTGCTTTCATATTGTTTAGACACACTCAACAAAACTAGAGGGAAAAACCACCCCATATAAAATGTCCAGCAGTGCTCGTAGTACAGGCAAAATGAAAAGTTCACAAAAAAGTCATTGTGATCAGTCATCATATCTGCAAATGAGAATACACAGGTTACACATTTCAAGAAGCAGCTGGGGGCTGACTTCTTAAGTGAATCGGTGCTATTAACTACATAACACATGTTCTTTGTGGCTATCAGTTTTCCAGCTGTGCTTTAGATAACAGGCATACCAGAAGTCTGTAGACAATTAGGAGAGGAAAAAACCCTTCTAATTGTTGTTTCACTGGTTGTTAAGGAAATACTGACCTTTGCATGTTGGAAACTTAGGGGACCATCCAAAATGGTAGCATTGCGCTGAGTCTGGTCCAACTCTTGCAAGTCCATGTCGGCAAGAGAATTTCAACAGATCTCCAATTTTGTATTTTTCTTTCCTGGGATCAACAACTAAGTATTGTTCTATTATGGGAATATGACATTCTTTTTCTTGAAAAGTAAAATAATTAGCGAGAATACATAATTAATCCTTGCAAAGTGATTTTATATTTCTCGTGTACATTCAAACCTCTTGGTTCTGAAAACTGTTACATATTAAGTTTGATACAGCCCCTATAGCCATATGGGATTTTCTGAGATGTATTAAAGACATAGTGCTATATTGGTAATAAAAATTAATTAGTAAGTTCATCTTACTTTCCTGAATTTGATTTAATGCAAATAGTTATTAAAGTCACAATTTCATTCTCAAGAGAAGAAATTGTTCTCTTACATTCAAAGACTAAGTTTATTTAATATTTAAATTGAATATTCAAATAAAAATTTGTGGGCTACGAGAGGGTACAAGTGGGGATGGGGGTATAAAGATCATTAAGATTGTTTGAGATGTTCTGTATGAAATATACAAAAAATTAAATAAAGAATATTTTTAAATGCCCTGAAAAAACACTTACCAAAACATGAGGGTGTGTCAGACCATCCATCATAAGTGCATGTTATGGAGCCCTTCCTATATTTATGTTTGTTTTCATATCCAACATGGCATTCATAGTCCACTTTGTCATTGAGTTTAAACCATGTACCAGTATTTTGGGTTTTAGCATTTTCAAATACAGGCATATCACAAGACTCTAGTACATAATAAAATTAAGATTTTATTTCTAATGTATCATACAGATTAAATAATTCCTAAATCAAATTAAATACTATATAAAAGTAATGTAAGACTAACAATAAACGATTATCCTGAAACAATTATTAAAATGAACAATGTTCTTTTGTAGCATTTATCTTGTCATTTAAGCCTTCACAAGGTTTTATTTTAAAACTAGTTCATCAGTTCAATTTTACTTAACTGTTTATCACATACTAGTAATAAACAGATCAATAGCGATGCATAGTATTTCTTTTTTAATATTTTATTATTTTATATGTATGAGTGTTATGCCTGCATGTAGGGAAATGCATCTGTGTTGTTCAATGCCCACAGAGGACAGAAGAGGCTGTTGGATCCCCTGGAACTGGAGTTATGGACAGTTGTTAGCTGCCATGTGGGAGCTGGGATTTGAACCTGGGTCTTCTGCAAGAACAGTCAGTGTTCTTAACCTCTGAGCCATCTCTCCAGGCCCCTAGATGCGTATTATTTCTTAGGAATATGTAATAGCATTTTGTGAATTAAGGCACCACATTTGTTGGTTGCTGTGTATGACATAGAGAAAATGGAAAAATACATAGTGAATTTAAGAATGGTACATTTATTATATAAGAGATTTTCTCTTTCTCAATAATAAAGACCCATAATAATTTGCTGAGTATGAATTAGTGTAAATGAGTTTTGCATGGGGATTATTGTAATTGTTTTTTCTTTAGCTAAATCCTGTAATAAGCACAGGAATTGAAAAATAGAAATTAAAAGAGCAGCAATGCATATATTAAAAAGTACTACATTGAGGTATATTGGATAAGCTTGAGAAATATCACTAACTAATTTTTGATAAATAAGATAAACTGAACTAATTATTCTTAGAAAACTTTTATTGACTCTGGGTCATAAAACAGGAAAATCGTCCAGAACAGCAAATTTTGCTCCTACCTGGGAGCATTTATTTTCAATATCTAGATATTTATTAATATTTTCTAAGAGGAAAGAAGTTCAGAAATGGATCTTGACTTATGGCACCAAATATAAATATTATAAAGGTTGAAATATTTTGAGATTATAAAACATGGACATTTATTTTCACTAAAAACATTACATTTGCATCTAGTCTTACAGAGGCTTTGATACAAAAGTATGAATATGTAATAAGCAAACAGACATAACACAATGATCTCAGCCCCGAGAAACTCTACATAAAGCTTCCTAACTAGTTTTAAAATTATAGGATACTTTACGGTATTGAAAAAGGAAGATGTCTTAAAAGGAAATAATAGTGTTGTGTTTTTTTTCTTAATGATTTTTACTTATTTTTAAAATGAAATAGCATCCTCCACCTTAGGCAAGAATAATCTTTCTATATGATCAGGATAAATGCAACAACATAATGAAGCACTCACTAATGCACAAGGGCTGAGCTGACCATCCGTCTTCTAGACAGGTAACTGATCCTGATGATTCGCCATTTGGTGTAACATATCCCTGTTTACATCTATATTGTGTTGTTTTATTTAGAGCATACACAAAATCAGATTCAGAAAGAAAACCATTCTCGATTTCGATATCTGACCTTGAACATGTTTCTAAAAGGGAGAAGATAAGGAAATGTGTTTCAGTAGCATAAGGACTCATATAATATCACAGTATAAAAAATTTAATAGTAATCTGTTAGTGATCTGTATGTGAAGACATGGAATGACGTCATCCAAACAACTGAGCCAAAGAAAATAACACATGGATTCCAAAGACAATTCATGACGCTTTGTGATTTTTGTGTGGGTGACATGGTAAGATTTTAAGCATTCATAATCCACTCCAAGAGCATATAAGACATTTCTTGTTTAAATGGCTCCAGAATCCTGTAGCATTCCAGAACTCTGATATAGTTTTACTTTCCTGGCACTTTCTTTAAATCCGGCAATAATTTGGCTCTCTTAGGCACCTAGAACTCATTTACTCACTGAGAGTTTTTAGGAACAGGTGATGATCTTGGACAATCTATCTACATAGTTGCCACCAACTTTAGCACAAAGAATTTGAAATGTCATCATAAGTGCATTCCACAGGCGCTATGAATGTGCAAAGTTCAGAGGAAAGCAGAAGGAACAATTTGTTTAATCATCTCTTGCTAAAATGATGACTTCTCAAATCCTGTATTAAAATTGTAAAAGTAGAAATCTTCCAGTTGTTAGGTTTCTGCCCAGAACACAGCTCTGTTTTTATGGATAAGGAAGTAGTCAAAGGAGAGGACATTAAACATTTTATATAATGAAACATTAAATAAAACATTGTGTTGGAACACTAAAGAAGTTCCAGGACAAAAACATCATCAGACAGCTAGAAAGGAATATGGAGTAAAATCCCAGAGAGGAAGGAGGCTAATGAGGTCTCTTACCAAAGTGACTTTATGCTTCAAGAAATTTCCCAGAAAACAGCACAAGGAATTTCTGGCTGAGGAAGAACTCAGCCAGAAAACGGCTATTTTGATGAATACAAACAATAAAGAACACTCTCAAAGAGACTAAGATCACTAGGACCTGTGGTATAGAAACCAGAGAAGGGAGAGTCCGCAGAGCAGCAGAACTCTTGAGGTCTGCATCACTGTCCTCTCATTCCTTTGGCTAGGTGCCAGCACACTGCAGCACAGTACACAACTCCGTGATCCCAGGAGAACCCAGAAGAAAAACGAGTACCCTCTCACAAAAATGTGAGAGTCTCAAGTTTGAAAAGTGAAGAGTCCTTTGACCATTTAGATCATTTAGAAGGAAGAGGTTAATTCTGAATAAACTAGTTTCAGAGTCAGATTTTTTCCAAACCAAACAAAATTTCAAATGGATCAAAATGATAAAACAAACATAAATGGTAAAGTCAATTCCAAAAATGTGAGAGTCTCAAGTTTGAAAAGTGAAGAGTCCTTTGACCACCTAGATCATTTAGAAGGAAGAGGTTAATTCTGAATAAACTAGTTTCAGAGTCAGATTTTTTCCAAACCAAACAAAATTTCAAATGGATCAAAATGATAAAACAAACATCATTTTCAACACAAAATTTAAAATATCTAATTCTCCAGATCTCCAACTCCAAGCATTAGAGGCCAAAATTCCAACAACTTGCCTTTGCTTTAGTCAAAAGATAGAGATAAAGGTGAAAGAAAAGACATTTTTGACAATACCTTACCCCCTTCCCCCAAAATTCCAGAAACCCTTTTAATAATGCCACCCAGTCTGTGCATGTTTCAGTGGGTGAACCACATATATAAACATGTTGAATGGGAACAAAGTATATGGAGTAAGGTGTCTGCACTTGACAGATACATTGGAAAGGAATCCGGCCCCATGTCAGGTGTCTGAGTCTCTTCCTGAAGACAGTAGAAGAAGTAGAAGAGATTAAGATCAAAGTGAGTAGACGAAAAGACTAATGCTCTGAGCTAAAGTAAAAATGTAAAAGGAATTGTATATAATACATAAACACATTCCTACATTTAATGAGCTTAAAACTTTGTTATGATAGAAGATCCCTTTAAAAGAGGGGGCTGGAGAGATGGTTCAGCGGTTAAGAGCACTGACTGCTCTCACGGAGGACCCAGGTTTGAATCCCAGCACCCATATGGCAACTAACGACCATCTGTAGCTCTAGTTTTAGGAGATCTGATGCCCTCTTCTGACTTCTGTGGGCCTTACATGCACAGGTGCACTTACACACATGCAGGTAATGCACTCATGCATATAAAATGTAAATAATTAAAAAATTTAAAAGTTAAAAATGAACTTTAAAGGAGAATTATCAGGAAAAGGTAGAGATGACAAAAATTACCATTATCAAGAAGGACAGGAATTACATTGCTATATTATATATATATATATATATATGAACAATTTGACAAGCCAATCAACATTTAAACCTGGAAATCAGAGGGGGATCCTGAGCCCCAACCCCTAACTGAGGATATTCATTGTCTTTAAGGGTGTGGCCTCTGATAGGTCAACCATGCTCCAGTGTTTGACCCTACATCTATGAGCATGTGGAAAACACAAACAGGAATTAGTAAGCTATGAAAAAAAAAAGGGCATAAAATTGGGAAAGGGCTAGGGGGTGGTTGTGGGAAGAGTTTGGGACCAAAATGATCACAATACATTGTATTTATTTTCTCCATGGACAAGCTTCCTGATAGATTATCTAATCTCAAATAGTCAGCCCGAAATACATGTACGCATGAGTGTGTATGTATGTATATTTGTAAATTATGCTTGTGTATATAACAATAATAAAGAAGAGAACTTGAATTTGAGGAGGAGTTGGGGGCACATGGGAGGAAGGAGCTGCTGGGAAACGACCTAAATAGAGTGCTCATGCATGATATTCTCAAAAAAAATTTTCAAAAGGAACTATTGGGGAAGATTATGGACACTGTTATGTAAATTAATTCAATAAATTGAAATTAAAAGTTAGAGAAGGCCATAGACTACCACACCTCATGTAATAAAAAAACTGATAACATGAATTGTGATGGACTGAATGAGAATGTCCCCCATAAGCTCTAAGTATTTGGACATTTTGTCCCCAGTTGGTGGCACTGTTTTGGGAGGTCTTAGTAGGTGTGGTTATGCTGGAGGAAGCACGTCACTAGTAGTGGGCTTAGAGGGTTCTTAAGATTTGGCAGATTTCAAGTCATTCTCTTGCTTCCTGTGCCTGCTTGAAGATTTGAGAACTTAGCTTCTGCTCCTCCTCCAGCCACCTCTGCCACAATGCCTCCCCACCATGATGGACTCTTGCCCCTTGGAATGGTAAGCTAAATAAACTCTTCCTTTTATAAGTTCCCTTGGTCCTGGTGTTTCTATCACAACAACAGAAAAGTGACTAATACATAAATACAATTACATTTAATATGAAAAACATGTAATAGATATAAATATGTTAAATGCATACAGGTTCTTCCTGTGCATACAATAAAGTATTACTATAAGAAACCTAAAGCCTGGGGTTGAAGAGATGGTTCAGCAATTAAGAACACTGACTGTTCTTGCAGAAGACCTGGGTGAAACTCCCAGCACCCATGTGGTAGCTAACAACTGTCTGTAACTCCAGTTCCAAGGGAATCTGACATCCTCTTCTGAGCTGCACGGGCATTGTATGACATGGGTGCACTTAGATACATGTAGGCAATACACTCATACACACACAATAAAAAATAAATAAAATATTAAAAAAGAAACCAAAAGTCTAGTGAAATATGCAGAAATATCTTGTTAATGGATACACAGCCTCAATTATACTATATCAATTCTCTCCAAATAGATACACCTCAATAGCAATTAAGAATCCAGCACAGTATTTCATACACATAAGCAAGTTCATTCTAATAGCTGTATCACAAGGCAAAGACATGACAAGACAGTTCTTCAAAAAACTCAAGGAGATCAATATTTACATTAGCAAAACCTAATGTAAACATTGGGCAATATGCACATGTATAGAAATATATTTCCCCATTAATGTTTACAGTCTATATTTTTCATTTTCAGTTAATTTTTTATTTAATTCATTAAGTTGAAACAAACTGAAAGTCTAATATTCCAAGATAGTGTTATATAATGCAATAGTAATTAAAGAAACATGTGGCATTGGTGAATGTGAAGACACACAGAGCAATGCAAAGGAAGAAGGGTTTCTGGAAATGTTTGTGAGGGACTATCATGATTGAGTTGATAGTTGACTGATGTTGGAAGACTCACCCACTGTGGGTGGTAACATTCCCTAGGCTTGGTAAATCTGGCCTGTACAAGTATACAGAAAGGGTTGAACACTAGCATGCATGCATTAATTCTTTGCTCTTTGCTCTTGATTATAGATATAATGTGATTAGCTGGTTCCTGTCTTGACTTCCCCTGCAAGGATGCACTGAAACCCAGAATTATTAACCAAATAAAGACTTTCTCCTAAGCCTGAGCTAAATGTCCTTCAGTGAATTAAGAGAACACGGCAGAAAGAATGATGGACCAGTATTCATCAACAAAGGGAAATGAACCATTGATAAACTCATCATGAATAACGCTTATTGAAAGTCAGACTCAATAAGCAGCACTCTGAGAGTTGTCATGTATGCATGCATGGTCACATCAGGGATCATGAGTGGAGCTTGTTGTGACTATAAATGAGCACCATGAAGGAACTTCTGCAATGCAAAGCAATCAACTCATTTCAAATCTAAATCCCAGCAAACTGTAGAAATTGACAAGTTGAGAACAAAATTCAGAGACAATGGAAAGATAGCTAGACATGTTGAAATAACTTTTGAAAATACTATATTCAACTTATTTTACATCTATAAAAGAGTTGTACAAGCTGGGCGTGGTGATGCACGCCTTTAATCCCAGCACTCAGGAGGCAGAGGCAGGCAGATCTCTGTGAGTTCAAGGCCAGCCTGGTCTACATAGTGAGTTCCAGGACAGCTGGGGCTACAGGGAGACCCTGTCTCAAAAAGATAAAAAAAAAGAGTTGTACAAATATCAATGTAAACTTAAACAATATTACAAAATTTTAATAATTTAATATTTAAAATTCTGAAGAACAAAAATGACATTTCGTCTCTCAGAACTAAAATAAAGATTTTTTAAGAACTGCATTCCCCCCCCGCCCCCCAGAGTCTCCAGGGGAGGACCTACTTCCTCTCCATTTACATAGAGACTGTCAATGTTTTCACTTATGGCCACTTCCTCCATCTTCAAAGCAAGTAGCATTTAATTCTACCTTTCCCTCTCCCAATCCCCCCTTCCTTTCCCTCTGTCTACCCACTTCCAATTTCTCTTCAGACATGTTGCCTTGACTCTACATACATGATCCAAAGCATCACCTTCACAGGGTCCAAATTTGGAAAAAGGACATCTTGAAGGAAACATTATATATACTGCAATTTACAAAGTTGAAGGACCCACATTTATAATAGTCAAAACAGGGAATATTAATTTTCATATATATATCAGTAGAAAATAATGAGTCCTGAAAAAGAGATAACACATTTGTTATATGCACACCCATTCAACACTATATTCAATTTTTTGGCAAGTGAGATAAATTTCTCAATTCTTAAAGGTGTACATTTCAAAAAACTGGACTAGAACTAGAAATCCATATGAAAGGATAAATTTCATTACACCATTGCATACAAAAAAATAACTGGAAGTCAGTTATAGGCATAAACACAAAAGTAGGTAGATAAAGCAAGACCTGTGAATTCTGTCTGACATTTGAGTTTCCTAGACCTGTGAATCTCCCAATCCCAGGTTTCTGTGTATACTTTCCTAGTGCTCAGGCTTGCTTGGCTCATGCAGGACTGTACCCCCAACACACCTTTGAGGATCCTCAGATCTCTGAGGTCAACAATCCCTACATTCCTTGCCCACCATCCCAGCTCCACAGCCTAGCTAGAGGTCATGAACACTCATGCACCCTCCAGACCTATGAGTTCCACAGACCCAGTGTTCTCTCTGAAGTCCTACTTGCCCAGTCCTAGCTTGGGTCAAGCAGTATTTGCACAGGCTCAGCTTGGTTAGTTCTACAGAACCCTGTCTATTCTTGAAGCTATACCCATACCCCAAGGCATAGCTTGGGTTGTGCACTCAATATATTACTTCAGACAGACCCGGGAAGAATTATTTTGGCATGCTTTCTTGTTTACCACCGAATTTGAATCACCCACCACTCCAATCAGAATTCAACACTGACCTTTCAGCTTTCCTGCTCATCTATCAGCCACCGAGCCCACCCTGCTGTTCCAGGACCTTATGGATTCTGTTCTTGAACATCAGGCTCACAGTTGAATCTATGTCAACCCAAACTGACACCACTTCTTACATCCTATTTGCAAAGTGACCACACGACTGAACAAAAAGCACCACTCAACCTGGCCACAACTTGACTGGTTTGGTCATAGCAAACAAAGATACAAACACCCACAGAACAAAGTCAAGATCAGCTACGTATAACAAGAAATACCACCAACAATCCTACTCCAGATGCCTAGGTCCCATTACAAAGAAACAAAAACATGAATAGTATACACAATATGTTTCCTCTAGAAATTAACAAACCTACCATAATGATTCCTGAGAAAATCCACTTAGTTGATGCACAAGAAAATTATTCCTAAATAGCAATTATAAATAGGCCCAAGGAACTCAAAAAGGGTACGAATATAAGATTGATTTTAGACTATGGAAATGCATTCAGTTGAATGAAATAAGTAACAAAATTCAAGATATGAAATTAGAATTTCATGAAGAGAAGGAATCTCTGAAGAAAAACCAAAGTGAAATAAAACTTGAAATGAAAAACTCAGGAAGGCAAACAAACAGATAGGAGGAAAGCCTCTCCAATGGACTGGATTGAGTGAAATAAAGAATATAAGATCTTGAAGACAGTGTCAAGGAAATGGATCTCACTCAGTCAAAAAAGGGGGAGGGGTAAATATAATATAACCCAGGAATAGAACATGCAGGTCTTCTGGGACAGTATAAAAATACAAAACCTATGAATTATTTGTGTAAATAGAGAAGAAAGCCAGATCAAAGGCACAAAAATACTTTTCAACAAAATCATAGAAGAAAATTTACCAAATCTAAGGAAATAGATACCTATCAAGGTGCACTGGGCACACAGAACATCAAATATCCAGGACCAGAAAAGAAACTCTCCATGCCATATAATAGTCAAAACATTAAATGTACAGAGAAAGAAAAAAATACTGAAACCTGCAAGAGAGAAAGGTCAAGTCACATATAAAGGCAGGCTGATCAGAATAACTGACTTGTCAATGAAGACTGTGGGAACCAGAGGGCTTGGATCTATGACCTACAAATCATGAAAGCATGCAGATGCCAACTAAGATTTCTATATGCAGTAAAACTATCAGTTGAAATAGAAGGAGAAAGAAAACATTTTCCATAGTGAAAGCAGATTAAGGAATATGTCCACCAAGCCAGCTCTACAGAAGATACCAGGAGAAATACTTTGGTCTGAAAAGACGATTAAACACAGTCAAGGAAGTACAAGGAATACATAATTCCAGAAGTGTTAACCAAAAGAGGACTAAGAAAACAATACTACAACACCAGCATAACAAGAATTAATAAACATTGGTCAATAATAACTCTCAATATTGATGGTCTCAGTTCCCCAATAAGAAACCACAAACTAACAGATTGGATTGAAAACTGAACTCATATTTTTGCTAACTCCCCATCAAGGTTTGACACAACCTAAGGATAAAAGGATTCAAAAAGGTATTCCAAGCAAATGGAACTAAGAAACAGCAGGTATAGTTATTCTAATAGTTCACAAAATGTACTTCAAACTAGAACTAGTCAGAAGAGATAGGGAAGGCCACTTCACCTCATTAACAGAAAAGTTCACCAAGAGAGTATTACAGTCCTAAACATTTATGTGCCAAATACAGGGCAATTTCATAAAAGAAACGGTATAAGATTTAAAATCACACATTAATTCACAACAATAATAGTGAGTGACATAAATTCTCCTCTCTCACCAATAGACAGGTCATCCAGAGAAAAATTAAACAGAGAAAACCTAGGATTAAATATCATCATAAATCTAATAGATTTAATAAACATTTACAGAACACTGCACTCAAATACAAAAGAATACACTTTCCTTATAGAAGCCTATGGAACTTTCTCCGAGACTATCAGGACACAAGACAAGTCTCAAGAAATGTAAGAAAACTGAAATAATATCCTGTATTCTCTCTAACCACAAAGGAATAAAGCTGAATATCTACAACAATATAAATGGGGAAAAGTACAAAATCCATGGGAAAAAAGTAGGTCAAGGAAAAAATCAAAAACAAATTTACAACTGAGTGAAAATAGAAACAAAACATCAAAATCTATGGGTCACAATGAAAGAAGTCCTATGAGGAATGTTATAGCATCAAGAGGCTACATAAGAAAATTAGAGACATCTCACATTAATAACTTAATGATGCACCTGAAGGAAGGTCTTGATAAAACAAGAACAAATACCACCTACAAAGAATAAGCAAGAAGAGATAAAAAAAACTAGGGCTGAAGTTAATGAAATAGATATGAAAAATATAATACAAAGAATCAATGAAATGAATGGTTCTTTGAAACAATCAAGAAGATTGGCAAACTGTTAGCCAAATTAGCCAAAAGAAAGAGAGGACTCTAAAAGCGGATATGGAAAGGGAAGGATTATAACAGATACTGAGGAAATTCAGAGAATCATGGGACATACTTTAAAAACCTATATTTCATTAAACTGGAAAATATCAAAGAACTGGTAGAATTTCTACATATGTATGACCTATCAAAAATAACCCAAGATGAAATAAACAGTTTAAATAGATCTGTAACAACTACTGAAATAGAAGCAGTAATTAAAAATCTCCCAACTAAGAAAACCCAGGACCAGATGGATATAACACAGAAATCTATCAGAACTTCAAGGAAGAATTAATACCAATATTTCTCTAATTATTTTATAATATTGAAAATGATTCCAAATTCTTTTTGTGAAGCTAGTATTACCTGATACCAGAACCAGACAACCATTCAACAATAATTAACTCACAAAGTTATAAGCCTAACTCTCTGATAATTTATGATAGACACAAAAAATTCTCAAAAAATTATCAGTAAAATAATTACCAATAAAATAATCAAATAATAATTATCAATAAAATAATCAAATCAACTTCCTCCCAGAAATGCTGGAATGGTTTGACATTGATAAGACATTACATGTAGTCCACCACATAAACAAATTCAAGGACAGAAATTACATGATCATCTCATTAGATGCAGAAAATGCCTTTGACAAAATTCAACATGCTTTTATGTTTAAA